>NC_133503.1:12581785-12898571 GCF_049354715.1 Callithrix jacchus | reverse complement strand
ACAAAAATTAGCTGGACATGGTGGCGCACGCCTGTAATCCTAGCTACTCGGGAGGCTGAGGCAGGAGAATCGCTTGAACCCGGGAGGCGGAGGTTGCAGTGAGTAGAGATTTCCCCCCACTGCATTCCAGCCTTGGCTACAGAGCGAGACTCCCTCTCAAAAACAAAACAACAAAAAAAAGAAAAAGAAAGAAAGAAAAAGTGGGTGTGTCCGAGAGGGTGAGGGGTCCGGGTAGATCTCCAAATAGCCCTTCTCACTCTCACTCTCGTGTTTTGGGGGGGCTTCCCCCGCCGCCCGCAGCCACGACCCCTGAGGCTGCTGCTGTCTTTCCTGAGCTGTTTCCTGTCTGGCTCCTGGGGGCCCTCGGGATGGCTGGGAGGGGCCCTTCCTCTCATTGCCAGCTCCCTTCACCCTCCCATCAGTTAGCGGGGAGGGTCCACCACAGCGGTGCTCCTCCCACCAACCCCCTCCTACTTCTATGGGTTACTGGGTGGATGGATTGGAGGAGGTGCTGCTCCAGGAGTCAACCCCTGCAAGGGGCAGAAGAAAAGGACTTAGACTCCGAAAGGAATTACCCAGACAGAATCGATCTCTCTCTCTCTCTTTTTTGAGATGGAGTCTCAGTCGCCCAGGCTGGGGTACAGCGGCACGATCTCAGCTCACTGCAACCTCCGACTCCCGGATTCAAGCCATTCTGCCTCAGCCTCCCAAGTAGCTGGGATTACAGACGCCTGCCACCACCCCTGGCTAGTTTTTCTATTTTTAGTAGAGACAGGGTTTTGCATGTTGGCCAAGCTGGTCTTGAACTCCTGACCTCAAGTGATCCACCCACCTTGGCCTCCCAAAGTACTGGGATTACAGACAAGAGCCACCGCCCTCGGCTGGGAGACAGAATCTTGAAGAGCCCAGCAAGAGAGACGCTGGAGTCCAGGATGTTTGGGGGGCTGCCAGGGCCCTTACGTCCCAGAGAGGACAGCGGGCCTGTGATAACCTCTTGTCCCAGCTTACTTATCTTCCTGCTGCAAGAGGTGGTCCCCACACCACTGCCCTTCCTTGCTGTTCTGCCTGGGTCCTTGGCCAGGGTTGGGGGGTGGGTCACTGAGGGCAGGAAACAGCCGGCTTCGCTGGAGCCAGGCAGATCAGGCTGGAGCTGGGAATTCCCTCCTCCCTCCCCATGCAGGCAGGCCTAGTCTCCCCTCCTCTTCTTCAGCTTTTCCCTTGGGGTTCTCTGCAACCCACTCCCAAACTGCCCTGCCTTTTGCTCTGTACCCAGATCCTGGAGCCTCTAAAAGTTATGTCTTCTAGCTGGATGCAGTAGCTCAGGTCCGAAATCTCAGCACTTTGGGAGGCCGAGGCGGGCGGACCACCTGAGGTCAGGAGTTCAAGACCAGCCTGGCCAACATGGTGAAACCCCTTCTCTACTGAAAACACAAAAATCAGCTGGGCGTGGTGGTGCACACCTGTAATCCCAACACTTTTTTTTTTTTTTTAACCTTTGGTCTTTGAAATCCCAACACTTTGGGCGGCCGAGGCGGACAGATCACCTAAGGTCAGGAGTTTGAGACAGTGAAACCCCATCTCTAATGAAAATACAAAAATTAGCCAGGTGTGGTGGTGCAGGCCTGTAGTTTCAGCTATTCGGGAGGCAGGAGAATTTCTTGAACCCCGGGAGACGGAGGTTGCAGTGAACCAATATCATGTCATTGCACTCCAGCCTGGGCAACAGAGTGAGACTCTGTCTCAAAATAAATAAAATAATTAGTTGTTTTTTTTTTTTTTTTGAGACTGAGTTTCGCTCTTGTTACCCAGGCTGGAGTGCAATGGTGCGATCTTGGCTCACCACAACCTCTGCCTCCTGGGTTCAGGCAATTCTCCTGCCTCAGCCTCCCGAGTAGCTGGGATTACAGGCATGAGCCACCGTGCCCGGGCCTAATTTTTTTTAAAAATGGAAAACACAAGGCCGGGCACGGTGGCTCACACCTATAATCCCAGCACTTTGGGAGGCCGAGGCAGGTGGATCACGAGGTCAAGAGATCAAGACCATCCTGGTCAACATGATGAAACCCCATCTCTACTAAAAATACAAAAATTAGCTGGACATGGTAGTGTGTGCCTGCAGTCCCAGCTACTCAGGAGGCTGAGGCAGGAGAATTACCTGCACCCAGGAGGCGGAGGTTGCGGTGAGCCGAGATTGCGCCATTGCACTCCAGCCTGGGTAACAACAGCGAAACTCCATCTAAAAAAAAGAAAAAAAATAGAAAGCACTCATCTCAGTGGCCACAGTGACTTACACCTGTAATGCCAGTACTTTGGGAGGACTGTTTGAGCCCAGGAGTTTGAGACCAGCCTGGACAACATAGCGAGACCCTGTCTATGGGGGAAAGAAAAACAAAAAAAGAAAAAGAAAAGAAAGAAAACTTTCTGGCCGAGCGCAGTGGCTCACGCCTATAATCCCAGCACTTTGGGAGGCCGAGGCGGGTGAATCACAAGGTTAAGAGATCGAGACCATCCTGGTCAACACGGTGAAACCCTATCTCTACTAAAAATACAAAAAATCAGCTGGGCATGGTGGTGCGTGCCTGTAATCCCAGCTACTCAGGAGGCTGAGGCAGGAGAATTGCCTGAACCCAGGAGGCGGAGTTGCAGTGAGCCAACATCGTGCCATTGCACTCCAGCCTGGGTAACAAGAGCAAAACTCAGTCTCAAAAAAAAAAAAAAAAGAAAGCAAACTTTCTATCCCATGCCAAGTTGTCAGCCCACACCCACCGCAGTCTGCAGCTCACCCTGCCGTCTAGTGTGTGGTACCCACAGCCTGAATCAACAACATCTTTCTTGAGCATCCACTATGTGCTGAGTGACGAGTTGCTCGTTTGCAAGATTTGTAAAACATGGCTCCTGGGCTCAAAGAAAACCTGGTAAAAATTAATATAGTTTTATATGTTGGCTACCAAATTACAACCCGGTAAAAAAAAAAGTCCCATGGAAGACAGTGTGGCGATTCCTCAAGGACCTAGAAATAGAAATTCCATTTGACCCAGCAATCCCATTACTGGGTATATATCCAAAGGACTATAAATCATTCTACTATAAGGACACATGCACATGAATGTTCATTACAGCACAGTTGACAATAGCAAAGACCTGGAACCAACCCAAATGCCCATCGATGATAGACTGGACAGGGAAAATGTGGCACATATACAGCATGGAATATTATGCAGCCATCAAAAACAATGAGTTCGTGTCGTTTGTAGCGACATGGATGAACCTGGAAACCATCATTCTCAGCAAACTGACACAAGAACAGAAAATCAAACACCACATGTTCTCACTCACAGGCGGGTGTTGAACAATGAGAACACATGGACACAGGGAGGGGAGCGCTACACACTGGGGTCTGTTGTGGGGAAACGGGAGGGACGGGGGTGGGGAGTTGGGGAGAGATAGCATGGGGAGAAATGCCAGATATAGGTGAAGGGGAGGAAGGCAGCAAACCACACTGCCATGAGTGTACCTAAGCAACAATTCTGCATGTTCTTCACATGTACCCCAAAACCTAAAATGCAATTTAAAAAATTAATTAATTAATTTAAAAAATCCTGCCGGGCACAGTGGCTCACACCTGTAATCCCAGCACTTTGGGAGGCCGAGGTGGGTGGATCACGAGGTCAAGAGATCGAGACCATCCTGGTCAACATGGTGAAACCTCGTCTCTACTAAAAATATAAAAAATTAGCTGGGCATGGTAGCACGTACCTGTAATTCCAGCTACTCAGGAGGCTGAGGCAGGAGAATTGCCTGAATCCAGGAGGCGGAGGTTGCAGTGAGCCGAGATCGCGCCATTGCACTCCAGCCTGGGTAACAAGAGCGAAACTCCATCTCAAAAAAAAAAAAAAAAAAAAATCCTATGATTTCCCTTTCTCGTGGAGATGGCATCTGAGATTTTCACTTCAATTCTCAGGAATCACCCTTGGTGTATCCTGTGTGTGTGAAGTCATGTCCTCCCTCAGACCACCCAGACCATTCCAGGCAAGTGAATTCAGTAGCCACTGAATTACAGAAGATGGGTGAGCATTCATGTTACTACCTGAATCCATGCCTGTTCCGCAAACAAAACAAATTTCAGGCCCTCCCTTCCTCATTATTAGAGCACTTTGCTGTTCCCTCCCCAAAATAGGAGGCTATCGCCTTTGTTCCCGGCCCAGAGCAAGACACTGCTATCACACACTGCAGAGTCTGTACTTGCGAATAGCATCGGCAAACAACTAGGGGAGTTTTCTTCTTCTTTTCTTTCTTTTTTTTAGAGATAGGGTCTTGCTCTGTTGCCCAGGCTGGAGTGCAGTGGCACAGTCATGGCTTGCTGCCACCTTGACCTCCTGGGCTCAAGCAATCCTTCCTTAGCCTCCTGAGGAGCTGGGGCCCCAGGCTGGGACCATGCCCGGCTAATGGGTTTATTTTTTCTTTCTTTCTTTTCTTTTTTTTTTTTTTGGTTGTTGTTGAGATGGAGTTTTGCTCTCATTGCCCAGGCTGGAGTGCAATGGCATGATATCAGCTCACTGCAACCTCCACCTCTTGGATTCAAGTGATTCTCCTGCCTCAGCCTCCCAAGAAGCTGGGATTACTGGCACCAGCAACCATGCAAAAATACAAAAAAAAAATTTGTATATATTTTTTTTTCTTTTTTAAGACGGAGTTTCGCTGTTGTTACCCAGACTGGAGTGCAATGACACGATCTTGACTCACCGCAACCTCTGTCTTCCGGGTTCAGGCAATTCTCCTGCCTCAGCCTCCTGAGTAGCTGGGACTACAGGCGTGCACCACCATGCCCAGCTAATTTTTGTATTTTTAGTAGAGACAGGGTTTCACCTTGTTGACCAGGATGGTCTCGATCTCTTGACCTAGTGATCCACCCGCCTCGGCCTCCCAAAGTGCTGGGATTATAGGCGTGAGCCACCGCGCCTGGCCAAAAAATTTGTATTTTTAATAGAGACAGGGTTTCACCATGTTGGTCAGGCTGGTCTCAAACTCCTGACCTCACGTGATCCACCTGCCTTGGCCTCCCAAAGTGCTGGGATTACAGGCATGAGCCACTGCGCCCGGCTGAGTTTACTTTTTCTTGTCCACATCCTGACAGTTGTTTTGAGTAATCCTGGCGTTAGAGCTTTTCCTATTGTAAGAAATAACAAGGAACAAATCATCCCGTTCTCTGTAAATGGTTGAACTTCTCATTACTTTTCCACATCCCAGTCTCCCCTCTTCTGGGCCACCTAATTATGTAAGGTCCAAAGTTCAGGTTCACCCCAAAGTTCATGAAGTTTAAGCTTTGGCACCTCTCACCTGCCTGGCTTCTTCCACAGCCCTGGTTAATAAGTGCCATCCATTTAAACAGTTTTGAAGGTTAGAACACTTGAAATGACCTGACATCCCACAGCTCTGTTATGAAAGGAATTTGATAGCGCTTTCAACATTACCAGTAGAGTTGTGAAGCTCAAACAAATGTGTATAAACAATAGTGAAAATTTTAAAACTTACCCAGGCTACTTTGGGAGGCTAAGGCAGGAGAATCACTTGAACCGGAGAGGTAGAGGTTGCACTGAGCTGGGATTGAGCCACTGCATTCCAGCCTGGTGACAGAGCGAGACTCCGCCCCCTCCCCAAAACAAACAAACAAAAACACTTAGCCAGGCACTGTGGCTCACACCTGTAATTCCAGCACTTTGGGAAGCCAAGGCGTGAGGATTGCTTGAGTCCTGGAGTTTGAGACCAGCCTGGGCAACAAAGTGAGACCCCTGTCTCCATCAAAAAATTGGCTTGGCGTGGTGGCACGTGGCTGTCGTCTCAGCCACTGGGCAGGCTGCGGTGCAAGGATCATTTGAGCCTGGGAGGTCCAGGCTGCGCAGAGCCTTGATTGCAGCACTGCATTCCAGCCTGGGCAACAGAGTGAGACTCCATCTCAAAGAAACAAATTCACTAGCCATAGAGGAAAGACTGAGGAAGAATAGAAAATAATACTACAAAATCATCATACGAAGAGTGGTCAAAGAGTGACATGTACATGTAAGGAAAAAGTAGGGAGTGCAAGTGTTCCAGCACATCAGTCTTATTTACTATGAATATTGTGATTTTTCTAGATTGTGTAATATTTATCATATTTTAAACATTTGAGGTCAGTTGTGATTTTTTTTCTTTGTTTTTTGTTGTTGTATTTTGAGATGGAGTCTCCCTCTATTGCCCAGGCTGGAGTGCAGTGGTGAAATCTCGGCTCACTGCAACCTCCACCTCCTGGGTTCAAGCAATTCTCCTGTCTCAGCCTCCTGAGTAGCCGGGACTACAGGCTTGAACCACCATGCCTGGCTAGCTTTTTTTTTTGAGACGGAGTTTCGCTGTTCTTACCCAGGCTGGAGTGCAATGGCATGATCTTGGCTCACTACAACCTCCACCTCCTGGGTTCAAGCGATTCTCCTGCCTCAGCCTCCCAGGTAGCTGGGACTACAGGCAAGCGCCACCATGCCCAGCTAATTTTTTGTATTTTTAGTAGAGACGGGATTTCACCATGTTGACCAGGATGGTCTCAATCTCTTGACCTTGTGATCCACCCGCCTCGGCCTCCCAAAGTTCTGGGATTATAGGCGTGAGCCACCGCACCCGGCCCCTGGCTAGCTTTTTTGTATTTTTAGTAGAGATGGGGTTTCATCATATTGGCCAGGCTGGTCTTGAACGCCTGACCTCGTGATCCACCCGCCTCAGCTTCCCAGAGTGCTGGGATTAAAGGCGTGAGCTACTGCACCCGGCCATGAGTTGTTTCTTTTCTCAATACAAGACATTAATTTTTACACCTAAATTTTTTTTTAAAGAGACAGGATCTCCCTTTGTCGCCCATGCTGGAGTTCAGTGGCATGATTGTGGCTCACTGCAGCCTCGAACTCCCAGACTCAAGAGATCCTCCTGCTTCATTCAGCCTCCCAAGTAGCTGAGACTCAGGCGTGTGCCACCATGCCTACTAATGTTTTTAATGTTTGTAGACATGGGGTCTCACTATGTTGCCCAGGCTAGTCTTGAACTCCCGAGCTCAAGTGATCTAGCCTCAGCCTCCCAAGGTCCTATGATTACAGGTGTGAGCCACTGCACCTGGCCTGGCTAATTTATTTTATTTTAATTTTTTGTAGAGATAAGGTCTTAGGTCTTGCTATGTTGTCCAGGTTGGTCTCAAACTCCTACGTAATTCCAGCACTTTGTGAGGCAAAAAAAAAAAAAAGTTTAAAACATGGGCATGGTGCCTCATGCCTATAATCCCAGCACTTTGGGAGGGCAAGGAGGAGGGTTGCCTGAGGTCGGGAGTTCCAGACCAGCCTGGCCAGCTTGGTGAAACCCCGTCTCTATTTAAAAAAAATACAAAAATTAGTTGGGTGTGGTTGCAGGCACCTGTAATCCCAGCTACTCAAGAAGCTGAGGCAGGAGAAACGCTTGAACTTGGAGACGGAAGTTGCAGTGAGCCAATATCATGCCATTGCGCTCCAGCCTGGGCAATAGAGCGAGACTCCATCTCAAAAAAAAGAAGTTTAAAAAAGGCTAAGCGAGGTGGCTCATGTGAGCCTGTAATCCCAGCACTCTGGGAGGCCGAGGCAGGCATATTACCTGAGGTTGGGAGTTCACGACCAGCCTGGCCAACATGATGAAACCCTATCTCTACTAAAAATACAAAAAATTAGCTGGGTGTAGTGGCGCGTGCCTGTAGTCCCAGCTACTCAGAAGGCTGAGGCACAAAAATAACTTGAACCTGGGAGGTGGGGGTTGCAGTGAGTCAAGATCACGCCACTGCACTACAGGCTGGCCAACAGAATGAGACTGTCTCAAAAACAAAACAAAACAAAAAAGCAGACAAGGTATAGTGGCTCTCGCCTATAATCGCAGCACTTTGTGAGGCCAAGGTGGAAGGATTGCTGGAGCTCAGGAGTTCCAGGCCAGCCGGGGCAACGTAGTGAGACCCCCATATCTAAAAACAAAAAATAAAATAAGATAAAGATTGAAAATGGAGGACACCAAGTCATTCTCTACCTTCCAGGATTAGACAGGTCAGGGGCAGAAACAGCCGCGGACCTCACCGGCATCTAGGTGGCTCAGTGCCCAGCGTAAGTGGTGGTGCACAGAGGACCCTACAGGACCACGCAGGAAGCACAGCTGACGCAGGTTTCAGGTGAGTTTTCTGCAGCAGGTCACGCTGCCTGAGTGAGTCCTAGAGGAGACGCACAGGAAAGGAGTTTAAAGGCAGAGTTGTGGTCGGTCACAGTGGCTCACACCTGTAATCCAGTATTTTGGGAGGCTGAGGTGGGAGGATCATGAGGTCAGGAGATCGAGACCACCCTGGCTGACACGGTGAAACCCCGTCTCTACTAAAAATACAAAAAATTAGCCAGGTGTGGTGGCACACGCCTGTAATCCCAACTACTTGGGAGGTTGAGGCAGGACAATCATTTGAACCTGGGAGATCGAGGTTGCAGTGAGCCGAGATTGCACCGCTGCACTCCAGCCTGGGTGACAGAGTGAGACTCCATCTCAAAACAAAACAAACAAAAACAAACAAAAGAGGCAGAGTTGTGGACACGATGAGACTGCCCCATTCAGAGAGCTGTCAGAGTTCACGACGCCAGGTCAGAGACTGCAAGGGCAGGGACCATGGGTGAGCTGGAGAGGTGGGTGAGGACCAGCCTCAGGTCATTAGGGGATTTTGTAGGACTGTCCTGAGGAGCTGGTGAAGGGTTTTAGGACAAGAGGCAACACTGTATGGTTTGTAGAGAAAGATCCCAAGTGCACAACTCTGGGGAATGGATTGAAAGGAATCAAGACTGAAGGCAAGTAAACCAGTACAGTAACCAAGGGAATATATGGGCTTCAACCCAAATTGTGTGTGTGTGTGTGTGTGTGTGTGAGAGAGAGAGAGAGAGAGAGAGAGAGAGAGAGAGAGAGAGAGAGAGAGACTGTTGAGGGGATGGAGCCAGGGGAGGATTCAGGAGCTGTTAAGGGTTGAGGCTGGTGGATCACTTGAGACCAGGAGCACAAGACCAGCCTGGGCAACATGGTGAATCCGTCTGTACAAAAATTAGCCAGGCGTGGTGGCGTGCACCTGTGGTCCCAGCTATTCAGGGGGCTGAGGTGAGAGGAGCACCTGAGCCCAGGAGGCAGAGGTTGTAGTGAGATTGCACCACTGCACTCCAGCTTGGGCGATGGAGACCCTCTCTCAAAAATAAAAATAATAGGCTGGGTGCAGTGGCTCACGCCTGTAATCCCAACTACACAGGAGGCTGAGATGGGAGGATCACTTGACCCCAGGAGGTGGAGGCTGCAGTGAGCCGTAATTTTGCCACTGCACTCCAGCCTGGGCAACAGAGTAAGACCCTGTCTCAAAAAAAAATTAAACGAACAAAAGGGTATGATTGGCTGGGTGCAGTGGCTCAAGCCTGTAATCCCAGCACTTTGGGAGGCTGAGGCGGGAGGATCACCTGAGGTCAGGAGTTGGAGACCAGCCTGACCAACATAGAGAAACCCCGTCTCTACTAAAAATAAAAAAATTAGCCGGGTGTGGTGGTGCATGCCCATAATCCCAGCTACTCAGGAGGCTGAGGCAGGAGAATCGCTTGAACCCGGGAGGCGGAGGTTGTGGTGAGCTGAGATTGCACCTTTGCACTCCAGCCTTGGAGAAAAGAGCAAAACTCCATCTCAGAAAACAACAACAAAAATGTCAAACACCAGTCTGTTAAAAAAAGAAAAAGAAAAAGAAAAAAAAAAAGAGTGATTGTCTGGTTGACCCTTTAACATTTCATGCAGACTTTCCCATCCTGCTCCCTGCCTTAGTGCTGGGGTTAGAGGAAGGGTTGCTGAGTGCTGTTGGAAGAGCTGGAGGCTGAGAGAAATAGCAAGAAACGGCAGTGAGCATCAGTGAGCGGACAGGAATGAGAGGAGAAGGGCAGAGCTTGCAGCAGAGGCCAGGGAAGCCAGAGGGCATGGAGATGGAGGAGAGAGGGGCTAAGGGGCTGGGGCCAGAGCTAAGAAGGCTGGTTCAGGGAGAGGAGTGGAAAGGTAGGGGGGAGTGGGAGGATTGGGGAGAGGTGGCGGGAGGGTTGGGGAGAGGTAGTAGGAGGCTCATTGTCCCAGCAGGGGGAAGTCTTTTGTTTCCTCTCTTCCCCTGACAGCCTGGCAGGATATGAAGCCAGGTCCCCCATGCCAGCATCCCCGCACCCACTAGACTGCACTGTGGCCCTCCCCTGACTATTGTGTCCTGGCCGGCAATGGGGGCAAGGGCAAGTGGGAGGCTGGCTCCACGACTATTTGTGGCACGAGGTTAGGATACCGGGGTCGGGAAGGGACCAGTAGCCCTTGGGCTGGTTAGGGGAGCTTGGCACAGAAAGATGTGTGGGGAGGAGCAGGAAGCCAGGCTGGGTGGGGCCAACACGGAGGGTAGCAGGTCGAGCCAGGGGAAGGTAGGCTGGGCCCCAGAGGAGATGACGCAGGGCCTCAGGCCTCTCCCAACCCCCTCTCTTCCAGCCTGGGGACCAGAGCACTCACCTGAACCCCAGAGAACCCACCACCCCCTCCATTCCCTAAGGCTGACATCACCCCATGCGGCACAGCCCAGCAACCTATCTGGCCAGGGCCTTCCACATCCAGCTGTTGCCTGGATACCCTCCTTCCCCAGGACCCAGGAGTCAGGCCTCGCACTGCTGCCCTCCAGGAACGCTGGAAATTCATCCCTCCCCTTGGCTCACTCCTGGGCAAGTTTTGCCCCATCAGCTGTTCTTGCAGGAAGGGCGCCCTGCTCGGCTCGCCTCTCTTCCCGAGAGCCTTTTGTTTGCTGGGTCTGCAGGAAATTGGAGGGGCGGTGGCCAGGGGCTCATCTGCCCCAGGGACCTGGGGGAGGGGGGCCCAGATTCACCAGACTTAATCCTGGGGAGTTTACACCAGGAATGGGGTGGGGTGAGGTGGGCGGATCTCCAGGAAATCAGCATTTAAGGCACTGAGAGTGCCGTTGGATCTGCTAGTCCTTAAGGGGCGCACGGGGCGTGTGTGTTCCAGGGTCTGGGATCCCTAGAAGTGAGGGCTGGGAGGACACTCTGTGGTCACCTAATAGGTTGACAAGGTCATTGACACCACGGGAGAAAATCCCAGATACGGAATCCCATCATTTTCTTTCTTTTTTTTGTTTTTGTTTGAGACGGTGTCTTGCTCTGCCACCCAGGCTGGAGTGCAATGGTGCGATCTCGGCTCACGGCAACCTCCGCCTCCCGGTTCAAGCGATTCTCGTGCCTCAACCTCCGCAGTAGCTAGGATTACAGGTGCGCGCCACCACACGTGGCTAACTTTTTATCTATACGCCATTTTAAAAATAGAGATGGGGGCTCGCTATGTTGCCCAGACTGGTCTCGAAGTCCTAGGCTCAACGATCCTCTCGCCTTGGCCCCGCAAAGCGCTGGGATTACAGGCATGAGCCACCGCGCCTGGCCCAATAATCCCATCTTTTACACGCCTCGGATCCTGGGGATGTCAAGAGGTGGGTAGGCAGGTCAGACTAAACCGTCTTTGAGAATTATTTTTTCCATCAAAAAAATGGTGGAGAGGAGGACCCGCCCGTAGCCCCAGAATTCGCGCCTTCCCAGGACGCAATCGCAGAATAGGCGGCGGCGTGGACGCTCTGGCAAGCCGGCGTCCTCTCGTTGATTGCCCTCTCTCTGAAGCCATCACGGGCGCCGCCATCTTTCCTTCCTAGCTGGCAGTCACGTGAACAGCAAGTTCCAGGTCTCTAACTGCTGGCGGGAGGTGGGTTTGATCTCGGAGGGTTCCTGCAGCTACCGTGAATGTTTGGTTATTCCAGGCTCAGGAGAGCAGCCAAGAAAACAGAAGCTCTTGTTTCGTGGAGCTTAACGTTCTTTTTTTGAGACAGGATGTCGCTCTGTTGCCTAGGCTGAGTGCATCGGCGCGATCATAGCTCATTGCAGCCTCCAATTCCTGACCTCCAGTGATCCTCCACCCTCGGCCTCCCAAAGTGTTGGGATGTGATAGGCCTGAGCCACCGAGCCTGTCCTGAGCTTAACTTTCTATTGGGAGTAGGCAGTCAACAAACAAGATACATAAACAATATATATCAGTTAGACGGTGCTAAGTGCTATGGAGAAAAATATAGGAAAAAGGGAGGAGGTATGGTTTAATTTCATTTCTTTTTTTTTGAGACAGAGTCTCACTCTGTTGCCCAGGCTGGGGTGCAGTGGCGCGATCGCGGCTCACTGCAACCTTCACCTCCCGAGTTCAATCGATTCTCTTGCCTCAGCCTCCAAAGTAGATGGGATTACAGATGCACGCCACCACGCCCGGCTAATTTTCGTATTTTTAGTAAAGACAAGGTTTCACCATGTTGGCCAGGCTGGTTTCAAACTCCTGACGTCAGGTGATCCACCTGCCTTGGCCTCCCAAAGTATTGGGATTACAGGTGTGAGCCACCATGCTTGGCCAATTTCATTTCATTTATTTATTTAAAATATATTTCTATTTTTTAAATTTTTTGTGGAGACAGCGTCTTGCTATGTTGTCCAGGCTAATCTAACACTCCTGGGCTTAAGTGATTCTCCTGCCTTCGCCTCCCAAAGCATTGGTTCAATTTTAAATGGGATTGGCAAGGAAAATGTCACTAAGAAGATAATAACTGAGTCCTAAAGATCTAAAAGAGGTTCCGGGGTTGTCTGAGGAACAGCCCAGGGGCCCTCTCGGGGCATGTGCAGGAGGCGAGAAGAGAGATGTGGGGATGGAGATGCCACATTACAGGTGTGAGCCACTGTGCCTAGCATTCTGGGACGCTTCTAAGCAAAGAAGATGCTATTTTTATTTATTTATTTAGATACGAAGTCTTATTAATTAATTAATTAATTTATTTATTTAGATACTCAGTCGCCAAGGCTGGGGTACAGTGGCTCGATCTCAGCTCACTGCGACCTCCCCTCCCAGGGCTCAGGCAATCCTCCCACCTCAGCCTCCCCAGTATGTAGGATTACAGGCGTGCACTACCACCCCTGGCTATTTTTTTTTTTTTTTTTTTTTTTGCATTTTTAGTAGAAATACCAAGTTGGCCAGGCCGGTCTTAAACTCCTGACCTCAAGCCAGGAAATACTGTTAATATTTACATAAAGGTGGCTGGGCTCGGTGGCTCATGCCTGTAATTCCAGCACTTTGGAAGCCCAAGGCGGGTGGATCACGAGGTCAGGAGATCGAGACCATCCTGGCCAACATGATGAAACCCTGTCTCTACTAAAAATACAAAAATTAGCTGGGTGTGGTGGCTCACACCTGTAATCCCAGCTACTTGGGAGGCTGAGCCAGGAGAATTGCTTGAACTCGGGAGGCAGAGCTTGCAGTGAGCTGAGATCCCACCTTTGCAGTCCAGCCTGAGTGACAGAGTGAGACTCTGTCTCAAAAAAAATTTATGTCAAGGCATCAGGCATACGGGAGGACTGTAGTCAGTGAGTTAGGCCATCGTAAGTACAGATGTGGCTGTTGCCTTTTACTTGGAGAAAGGCATGCTACTGGAGAGTTATGAAAGATGGTACCCATCAGGAATGGGTATTAAACAGCGTCCCTGTAGCTACTCAGTTGAGGACAGACTTTAGGGACAAGCGCAGAAGTGGGAAAACCAGTTAGGGGCTATTGTGAAAACACGGAAGAAGTGGCTGTGGCTTGCACTCGGGTGGTCAAACGTGGTCGCAGACATCGTAACTTGAGAGTGGGGGCCAAAGGAATTGCCTATGGTTTGGATGCTGGGTTTAAGATATTCTGGTATAATCCCAGGTTTCCGGGCTGAGCGGCAGGAGAGAGGAGAGGACCACAAGAGGAGCAGGTGGCGGGAGTTTGAGTATTTGGTTTTGGACATACCAAGTTTGAGCTGCCCATTTGATGTCCAAGCAGATTGTAGTAGAGGGGCTGCCGTGGTTCATGCCTATAATCTCAACACTTTAGAAGGCGGAGGTGAGTGGATCACATGAGGTCGGGAGTTCAAGACCAGCCTGGCCAACATGGCGAAACCCCATCTCTACTAAAAATACAAAAATTAGCTGGGTGTGGTGGCAGGCACCTGTAATCCCAGCTGCTGGAGTGGCTGAGGCAGGAGAATCGCTTGAACTGGGGAGGCAGAGGTTGCAGTGAGCTGAGATCACGCCACTGCACTCCAGCCTGGGCGACAGTGTGATTCCCTCTCATAACAACAAAAGATGGTATTAGAGTGTTGGCTATCCAGTCTGAAGTTCAGGGTAGAGGTCTGGGCGGGAGGCACACCCTTGGGGGCACTATTATATAGATGGGATTAAAACTGAGATTGGGCCGGGCGCAGTGGTTTATGTCTGTAATCCCAACATTTGGGAGGGCGAGGTGGGAGGATTACTTGAGTCCAGGAGTTCAAGACCAGCCTGGGCAACATAGTGAGAACCTGTCTCTACAAAAAATAAAAAATTAGCTGGGCATGGGTGCATGTGCCTGTAGCCACTCAGGAGGCTGAGTCAGGAGGATTGCTTGAGCCCAGGAGATAGAGGTTGTTGTGAGCTATGATGGTGCCACTATATTTCTAGGTGACAGAGTGAGACCAAGTCTCAAATATAAATAAATAAATAAAAACAGAAAAATAATTGAACTAAGAGACCGATGAGGTCGTGAAAGGAGAGTGGATATAAGTGTGTTTTTTTCAATGATTATGCTATGAGTGTTTTTTTTCTCAATGATTATGCTATGAGTGTTTTTTTTCTCAATGATTATGCTATGAGTGTTTTTTTCTCAATGATTCCGCCATGGGTATTTTTCTTTAAGACAGTCTCGCTCTGTCACCCAGGCTGGAGTGCACTGGTGGGATCTTGGCTCACCGCAATCTCTGGCTCCCTGGTTCAAGCGATTCTCCCACCCCAGCCTCTCGAGTAGCTGGGACTACTCAGCCTCTCAAGTAGCTGGGACAGGTGTGTGCCACCACGCCCAGCCAATTTTTGTATTTTTCATAGAGACGGGGTTACACCATAGATGTCTCGATCTATTGACCACATGATCTGCCCACCTTGACCTCCTAAAGTGTTGGGATCACAGGTGTGAGCCACTGCGCCCAGCCAAGGGAGTGGGGACAAGTGTTGAAAAGAGTCTGAAGACTGAGCTTCACTCCTCAGTAGCGCTTCCATGCCACCATGGCCTCTTGGCTGGTCCTACAACACCCACGAGTGCTCCAAGGTTAACATGAGAGATGAGGAAGAACCAGCAGAGCCGACGGAGCGAGAGGAATTTGGGATCTGAGAGGCCAAGTGAGGAAAGTGTTCTAAGGGGAAGGCAATTGGTCAAATAACGCTGGTAGGTTAGTAAAATGAAGACTGGAACAGAGGCCATTGCATTGACCGGAAAAAGTGAGAGTTGGGCCGGGCCCGGTGGCTCACGCTTGTAATCCCAGCACTTTGGGAGGCCGAGGCGGGTGGATCACGAGGTCAAGAGATGGAGACCATCCTGGTCAACAAGGTGAAACCCCATCTCTACTAAAAATACAAAAACTTAGATGGGCATGGTGGCGCGTGCCTGTTATCCCAGCTTCTCAGGAGGCTGAGGCAGCAGAATTGCCTGAACCCAGGAGGCGGAGGTTGCGGTGAGCTGAGATCGCGCCATTGCACTCCAGCCTGGGTAACAAAAGCGAAACTCGGTCTCAAAAAAAAAAAAAAAAAAAGAAAGAAAAGAAAAAGGGTTATCAACTTTGGGGGCCAGGAAATTGAAAAAGAAAGGGCCAGGTGTGGTGGCTCACGCCTGCAATCCCAGTGCTTTGGGAGGCTGAGGCTGGTGGATCACCTGAGGTTGGGAGTTCGAGACCAGCCTGGCTAATATGGTGAAACCCCATTTTTACTTAAAAATACAAAAATTAGCCGCGCGGTGGCTCACGCCTGTAATCCCAGCACTTCAGGAGGCCGAGGTGGGTGGATCACGAGGTCAAGAGATTGAGACCATGCTGGCCAACATGGTGAAACGCTGTCTCTACTAAAAATACAAAAATTAGCTGGGCATGGTGATGGGGTTCTGTAATCCCAGCTGCTCAGGAGGCTGAGACAGGAGAATTGCTTGAACCCGTGAGGGGGAGGTTGCGGTGAGCCCAGATCGCACAACTGCACTCTCTACCCTGGGCCACAAAGCAACACTCCGTCTCAAAAAAGAGAAATAGAAAGAGATGAAAGGAAAGGATTATAAAGAGAGCTCGGATAGGCAACTAATATAAGGAGGGTTTTTTTGTATGGTTTTTAGTTTTGAGGTTGTTTTTTTGGGGACAGAGTCTTGCTTTGTCACCCAGGCTGGAGTGCAGTGGCACAATCTCAACTCACTGCAACCTTACCTCCTGGGATTGAAGTGGTTCTTCTGCCTCAGCCTCCCAAGTAGCTGGGACTACAGGCACTTGCCGCCAAGCCCGGCTAAAAGTTTTGTATTTTTAATAGAGGTGGGGTTTCACCATATTGGTCAAGCTGGTCTGGAATTCCCGACCTCAGGTGACCCGCTCACCTTGGCCGCCCAAGGTGATTACAGGTGTGAGCCACCATGCCTGGCTAGTTTTTTTTTTTTTTTTACAGAGTCTTGCTCTTTCTCACCCAGGTGGGAGTGCCTCAGCCTCAGCCTCCCAAGTAGCTGAGATTACAGGAGTGCACCACCATGCCCAGCTACTTTTTTGTATTTTTAGTGGAGACGGGGTTTCACCATGTTGGCCAGGCTGGTCTCAAACTCCTGACCTCAAGTGATCCTCCTGCCTAGGCCTCCCGAAGTGCTGGGATTACAGGTGTGAGCCACTGCCCCGGGCCTTTTCTTTCTTTAAAGCAAGAGAAATAAAGCATATTTGCATATCCATGGGAAGGATCCAGTGGAAAGAAAGGTTGGGAGCTACTGCAAAAGTGGCAGGTGGACCTTAGCTGGGTGTTCGATTCATTTGTTCCTCATAACTGGAGGGAGGGCAGAGCAAAGGGCACTGACGTGTGTAGGTAGGTGATGGGTGATGGGTGCGGAGGGGCTGTTAGGATCTCTCTGGATGACTTCTGTTATTTTTTTAAGACAGAGTTTCTTTTCTTTTTTGAGACAGAATTTCACTCTGTTTGAACAGACTGGAGTGCAATGGCACGATCTTGGCTCACTGCAACCTCCACCTCCTGGGTTCAAGTGATTCTCCTGCCTCAGCCTCGAGTAGCTGGGATTACAGGCATGCACCACCATGCTCAGCTAATTTTGTATTTTTAGTACAGACAGGGTTTCACCAGGTTGGTCAGGCTGGTCTCGAACTCCTGACCTCATGATCTGCCCGTCTCTGCCTCCCAAATACCTGCAGCATTCTTGATGGGACCTTCACCAGATACCCACCTATGAGTACTTGTCATAGGGCCCTTGGGGGTAGGGTTGGTGTTTTTCTTTTGGACCTCAGCTGCAGCCGGGTGCTTTTATCACACTCCCTGGGGTCATTATCATGGTCTCTGCAAAGCCCGTCAGTTGTCCAAACCTTTTTGTTTTGTTTGAAGGATTTTGGTTTATTCGTTTGTTTTTTGGAGACGGAGTTTCACTCTTGTTGTCCAGGCTGGAGTGCAGTGGTTCGATCTCAGCCCACTGCAACCTCTACCTCCAGGGTTCAAGCAATTCTCCTGCCTGAGCCTCACAAGTAGCTGGGATTACAGGTGTGTGCCACCAGGCCCGACTAATTTTTAGTACTTTTAAGTAGAGATGGGGTTTCAGCATGTTGGCCAGGATGGTCTTGAACTCCAGACCTCAGGTGATCCTCCCACCTCAGCCTCCCAAAGTGTTGGGATTACAGGTGTGGGCCACCATGCCCAGCCGGCTTCTGTTTTCTTAATGAAATGGGAAGCTGGGCAGTGAGCCCAGAGTGAGAATGGCGGAAAACGCATTGGAGTATTGGAGGGAGGGGTAAGGATTTGCATCTAGGGGTGTGGGAACATGAATGGACCAGACAGATGTTGGGGGAATGCTGGGCAGCATTAAGAGCCCACTTGGGGCTGCGCGTGGTAGCTCATGCCTGTAATCCCAGCACTCTGGGAGGCCGAGGAGGGCAGATCACCTGAGGCCAGGAGTTCAAGACCAGTCTGGCCAACATGGCAAAACACCATTTCTAGTCTGTACTAAAAATACAAAAATTAGCTGGGCATGGTAGTGCTCTGTTGCCCAGGCTGGAGTGCAGTGGCGTGATCTTGGCTCACTGCAACCTCTGTCTCCTGGGTTCAAGCGATTCTCCTGCCTCAGCCTCCTGAGTAGTAGCTGGGACTACTGGTGTGTGCCACCACATCCAGCTAATTTTTTTTATTTTTAGTAGAGACAGGGTTTCACCATGTTGGCCAGGCTGGTCTTGAACCCCTGATCTCAGGTGATCTACCCACCTCGACCTCCCAAAGTGCTGGGATTACAGGTGTGAGCCACCGAGCCGGGGTGGTTGAATGTTTTCTCTGGACACATTCAGTCGCTTGGGACAAGCTGAATGAGTTTACCAGGTCTTGGTTTTGCCAGACAGGTACAAAGAGAGGGCAGGCCGGTACGGTGGCTGACACCTGTAATCCCACCACCTTGGGAGGCCGAGGTGAATAGATCACTAGAGGTCAGGAGTTTGAGACCAGCCTGGCCAACATGGTGAAACCCCATGTCTACTAAAAATACAAAAATTAGCCAGGCGTGGTGGCAGGTGCCTGTAGTCTCAGCTACTTTGGGGGGTGAGGCGGGAGAATTGCTTGAACTCAGGAGGCAGAGGTTACAGTGAGCTGCGATTGCGCACTACACTACAGCCTGGGCGACAGAGCAAGACTCTGTCTTGAAGAAGAAAAAAAAAGAAGGGAAATGAAGATGCTGGGGAGGGACTGTTGGGGAAGAAGGGGAGAGTGGAAAGGGGGTAGGACGGATGAACCGGCATCCAGTCAGGTAGAGAACGGTTGGGCTCAGGCATGACAAAGACTTTCTCCTTGTCTGAACTGCAGTCAGTCTCCTCTGGGTACTCCTCCCTTTTTTTTTTTAAGACGGAGTCTAGCTCTGTCACCCAGGCTGGAATGCAGCAGCGAGATCTCAGCCTACTGCAACTTTCCGGGTTCAAGCAATTCTCCTGCCTCAGCCTCCCAAGTAGCTGGGATTATAGGCACCTGCCACCATGCCTAGCTAATCTTTACATTTTTAGTAGAGATGGGGTTTCACTGTGCTGGCCAGGCTGGTCTCGAACTCCTGACCTTGTGATCCATCTGCCTCGGCCTCCCAAAGTGCTGGGATTACAAGCATGAGCCACCGCACCTGGCCTCTTTTTAAAAAAAAAAAAAAAAAAAAAACAGACCCTCACTCTGTCGCCCAGGTTGTAGTACAGTGGCATGATCTCGGCTCACTGCAACTTTCATGTCCCAGGTTCAAAGGGATTGTCCTGCCTCAGCCTCCTGAGTAGCTTGGATTTTTTTTTTTTGAGACGGAGTTTCGCTGCTGTTACCCAGACTGGAGTGCAATGGCACGATCTTGGCTCACCGCAACCTCTGCCTCCTGGGTTCAAGCAATTCTCCTGCCTCAGCCTCTCGAGTAGCTGGGATTACAGGTGCCCACCACCATGCCCAGCTAATTTTTGTATTTTTAGTAGAGACGCAGTTTCACCTTGTTGACCAGGACGGTCTTGATCTCTTGACCTCGTGATCCACCCGCCTTGGCCTCCCAAAGTGCTGGGATTACAGGCGTGAGCCACTGCGCCTGGCCGTAGCTGGGATTACAGGCACCCACCACCACGTCCAGCTGGTTTTTGTATTTTTAGTAGAGGCTGGGTTTTGCCATGTTGGCCCGGCTGGTCTGGAAATCTTGACCTCAGGGGATCCACCCACCTCGGCCTCCCGAAGTGCTGGATGACAGGCGTGAGCCACCGCTCCCGGCCTGGGTCCTCTTCTTGACTGGGTCTCCCTGTTGTGTTCTGCTCCCCACATCCCACCGCCTTTCCAGGCCTGCCTTGCCTGGTGTAGAGAGAGTCCCTTACCTTTGGTATTTGATCACCCTGTGCTGATTTCTGGGAAAATTCCCTACCCTCGATCGGTCTCCTCTTGGTAATTCTTCCATTGTCTCCCCTTCACTCCCCTTCTGCTAGTCGGCTGTAAACCCCCAACTGCATTTGCTGTGTTTGGAGTTGAGTCTGAATTCTTCCCTACTGCCAGTCATTTTATTTTATTTTGCTGGTTTTTCTTTTCCTTCCTTTCTTCCCTCCCTCCCTCCCTTCCTCTCTTTCTTTCTATTCTTCCTTTTTTCCCTCCCTCCCTCTCTTTCCTTCCTTCCTTCCTTTTTTTTTTTTGAGGTAGAGTCTCACTGTGTCACCCAGGCTGGAGTGCAGTGGTGAGATCTCGGCTCACTGCAACCTCCACCTCCCAGGTTCAAGTGATTCTCCCACCTCAGCCTCCTGAGTAGCTGGGACTACAGGCGCCTGCCACTGCACCCAGGTAATTTTTTATTTTTAGTAGAGATGCGGTTTCCCCATGTTGGTCAGGCTGGTCTCGAACTCCTAACCTCAAGTGATCTACCTGCTTTGGCCTCCCAAAGTGCTGAGATTACAGGCGTGAGCCAACATGCCTTGCCTGCCTCCCTCCCTCCCTCCCTCCCTTCCTTTTCTTTCTTTTTTTTTTTTGAGATAAGGTCTTGCTCTATCACCCAGACTGGTGTGCAGCCATAGGATCATAGCTCACCGCAGCCTCTATCCTCCTACTTCAGCCTCCTGAGTAGCTGGGACTTCAGGTGTGCCTGCGTCACTACGCCCAGTTGAGTAAAAAAAAATATATATATATATACATATTAGAGACAGTGTATTCTGTGTTGCCCAGGTTGGTCTCGAACTCCTGGCTTCAAATGACCCTTCTGCCTCATCCTCCTGAAGTGCTGGGATTACAGGTGCAAGCCACTACAGCTTGCCATAGTCTTTTGTTGTTCGTTTGAGATAGGGTCTCACTCTGCCACCCAGGCAGGAGTGCAGTGGCACTATCATAGCTCACTCAACCTCCTGGGATCAAGGGACCTTCCAGCTTCAGCCTCCTGAGTAGCTGGGACAAGAGGCAGGTGCCATCATGCCTAATTATTTTATCTTATTTTGTAGAGATGGGGTCCCACTATATTGCCCAGGCTGGTCTGGAGCTTTTGGGCTCAAGTGATCCCCCTGCTTCAGCCTTCCAAAGTGCTGAGATTACAGGAGGGAGCCTCTGCACCCAGTTTCTCGTCACCATCTAGTGTGACTCGTGCCAGTCAAACTAGTCCTGAATAAAGTCTGCCTTGCTGTTTTAACAAGCGTCAGGTTTTTTCTTCAACAAGTGCAGTAGAAGAGGCGAACTGAAGAGGAGGGCTGCAGTCGCTGACGAAGACAAGGTCCAGAGCAAAACTACAGAGTAACAGGGTAAGGTGGAGGGTGAGATTTACGGAAGCAGAGTTCAGTGATGGACAGGTCAGCCTAGGCCAGGGAGTGCTTATAACCGATGCTGAAAAAAAAAATTTTTTTTTGAGATAGAGTCGAATTCTGTTGCCCAGGGTGGAGTAAAAAAATATATATACATATCAGAGACAGTGTATTCTGTGTTGCCCAGGCTGGTCTCGAACCCCTGGCCTCAAATCGCAGTGGTGCGATCTCAGCTCACTGCAACCTCCGCCTCCTGGGTTCAAGCGATTCTTCTGTCTCAGCCTCCCAAGTAGCTGGGACTACAGGCACACGCTTGAGTTCAGGAGCTCCAGAGAAGCCTGGGCAACATGGCGAAACCCGGTATCTACAAAATAGGAAAAAATTAGCCAGGTGTGGTGGTGTGTCCCTGTGTAGTTCCAGGCACTTGGGAGGCTGAGGCAGGAGGATGCGTGAGCTGAAAAGGCTGAAGTTGCAGTGAAGGGAGATCAAGCCACTGCACTCCAGCCTGTGTAATAGTCCCTGGATCAAAAAAAAAAAAAAAAAAAGGTACAGTCTCCAAGCTTCAATTTCCTAATCTGAAAAATTGAAATAATAGTGGGTACCAGCCAGGTGCAGTGGCTCATGCCTGTCATCCTAGCACTTTAGGAGGCGAGGTGGGTGAATCACCTGAGGTCAGGAGTTCAAGACCAGCCTGGCCATCAGGGTGAAACCCCATCTTAAAAAAAAAAAAAAAAAGAAAGAACTGTGGTACCTACCTCGGAGAGTGGCTACTTTAAAGCAGTGGTGCTATTTGGAAGGGATAATGTATCGAACCTTTAGGTGTTGTTCTAAAGTGCTTAGGCCGGGCGCCGTGTGTGGCACAACCCTGTAAATCCCAGCAGATCACCTGAGGTCGGGAGTTTAAGACCAGCCTGACCAACATGGAGAAATCCCGTCTTTACTAAAAGTACAAAATTAGTCAGGCGTGGTGGCACATGCCTGTAATCCCAGCTACTTGGGAGGCTGTGGCAGAAGAATCGCTTGAACCCAGGAGGCGGAGGTTGTGGTGAGCCGAGATGGCACCATTTCGCTCCAGCCTAGGCCACAAGAGCAAACTCTATATCAAAAAAATAAGATAAAGCCTATTAGCTCACTGAACTCACAGCAACCTTAGGAGGGAGGTTCGAGTCTGTGCTTATTTTTCACCTGAGGACGCGTTGACAGGCGGTACTGCTGTTGATGGATCTGTAAAGAGTGAAGGAGTCTCAGTTCTCAGTAGGGTTCACAGCCTCTAGGATTTCTGCTGGAGGTGAGAACACTACAGGGAGGTAGGAAAGCGGGCATCAGACGGAGCAAAGCGACCCTGGACCCACATCGGTGGCCAATGGCTCCCTCCGGTGGCCGAAGCGAAGAGCGCAGCTGGATCGGTCGCAAGGAAGGATCCCCGCAGGGGTGAGGGGCGAGGCTGGGACCCGCGGAGGTTCTAGGGCTTTGCGAGGTTGGAGGACTAGGACTCCAGAAATCCCGAACTAAGGGGGCCGGAGTCCCCGTGACGCACCTGGCCCAGGTGTGGCAGCCTCGCCCACCTTCCGGCCGCCTTCGGCAGTCCTCACACGCCCACTTTAGCGGGGTGGCAGCTCCCGGCACCTAGGAGCTGGGACTGGGATCCGGCCCCGCGGCGTTGATTCTGTGCACCAAAATGCTGGAGGCTCCGACACCCGCTGCGCACGCCCTGTCGGAGACGCCAGTCTTCAGGGAGACCCAGACTGCAGGGCAATCCCCGTGCGCACGTGGAGCTGGAACTGGAACCTGACAGGCGGGGGGAACGCAGAGGGGGCGGAGCTTCCCCGGGCGCGCCCACGGGGCGGGGCCGGGGACCGGGACCAATGGCGCGCGCGTGCTGGTGGGGGTGGGGACAGGCTCCGGGCCTGGCATCCCGGTAGCCGCGGCTGTCTTTTCCGGCCCGCGTCCGCTCTGCGCCCGAGGCGGAGCCCCCCAGCCTCGCGGGAATCGCTCCGAGCGCTGCGTCCTGCGGGTGGGTGAGTGAGTGCCCCGCGGCCCACCGAGCTGTGGGGTGCACCTGGCCGGGAGGGAGATCCTGGCCCCCTTGCACCCCAGCAGGCGCAAAGGAGCAGGAGCCCGGGTAGGGGGAGGAGGACCCGGGGACCTTGAGTTGCTCGGTGGGAGCCGGCCAGTGTTTCTGTTTTCCTAGTCGAGGGGTGCGTTTGGGTTGGTAGAGTTTGGAGTGGGGATGGGAGGAATCTGGAGAGGCTCGTTTGGATGGGAGGAATCTGAGGAGGCTAAAGAGAGGAGGAGGGAGTTTGAGATGGATTGAGGGAGAGGATTGACGGAGGGTGGGGCTTTGGAAGAGTTGGAAGTTTCTTGCTGCCTGTGGGTGCAGTGATTGCATGGGGGCCTTGGTAGGGGCAGCTCAGGACACTGAAGGAGGAGACGGGGAAGGCTCTCCTGCCCGTAACTTACTTCCCTTTTGGGAGATTTGCTTCCTCTTGCAATGCTAGTTAAGGAGGGAGAGGCTGGAGAAGCCTGTGCCGTCAGAGAAACTTTGCCTTTCCAGACCTGGTGCCATCCCTACTGTCAGGAACATAAGGGAAGGGGTGGCCCCCAGCAGCCGGGAGGGGCTCTGAAACCCCTGCTGATGGGTTTGGGGTACCACTTCTCTGTGGAGGAGTGGCTGGTATCATTTGCAGCCTCACTGGCTCTTTTGAGTTGCTGGTAAGCAGGGTGTGAGGGCGTTCCTGTTTACTTGAGGTACTCTTTTTTTGTTTCTTTCTTGAGACAGGGTCTCACTCTCCCAGCCAGGCTGGATTGCAGTGGCTCAATCTGGGCTCATTGCAGCCCTGTGCCTCCAGGGTTCAAGCAATTCTCCTGCCTCAGTCTCCAGCTTCAATGACAAGCGTGCACCTTCACGCCTGGCTTTTTTTTTTTTTTTTGAGACAGAGTCTCACTCTGTTGCCCAGGCTGGAGTGCAGTGGTACAGTGTTGGCTCACTGCAACCTGTGCCTCCTGGGTTCAAGCGATTCTCCTGCCTCAGTCTCCCAAGTAGCCAAGACTACAGGCGTAAGCCACCACACCAGGCTAATTTCTGTATTTTTAGTAGAGATGGGGTTTTCACCATTTGACCAGGCTGGTCTCCAACTCCTGACCTCAGGTGATCCACCCACCTCCTTCTCCCAAAGTGCTGGGATTACAGGTGTGAACCACTGAGCCCAGCCAATTTTTGTGTTTTTAGTAGTGAGCAGCTCTCTCTTTTGGGGAGGCTTCTGGGTGTTTGGTTAGTGGTGTTTGTGGGTGGGTGGGCTCTACAGATCTGCTTTTGATGCAACATAATCTCCTTTGCAGGTCACCTAACCCGTTTGTGGTTTCCTCTGCCTGTGCTCAGCCATGGCCAGTGAGAGCTCGCCTCTGCTGGCCTACCGGCTCCTAGGGGAGGAGGGGGCTGCCCTCCCTGCTAATGGGGCTGGGGGTCCTGGAGGGGCGTCTGCCCGGAAGCTGTCCACCTTCCTGGGTGTGGTGGTGCCCACTGTCCTGTCCATGTTTAGCATAGTTGTTTTTCTGAGGATTGGTGAGTGGGCCCTGGACAAGGAGGACTGAGGGGACATGATGGGGAGGGGTGGGACTGGGATGACATTAGGAAGCGGCCCTGGGAGAAGCGGGTGGCTGAAGGGCTTGGGGAGGGCTCCCTGTGAGCTTGCATTTAGTTCCACCTTGGACGGCTGCGGACCCAGTGGGTGGGGGATTTGGGGTGTGGGTCCCCATGACCTGACTTGCTGCTCCTGCCTCAGGGTTCGTGGTGGGTCACGCTGGGCTGCTGCAGGCCCTGGCTATGCTCCTCGTTGCCTACTTCATCCTGGCACTCACCGTCCTCTCTGTCTGTGCCATCGCCACCAATGGAGCCGTGCAGGGGGGCGGAGCCTACTGTATCCTCCAACATCAATGGACTGGGGTCTGGGCTGGGGCCTGGGCTGTTCTGCCTGCTAGGGAGGGTGGGGAAGGGGTCATTACCTTTGTTGGCTCAGGAGCATGACAAGTGATTTTTTTTTTTTTTTGAGACGGAGTTTTGCTCTCGTTACCCAGGCTGGAGTGCAATGGCGCGATCTCGGCTCACCGCAACCTCCGCCTCCTGGGTTCAGGCAATTCTCCTACCTCAGCCTGAGTAGCTGGGATTACAGGTGTGCTCCACCACGCCCAGCTAATTTTTTGTATTTTTAGTAGAGATGGGGTTTCACCATGTTGACCAGGATGGTCTCGATCTCTTGACCTCGTGATCCACCCGCCTCGGCCTCCCAAAGTGCTGGGATTACAGGCTTGAGCCACTGCGCCCGGCCTTTTTTTTTTTTTTCATTCTTAACATTTTTTTTAGGCTGGGTGTGGTGGTTCATGCCTGTAATCCCAGCACTTTGGGAGGCCCAGGTGGGAGGATCACTTGAGGCCAGTCGTTTGAGACCATCCTGGCCAACATGGTGAAACTCCGTCTCCACTAAAAATGCAAAAATTAGCTGGGCATGGTGGCATCTGCCTGTGATTCCAGCTACTTGGGAGGCTAAGGCAGGAGAATCGCTTGAAGCAGCTACTTGGGAGGTGGAGGTTGCAGTGTGCCAAGATCGCATCACTGCACTCCAACCTGGGCAACAGAGCAAGACTCTGACTCCCAGGCTGGAGTGCAGTGGCGCTATCATAGCTCACTGCAGTCTCGACTTCCTGGGCTTAAGTGATCCTCCTGCCTCAGCCTCCTGAGTAGTTGGCATGTACCACCACCCCTGTTTAATTTTTAATTTTTTTTTTGAGATGGAGTTTCGCTGTTGTTACCCAGACTGGAATGCAATGACATGATCTCAGCTCACTGCAACCTCCGCCTCCTGGGTTCAAGCAATTCTCCTGCCTCAGCCTCCTGAGTAGCTGGGACTACAGGCGCGCCACCACCATGCCCAGCTAATTTTTGTATTTTTAGTAGAGACGGGGTTTCACCTTGTTGACCAGGATGGTCTCGATCTCTTGACCTCGTGATCCACCTGCCTCGGCCTCCCAAAGTGCTGGGATTATAGGCGTGAACCACCGCTCCTGGCCAATTTTTAAATTTTTATTTTTTGAGACAGAGGTTCGTTCTGTCGCCAGACTGGAGTGCAATGCGCTCTCTCGGCTCATTACAACCTCTGCCTCCCAGGTTCAAGTGATTCTTCTGCCTCAGCCTCCCGAGTATA
This sequence comes from Callithrix jacchus, assembly GCF_049354715.1. Taxonomy (NCBI): domain Eukaryota; kingdom Metazoa; phylum Chordata; class Mammalia; order Primates; family Cebidae; genus Callithrix; species Callithrix jacchus. The sequence continues at coordinate 12,871,970 of NC_133503.1, read as the reverse complement.
GCTGGGACTACAGGTGAGCGCCACCACGCCCAGCTAATTTTTGTATTTGTAGTAGAGATGAGGTTTTACCATGTTGACCAGGATGATCTTGATCTCTTGACCTGGTGATCCGCCTGCCTTGGCCTCCCAAAGTGTTGGGATTACAGGCGTGAGCCACCACGCCAGGCCAATTTTTAATTTTTTTTGTTGAGAGGGAGTCTTGCTATGTTTCCCGGGCTGGTCTTGAATTCCTGGCCTCAAGTGATCCTCCCGCCTCAGCCTCCCAAAATGCTGGGATTACAGGCATCAGCCACTGTGCCTGGCAGGGCAAGTTTTAATGAATGTGCAGCAGGCAGGCTGGTATAGTGAAGATCAATATTGCCCTACACGTTAATGTCAGTTTCTAGTCTAACAATCTTGCCTGTTAGGCAGTGATTTTTTTTTTGAGACAGAGTCTCGCTCTGTCGCCAGGCTGGAATGCGGTAGGGTTTTACCACGTTGGCTAGGATGGTCTCGACTTCTTCATCTCGTGATCCACCCGCCTCGGCCTCTCAGAGTGCTGGGATTACAGGCATGAGCCACCGAGCCTGGCCTAGGCAGTGATTGTTTTACAGATGCAGAAAGTGTCACTCACAGGGTATGAGCGACTTGTGCAAAGCCGCATGGCTGGGGACTGGCTGCACTCGGGTGAAGTGCTTCGAGCTGTGGCGCCTTCCTCACGCCCGTTTCAGTGTTTTTCCTTAATGCTCACCCCTGCTTCCACTTTCAGTCATGATCAGCCGGACACTGGGGCCCGAGGTCGGCGGCAGCATTGGCCTCATGTTCTACCTGGCTAACGTCTGTGGCTGTGCTGTCTCCCTGCTGGGGCTGGTGGAGTCTGTGCTTGACGTCTTTGGGGCCGGTCTGTGCTTTGTCCACTCTGGGCATTTCTGCGGGTTTGCAGGGTCTGGGAGTGTGCGATCATGAAGGAGAAGGTCCTCTCTAGAAGGGCAGAGTGAGCCATTACCTTGGCTTTCCGGAGCTCCTGCTGTGTGGCCAGCATCATGCAAGAGATGTGACATCCGATATTGTCCTTGCCTGGGGGAGATAACCAGTGGGAGAGACTGGGCTGAGATTCTTGAAATTGACGAGACTACCAGGGAGCGCTAAGATGCTGAGTTAGAGCTGAGAGGGAAGTGGGGAAGGTGGTCTCTCTGACAGCAGGTGGGCAGAGTGGGGCTTGTCTTGCTTTTGGGTCATGGTTGGGACTGGGTCCCTTCTTTTTTTTTTTTTTTTTTTTTTCAGATGGAGTCTCGCTTTGTTGCCCAGGCTCGAGTGCAGTGGCACTATCTCTACTCACTGCAACCTCTGCCTCCCGGCTTCAAGCGATTCTCCTGCCTTAACCTCCTGAGCAGCAGAGATTACAGGCACCCACCACCACGCCTGGCTATTTTTTGTATTTTTAGTAGAGACAGGGTTTCCCATGTTGGCCAGGCTGGCCTTGAACTCCTGATCTCAAGTGATCTACCTGCCTCGGCCTCTCAAAGTGCTGAGATTACAGGCATGAGCCATGGCGCTCGGTCCCCCTTTTTTTTTCTTGAGACAAGGTCTCACTCTGTCATCCAGGCTGGAGTGCAGTGGTACGATCTTGGAGCAATGCAACTTCTGCCTCCCAGGCTGAAGCGATTCTCCCACCTCAGCCTCCCAGTAGCTGGGAATATAGGCACACATCACCATGCCTGGCTAATTTTTGCAGTTTTTGTGGGGTTGGGGTTTTGCAGTGTTGCCCAGGCTGGTCTTAAACTCCTGGACTCAAGCAATCCTCCCACCTTGGCCTCCCAAAATGCTGGAATTGCAGGCATGAGCCACCCACCATGCCCGGCCGGTGGAGTGCCTCAGGATCAGGCCTTCTAACTCTGTCCCTACCTCTCTCCAGATGCCACAGGGCCCAGTGGCCTCCAAGTCCTGCCCCAGGGCTACGGCTGGAACCTGCTGTATGGCTCCCTGCTGCTGGGCCTTGTGGGAGGGGTCTGTACCCTGGGAGCCGACCTCTACGCCCGTGCCTCATTTCTTACATTCCTGCTGGTCTCTGGCTCCCTGACCTCCGTGCTCATCAGCTTCGTGGCTGTGGGGCCGAGGAACATCCCCTTGACTCCTCGGCCTGGCCGCAATGGCTCCTCCCTGCCGCCTCGATTTGGCCACTTCACTGGCTTCAACAGCAGTACGCTGAAGGACAACTTAGGCGGTGAGCGAGGCACTGTGGTGGCCGGGATCTCGGGGTGAGGAGTGGGCAGGCATTGGGGCCGGACCCTTAGAATCCCTGGATGAATAGAGGTGTCAGAGGGAATGTGGGGCAGGAGGTCTGGAGCGCAGAACAATGCAGCTTCATTCAGGCCTGTCCAGTGTGTGTTTGGCCTTTGGGGCAGGAGGGAGCTCACAAGACAGTCCCTGTTTTAGAGGGACTAGCTGGGGAGAGATGTGTATTCAGGAATCAGTTCAATAGCACAGTAAGGCCCAGCATGACTTAAACAGATCAGGATCGCCCAGGAGTGGAGAGAAGGGACACCTGACTATGGGCTGGGAAGGGCAGGAGCCGTGGAGCTGGAGGTGGCCTGAGATGGATGGGTGGGGGATTCAGCCAGGAGCTGAGAGCAGGGAGGGAAGGCATCTCAGGAAAGAGCTTGAGACTGGGCATGGTGGCTCGGGCCTGTGATCCCAGCATTCCGGGAGGCCAAGGCAGGAGGATCACCTGAGGTCAGGAGTTTGAGACTGGCCTGGCCAACCCTGTCTCTACTAAAAATACAAAAATTATCTCAGTCAACATTCTTGGGAAGAAAAAGAAAAAAAGATACAAAAATTAGCTGGGCACAGTGGCAGGCACCTGTAGTCCTAGATATTCGGGAGGCTGAGGCAGAATTGCTTAAACCCAGGAGGCAGAGGCTGCAGTGAGCCAAGAATTCGCCACTGCACTGCAGCCTGGGTGACAAGAGGGAGACTCCGTCTCCAAATAATAATAATAATAAAATACAAAAATTAGCCAGATGTGGTGGCACATGCCTGTAGTCCCAGCTACTCAGGAGGCTGAGGCATGAGAATCACTTGAACTCGGGACGGGGAGGCTGCAGTGAGCTGAGATCGCCACCTCTGCACTCCAGCCTGAGCTTCAGAACAAGACTCTGTCTCAAAACAGTAAATAGGCCAGGTGCAGTGGCTCACGCCTGTAATCCCAGCACTTTGGGAGGCTGAGGAGGGTGGATCACCTGATGCCAGGAGTTTGAGACCAGCCTGACCAACATGGTGAAACCTCATCTGTACTAAAAATATAAAAATTAGCCAGGTGTGCTGGTGGGCACCTGTAATCCCAGCTACTTGGGAGGCTGAGGAAGGAGAATCACTTGAACCCAGGAGGTGGAGGTTGCAATGAGCCGAGATCATACCATTGCACTCCAACCTGGGTGATAGAGTGAGACTCCGTCTCAAAATAAATAAATAAATAAAAATTAAAAAGTTAGATGGGCATGGTAGAGCACACCGGTAGTCCCAGCCACTTGACAGGCTTGAGCCCAGGAGGTAGAGGCTGCAGTGAGCTACGATGGTACCATTGCAATCCAACCTGGGTGACAGAGCGAGACCATGTCTCTAAAAAAATATATAAATAAATAATAAATAAAAAAGTGTGGATTAGGGCCTGGAGGGAGGAATATCAGAGTGTTTTGGGGATGTGGCAATGTGTCTGGCTGACCCAAGGCCAGTGCAGGGGCAGGCTGGGGTCTTGGTGAGGGCAGTCAGGGGAGGCGGTGGGGGGCTGTGGAATGTGTGGAAAGGGTGGCTGAGAGGCCTGGATCCCTGAGGGGGATGCTGATGTCCTCTCCCTCCTGGGAGCATCCTCCTAGCTGGCTATGCTGAGGACTATACCACGGGAGCCATGATGAATTTTGCCAGCGTCTTTGCTGTCCTCTTCAACGGCTGTACAGGCATCATGGCTGGGGCCAACATGTCAGGTGACAGTTCCTGCCTACGGCCTGCTGGGGGTGTGGGGCTGCCACCATGAGGGACCCAGGGGGACAGTGGGAGGGCTGACCTTGCCCCTTCTGCTCCCCTCCCCACAGGGGAGCTGAAGGACCCCAGCCGGGCCATCCCGCTGGGCACGATCATCGCCGTCGCCTACACCCTCTTCGTCTATGTCCTGCTTTTCTTCCTCTCCAGCTTCACCTGTGACAGGTATCTAGGGAGGGATGGGGGTGGAGGCTCAAGCAAGGTTGCTGCACCTGGGCCACCAAGGGAAACACAGGCTGAGGGATTGGGGAGCAGAAATCCAGCTTGTTGGGATGGAGGGAAAATAGGGGAAGGTTGGCCACTGGGGATTGATAGCATGTAGCCAGAGGCTGCCATGGACCTGGTACTGTGGCAGGCACTTAGCTTGGGAGCGAGAGTGGGCAATGGCTTTCTACGAAGTTTGCATTTCCATAAATATTTGGCCTCTTGTGCATATACCATTAGGTGTGACAGTCGGGTGCGGCGGCTCACACCTGTAATCACGGCACTTTGGGAGGCTGAGGCAGGAGGATCACTGAAGCCCAGTAGTTCCAGACTAGCCTGGGCAACATAGCAAGACCTTCTCAAATACAAAAATTAGTCAGGTGTGATGGCACCTGCTTGTAGTCCTAGCTACTTGGGAGGCTGAGATGGGAGAACTGCTTGAGCCCAAGAGGCCTAGGCTGCAGTGAGCTATGAATGCAGCACTGCACTGCAGCCTGGGGGTTGGAGTGAGACCTTGTCTCTTAAAAAAACAAGAAAGGAGCAGGCTCGGTGGCTCATGCCTGCAATCCCAGCACGTTGGGAGGCTAAGGTGAGTGAATCACTTGAGGTCAGGAGTTTGAGACCAGCCTCGCCAACATGGTGAAACCCTGTCTCTACTACAAAAGCAAAAAATTAGCCAGGTGTGTTGGTGGGCACCTGTAATCCGAGCTGCTCAGGAGGCTGAGGCAGGAGAATCACTAGAACCCGGGAGGCAGAGGTTGTGGTGAGTGGAGATCGAGCTACTACACTCCAGCCTGGGCAACAAAAGTGCAACTCAGTCTCAAAAAAAAAAAAAAAGAGATTACAGCTTTTCAGAAACAAAAGAAAAATAAAAACTAAAAAAAAAAAAAAAAAAGAGAGAGAAAGGAAGGACCACTGAGTGATTAAATCCAAGGCTGCCCAATGAATACCAGGCATATCCCTTTAGCACATTTGATATCTGAGTCTGATCCTTAAGATCAGGGCTGGGGGTTTTCCCATCCTTTGAGCATGATCCTCCGCATCCTCCTTTCCCTCCCTCCTAGGACCCTGCTGCAGGAGGACTATGGGTTCTTCCGCGCCATCAGCCTGTGGCCCCCGCTGGTGTTGATTGGAATCTATGCCACTGCACTCTCGGCGTCCATGAGCTCGCTCATCGGTGCCTCCCGCATCCTCCATGCCCTGGCCCGGGACGACCTCTTTGGTGGGTTCTCTGCCTCCTTGCTGGTTCGGAGCATGCCCTCCCGGGTCCCTTCTGTGTACCCAGTAGGCCCCGGCTGATGTGTCTGCTATGGATTCTGTTTTTCTAGGAGTGATCTTGGCGCCGGCCAAGGTTGTGTCCCGAGGGGGAAACCCCTGGGGAGCTGTACTGTATTCTTGGGGCCTGGTGCAGGTGAGACTTCTTCAACGGGCCCTTTCCTCACCCCACCAGCTGGCAGGATGGGGGTGCAGTTAGATGCAGGTTGGGAGACAAATGCAAAGGCAAATGCATTTGCACTTGGGGTGCACTGGTACTCTGCAGGTTTCACTGGCACTTTGTGGGGTTCACCAGCACTTTACAGGGTTCACTGGCACCCTGGGGGGGGTTGCTGGCACTTTCTGGGGTACACTGGCATTTTGCAGGCTTCACTGACACTTTATGGGGTACACTAGTATTTTTCAGAGTTCACTGGTACTTGGTGGGGTACCCCAGCACTTTGAGGAGTTTGCTGGCACTCTGGGATGTACCAACACTTTGTAGGGGTTTGTTGATACTTTGGAGGTTCAGTGGCTCTCTGTGGGGGTGCACTGCTATTCTCTGGGGTTCATTGACACTTTAGGGGGTGCACTGGCACTTTGGAGGGCTCACTGGCACTTTCCAGCATTCATTGACACTTTGGGGTACACTGGCACTTTCTGGGGCTCACTGACACTTTGGGGGTATACTGGCACCTTTGGGGGTTGACACTTTTGGGGCATACTGGCACTTTGCAGGGTTCACTAGCACTTTCTGGGGCTCATTGACACTTTGGGGGTACACTGGCAGTCTTTGGGATGCACTGGCACTTTGGAAGTATGCCGGCACTTTGGATCAACGGCATACCTCTTGGCCCCTGCCCAGCTGGTGCTTCTGGCGGGGAAGCTGAACACGATAGCAGCCGTAGTCACCGTCTTCTACCTAGTGGCCTATGCCGCCGTGGACCTGTCCTGCCTGAGCCTGGAGTGGGCCTCGGCCCCCAACTTCCGGTGAGAGACTCAGAGGCCTGTGTGCCTGGAGAGGGAGAGAAGAAGGAAGGAATGGGAAAATGCAGAGGACTCTGGCCCAGGTGTGGGGCTGGGGACTGCAGCCTGGCACGAGACTGACCCTGAGTTTCGGTCCCTCCTCCCCTCCGTGTCCGCAGCCCCACCTTCAGCCTGTTCTCCTGGCATACCTGCCTGCTGGGGGTGGCCTCCTGCCTGCTCATGATGTTCCTCATCAGCCCCGGCGCAGCCGGGGGCTCCCTGCTCCTCATGGGCCTGCTGGCTGCGCTGCTCACTGCGCGAGGAGGCCCCAGCAGCTGGGGCTATGTCAGTCAGGCCTTGCTCTTCCACCAGGTACGGGGAGCGGGTGGCGGTGGGTGGGGGAGAGGGAGGCAGTCAGGGAACCTCTTCTCCCTCCCTTCAGCTGGAGTTGGTGTTCCCATCCAAGAGGTGCCAAACGGGGCTGTGTGTTTGATCTTGCCACTTCCCCACCGCCTCCCACTGTACCCAGGTGCGTAAGTATCTGCTCCGGCTGGATGTCCGGAAGGACCACGTGAAGTTCTGGCGGCCCCAGCTGTTGCTGCTGGTGGGGAACCCCAGGGGCGCCCTGCCTCTGCTGCGACTGGCCAACCAGCTTAAGAAGGGGGGGCTTTACGTGCTGGGCCACGTCACCTTGGGAGACCTCGGTGAGCTGCCCTCCCACTCATTCACTCACTCACATCCTTCTCTTACCTTACCTCTTTTTTTTTTGAGACAGAGTCTCGCTCTGTTGCCCAAGCTGGAGTGCAGTGGGACGATCTTGGCTCACTGCAACCTCCACCTCCCGGGTTCAATCGATTCTCCTGCCTTAGCCTCCTGAGCTGGGATATAGGTGCACACCACCATGCCTGGCTAGTTTTTGTATTTTTAGTAGAGATGGGGTTTCACCATGTTGGCCAAGTTGGTCTCTAACTCCTGACCTCAAGTGATCTGCCCACCTTGGCCTCCCAAAGTGCTGAGATTGTAGGCAAGAGCCACCATGGCCAGTCCCCCTCCCCCCACTTTTTTTGAGACAAGGTCTTGCTCTATCACCCAGGCTGGAGGGCAGGGGTGCCATCATAGCTCACTGCAGCCTCAACTTCTTGGGCTCAAGCGATCCTCCTGCCTCAGCCTCCTAAGTAGCTGGGACTACAGGTGTGTGCCACCAGACCTGGCTACTTCGTAGAGATGAGGTCTCTTTATGTTTCCCAGGCTGGTCCACAACTCCTGGCTCAAGCAGCCCTTGCACCTTGGCCTCCCAAAGTGCAGGGATTACAGGCATGAGCCATGACACCAGCCCCTTTTATCTCCTCCCTAGGGAATTCTCCAAGCAGCCCTAGCCCTGACCAGGCTCATGTGTGATTTGGACTCCAGGAGACATTGAACTTGGCTGACACTGGCTGCCTTCCTTTCCTTATCTTCTGTGTAGACTCCCTGCCCTCGGACCCAGTACAGCCTCAGTATGGGGCATGGCTGAGCCTGGTGGACCGGGCCCAGGTGAAGGCTTTTGTGGATCTAACCCTCTCACCCTCCGTGCGCCAGGGGGCTCAGCATCTGCTGCGAATCTCGGGCCTCGGTGAGATGCTCCTCCCTGGATGCCCTCAGCCTTCCCCTGTGGCTACTTCAAATCCCCGCGCCCCTCCCCTAGAGAGTCAGCCACAGATTGCAAACTGCAAAAGGACCTTATAGTGGAGAGCAGATAAGACAGTCTCAAAGATAATAGCCGCAGACAGTGTGCGATAAGGTCTCCTAGGAGATGCTGGGGACTAGCAATGGGGTGGGCGATGCCATTGCGGTTTTTTTCCTTCCCTTTTTTTTTTGAGACGGAGTCTCACTTTTTCTTGCCCAGGCTGGAGTGGTGCAGTGGTGCGATCTCGGCTCACTGCATCCTCCGCCTTCCGGGTTCTAGTGATTCTCCTGTCTTAGGCTCCCGAGTAGGGAGTATGCTACACTTGTGTGCTACCATGCCCAGCTAATTTTTGTATTTTGAGTAGAGGTGAGGTTTCACCATGTTGCCCAGGCTGGTCTTGAGCTCCTGACCTCAGGTGATCCACCCGCCTTGGCCTCCCAAAGTGCTGGGATTACAGGCATCTGCCACTGTGTCTGGCCTTTCTTTTTTTTCTGACCCCAAAATTGAGGCATAGGCACTGAAGAGTATATTCTGAGGGACAATGGAGCATTATTTGAATCTCCAGCTGCCTCAGCAAATCAGATGGTTGTTTTGTTTTTTTCTTTTTTGAGACGGAGTTTCGATCTTGTTGCCCAGGCCGGAGTGCAATGGTTTGATCTCGGCTCACCGAAATCTCTACCTCCCAGCTCCAAGGAATTCTCCTGCCTCAGCCTCCTGAGTGGCTGGGATTACAGACATGTCCCACCACTCCTGGCCAATTTCATATTTTTAGTAGAGACGGGGTTTCTCCATGTTGGTCAGGGTGGTCTTGAACTCCCGACCTCAGGTGATCTGTCCTCCTTGGCCTCCCAAAGTGCTGGGATTACAGACGTGAACCACTGCACCCGGCCCCCAGATGGTTTTTAGCCACCAGCGTTCAGAGGAAGGCAGGCCAGCCACTATATAGCCAGCAAAGGTTTTGTGGAGAGATGGTGATTCAGCCAGGCTTTGAAAGGGGTTGGGAAGTAGATGTAACATGCCCCGCCCCCCACCCCCAAGCCACCAAGGATGCCAGAGGCTGTGTGGGGCTGACGCTTGCGGATGGAGCGGTGAATTCTCAGCTTTTAGTGCTGAGGCCGCCAGGGTCATCCATGCTCAGTCACTGCCTTATCCTTTAATCGTGGACCAGCGCCTGTCACCAAAGCGCTTGCTTCCTTCTCTATTCAGAGTCTGGCTGCAGTTCAACTGTGTTGGACATTGCCCGGTTCAGTGAAAATCAGACCCTGGGAGATACTCAGGAGGGGGCGTGACTAGTTTATTTCGCAAGATCAGCTGGAGTTCATACCTGCTGAGATGTTTTAGGGTGTTGGCAAGCATCACTGACCCATAGAGCATCTGAGAGCCTTGTCTTCACCTTTTGTGCAGAGACCACTATGCTCATGAAATTTATCCCGTGGAAGATATTAGGTCGGTGCAAAAGCAGTTGTGGTTTTTGCCCTTATTTTTGGACAGGGTCTCACTTTGTCACCCAGGCCGGAGTGCAGTGGTTTGATCTCAGCTCACTGCAGCCTCTGCTTCCCAGGTTTAAGTGATTCTCCCATCTCCGTCTCCTGAGTAGCTGGGACTGCAGGTGCACGCCAGCACGCTGGCTAATTTTCATATATTTTTGGTAGAGATGGGGTTTTGCCACGTTGCCCAGGCTGGTCTCAAACTTCTGACCTCAGGTGATCCGCCTGCCTCAGCCTCCCAAAGTGCTGGGATTACAGGCATGAACCACCGCACTGGCCTGTTTTTGCCATTTTAGTGGGGAAAAAAATGCAATTACTTTTGCATCGACCTACTCCAATAAAAGGGAAAGTATTTCCTTTAAATGGTGGATTATCCTGTCATAGAGAATTTGATTTATGGGTTGAGCAATGTTTGTTTCATGAGAAGGGGTCTTAGAAGAGGTCTCTGAGTCTCCCTGTAAAGTCAGCCTGGTTCAAGGGGGGGAATTACCTGATTCCACATGGGTCATTCAAAAATTAAGGAACAGGAGCTTGTTGGCAGGGACTTGGGGCGTTGTGGTTGGCACATGCCCAGCTTGGTGTCTCAGAGTGTGGCCTCTCATGCTGGGTGGAGGCAGCGTGTGTTGACCTACCTGCCCCAGTACCTACCAGCTGTGAGCCTGTGGGCGAGTGACTTCATCGCTTAGTGCTTCGGGCTCCTTATCAGTAAAAAGAGGAGACTAAATAGTACCTACCTCATAGCATTGCTTCAAGGTTCAAATGAGTTAAAATACAAAGTGCTTTCCACAGGACACAGCCCCTGGTAAGCGGATACCAGGCTATACCACCACGATTAGGGTTTTGCAGTAATAGAAACATACTAGGGAGCCCTGGTTCATTTTTTTTCCTTTTTTTAATTGAGATGGAGTCTCGCTCTGTTGTCCAGGCTGGAGTACAGTGGTGCGATCTCGCCTCACTGTAACCTCCACCTTCAGAGTTCAGGCAATTCTCATATTTCAGCCTCTTGAGTATAACTGGGATCATAGGTACCCGCCACAATGCCCTGTTCATTTTTGTATTTTAATTTTTTTTGAGACGGAGTTTCACTTTAGTTGCCCAGGCTGGAGTGCAATGGTGGGATCTCGGCTCACCACAACCTCCGCCTCCTGGGTTCAAGCAATTCTCCTGCCTCAGCCTCCTGAGTAGCTGGGATTACAGGCATGCGCCACCATGCCCAGTTAATTTTGTATTTTTAGTAGAGATGGGGTTTCTCCATGTTGGTCAGGCTGGTCTCAAACTGCTGACCTCAGGTGATTTGCCCATCTCAACCTCCAAAAGTGCTGGGATTACAGGTGTGAGCTACCGTGCCCAGCCTAACTTTTGTATTTTTAGTAGAGATGGGGTTTCACCTTTTTGGCCAGGCTGGTCTCAAACTCCTGACCTCGGGTGATCTGTGTGCCTCAGCTTCCCAAAATGCTGGGATTACAGGTGTGAGCCACCGTGCCCGGCCCGGTCCATTTTCTCATCTTCCCCTAGCAGGGTCTGGGGTGCTGTTCCCCCCGGGGATTCAGGCCATGAACTTGTCTGATCAGGGTGTCTGGTTTGAATGACGGAGTTTGACTCGAATCTCCTACCATGAAAATCTGCCCTGCTAGAAGCTGGGTGCAGACAGTGTCCTGCTCTCCCGATAGAATTGGAGTGCTCATTCGTGGCAAGCATCCTAATGCGAACTTTGTCTGTTTAAGTGGAGGAGATTAGTCACCGAGATAATAAAATAAGTGCATGTGAAAGTGTTTAGGAAAAATGAAAAGTCATTATGCAAATGTGCAGAATGTTGCTGTAAGAGCCTGTACACAGTGGGAATGTCATAGTTTATGGCTGACACATACTGCTGTCAGCGTGTGGGAGCGTGATGTAAACTTAGCCTGTGAGCCTGACTCCTGTCTGTTCCTGCCTCCCCCTCTCTGCCCTCAGGTGGCATGAAGCCCAACACGCTGGTCCTGGGTTTCTACGATGACGCCCCACCACAGGACCATTTCTTGACGGATCCGGCTTTCTCCGAGCCTGTGGACAGCACCAGGGAGGGTGGTTCCCCGGCTCTCAGCACACTGTTCCCTCCTCCCCGGGCTCCTGGGAGCCCCCGGGCTCTCAGTCCCCAGGACTATGTGGCCACGGTGGCTGATGCCCTCAAGATGAACAAGAATGTGGTGCTAGCCCGGGCCAGTGGGGCCTTGCCTCCAGAGCGGCTGAGCCGGGGGTCCGGGGGCACCTCTCAGCTGCACCACGTAGATGTGTGGCCCCTCAACCTGCTGCGGCCCCGGGGTGGGCCCGGCTACGTGGATGTCTGTGGCCTCTTCCTGCTGCAGATGGCAACCATCTTGGGCATGGTGCCTGCTTGGCACAGTGCCCGGCTCCGGATCTTCCTGTGCCTGGGGCCTCAGGAGGCGCCTGGGGCGGCCGAGGGGCGGCTGCGGGTGCTGCTGAGCCAACTGCGGATCCGGGCTGAGGTGCAGGAGGTGGTGTGGGGTGAGGGGGCTGAGGCTGGGGAACCCGAGGCAGAGGAGGAAGGGGACTTTGTGAACAGTAGGCAGGGAGACATGGAGGCAGAGGCCCTGGCACGCAGCGCCAACGCCCTGGTTCGGGCCCAGCAGGGGCGTGGCACGGGAGGAGGGCCGGGTGGGCCGGAGGGTGGGGATGCCGAGGGCCCCACCACAGCCCTCACCTTCCTGTACTTGCCTCGGCCGCCCGCCGACCCTGCCCGCTACCCCCGCTACCTGGCGCTACTGGAGACTCTAAGCCGAGACTTGGGCCCCACACTGCTGGTTCACGGTGTCACCCCGGTCACCTGCACTGATCTCTGATGCCCCTGCCTCCAGGGCTGGGTAGAGAGGGCCCAGGCAGGCAGCCCATCCTGAACCTTAGAAGAGGAGGAGGGAAGCACTGTGTCCTGTGGCCCTGCCCCTCGGGACCTGGATCCCAGGGGAGGATTTGAGGGGGTTCTGGGCTTGGGTGTCACACCCACCTCCTTTGGCAGAGGGACCCCAGCACAGTAACTCCGGGCGGGCATCCCCACCATGCAGGGGAGGGAGTCCGCAGCCTCCCTTCACTGGTGCCTTGATGCTAGGGGCTGGCCCTCCGAACTCTCGGCTACCTCAGTTTCCTCATCCTGGCCAGACTCAGTGGCCCACTGGGGTGGTGATGTTTTCATTCTGTTTTATTTTTCTAACTCTGCTGACCATGAATAAAAGACCAAAACACTACAGGCTGGCTGAGCCGCGCTGGTGGGTAGGTGAGAGGGAGGGGGTGGGAAAGGAGAGCTCTGCAGAGGGGTGGAGATAGGACCTTCAGCTTCCCGTAGCTAGGCTGCCATGTGCAGGGCTGGGGCGCGGGGCCCAGGGGGCATCTGTGGACTTGGAGACTGGCCTGGGCGCCCACCTCCCATTCCCAGCTGCCCACAGCCCCCAGTGACTCGGGCTCCTTCGGAGAGCCCTTCCCTCTCGGCGGGAGGGGGCCGACTCAGAGAGAAATGGCAGTTTAGGGCCTAGGGGGCCCACGTGACCCTCCCCCAGGAATGTGGTGACGTCATCGGGGGCGTGGTCGCCCCCAAAATTAGGGAGGAAGAGGAAAAAAAAGCCAGGAAAAGTTTTCTGGAGTCCGGAACGAGGCAGGACGGAAGAGGGGGTGAAGGCCCGAGGCTCTGGGCTTCAAGACCGCTGTCCGGAGTTCCCCATTCTAGGCCATGTCGGGGCCCACCTGGCTGCCCCCGAAGCAGCCGGAGCCCACCAGAGCCCCTCAGGGGAGGGCGATCCCCCGAGGCATCCCGGGGCCACCACCAGCCCACGGAGTAGGTAAGGCAGCCCTCGTGAGACAGGAGCCACCCCGCTATGGCGCTCACCTCTGTCCTCCAGCTCCAGCCTCCTGCCCTGCCGGCTTCCTCCTGCCCCTTCCCCAAGCCGATGGGAACAGCTGCCCGAGATCTCTTGGGACCTTAGATTCGGGGGAGAGGTAAAGAGGGGCGGAGAGGGCAGCGCCCCAAATGCACACCCCTCCTGTCCTCCGCCACCCCACCTTTGATCTCTCTTCCCTCAACCCAGCACTCCAGCCCCACCCCAGGGGCAATTTTTGCCCCCTCCCATCAGAGCAGTGTTACCAGGCCCCAGGGGCACCAGAGGATCGGGGGCCGGCTTGGGTGGGGTCCCATGGAGTACCCCAGCGCACGCAGGTGAGAACTGGGATTGCTGGGTGGGACGTGCGGGGTCCCCTAGAACCGCCTGTGAGAGAGCCAGGGCGGGAGTGGGGTCGTGGCGATTTGTATTCTCTCTGCTCTGGCTCCAACCCCAGGGGCTCCCTGCAGACAGGAGTGCCCTGCGCCCCGGCAGCCTGGACGCTGAGATAGACTTGCTGAGCAGCACGCTGGCTGAGCTGAATGGGGGTCGGGGTCACACGCCACGACGACCAGACCGACAGGTGACTCCCCAGTCCTGCCTCTCCTTCCCGTCTGCAGCCTCCTGCTTCTCAGTCTACCCCGTCATGTGTGTGCTGTGCACCCCAGCATGGAGGAAGCGTGGCTGCAAGTATCAACATGTCAGTCACCTGAGGACGGGACCTTGTCAAATGCAAACACCCGTGCTGCCCCACACTCGGGGTCATTTCCACAAATGTGGGTCCCAGAGTGGGGGCTTCGCTTAGGCTTCTGGTCTGCATTTCTCCTTAGGCATATGAGCCCCCGCCACCTCCTGCCTACCGCACAGGCTCCCTAAAGCCGAACCTGGCCTCGCCGCTCCCAGCGTCTCCCTATGGGGGCCCCACTCCAGCCTCTTATGCTACTGCCAGTACCCCAGCTGGCCCTGCCTTCCCCGTGCAAGTGAAGGTGGCACAGCCAGTGAGGGGCTGTGGCCCGCCCCGGCGGGGGACCTCTCAGGCTTCTGGGCCCCTCCCAGGCCCCCACTTTCCTCTCCCAGGCCGAGGTGAAGTCTGGGGACCTGGCTATAGGAGCCAGAGAGAGCCGGGGCCGGGGGCCAAGGAGGAGGCTGCTGGGGTCTCTGGCCCTGCAGGAGGAGCAAGAGGAGGCGAGCACGGGCCCCAGGTAAGCCCTGGGGAACTGGGATGTCAGCTCTTACAGGCAATGGGACACTGATTAGTGGGGAGGTTGGTGTTCTAGGGCGCTGGTTTTTTATTTTTTGAGAGGGAGTTTTGCTCTTGTTGTCCAGGCTGGAGTGCAGTGCCGTGATCTCGACTCACTGCAGCCTCCACCTCCCAGGTTCAAGTGAGTCTCCTGCTTCAGCCTTCCAAGTAGCTGGGATTACAGGCACATGCCACTATGCCCAGAAAAGTTTTGTATTTTTAGTAGAGATGGAGTTTCACCATGTTGGCCAAGCTGGTCTCGGACTCCTGACCTCAGGTGATCCATTGCCTCAGCCTCCCAAAGTGCTGGGATTGCAGGCGTGAGACACTGTGCCTGGCCAGGGGGCTGGTTTTGGAGCACAGTCAGAGGTCTGGGATGTGGAGCGGGTCAGGAAATACAGGGAGGGGTGGTGCAGGGATGAACTGCCCACGGGGAACCGGCACAGTGGCTCACGCCTGTAATCCCAGCACTTTGGGAGGCCAAGACGGGTGGGTCACGTGAGGTCGGGAGTTTAAGACCAGCCTGAGCAACATGGAGAAACTCTGTCTCTACCAAAAATACAAAATTAGCTGGGCATGGTGGTTCATGCCTGTAATCCCAGCTACTAGGGAGGCTGAGGCAGGATTATTGCTTGAACCTGGGAGGCAGAGGTTGCCGTGAGCTGAGATTGTGCCACTGCCCTCCAACCTGAGTGACGAGAGGGAACGAAACTCCGTCTCAGACAAAAAACAAAAAATAACTGGCCCCTTGGCTGAGATGTTCTCAAATGAGCTTTCTAGCTGGAACTGCCTGGCCATCTTCAGGGACATATAGCAGTCCCCAGCCTTTTTGGCACCAGGGACCAGTTTCATGGAGGATAGCTTTTCCACAGACTGGGGCAGGGGGGATGGTTTCAGGATGATTCAAGCGCATTACATTCATCGTGCACTTTATTTCTATGATAACACTAATAGAATAGAATATGTATAACATGTATAATTGTTTCATTATAATATATAATGAAATTATATAATTATAATATATAATGAAGCAATTCTACAACGCACCATCATGCAGAATCAGTGTGAGCCCTGAGCTCCTTTTCCTGCAACTAGATGATCCCATTTTGGGGTGACGGGAGACAGTGACAGATCGTCAGGCATTAGAATCTCATAAGGAACACGCAACCTAGAGCCGTTGAATGCACATGTGATTCCGTGAAGGCTTCCTATGAGAATCTAATGCTGCTGCTGATCTGACAGGAGGCGGTGCTGGGGCAGTAATGCGATGATTGGGAGCGGCTGTAGATACAGATGAGCTTTGCTTGCCCATTGCTCCCCTCCTGCTGTGTGGCCAGGTTCCTAACAGGCCCCAGCCTGGGGGTTGAGGACTCCTATATTACAGCATCAGGAGCTAGAGTAGGACCAAACCCCTGATTCCCACCTTCCAGGTGTCCCTGAGCCAGCCTCCGGAGGATGAGCTGGACAGGCTGACCAAGAAGCTGGTGCACGACATGAACCACCCGCCCAGCGGGGAGTACTTCGGTGAGCTGAGGCTGTGGGGCCGGTGGAAAGCAGGAGGGGAGGCTGGGAGACAGAAGGGACAGCTGATATTGTTTCTGCCTGTCCTCAGGCCGGTGTGGTGGCTGTGGAGAAGATGTGGTCGGGGATGGGGCCGGGGTTGTGGCCCTCGATCGCGTCTTTCACGTGGGCTGCTTTGTGTGTTCTACATGCCGGGCCCAGCTTCGGGGCCAGCATTTCTACGCCGTGGAGAGGAGGGCATATTGCGAGGGCTGCTATGTGGTGAGTGGCTGGGGTTGGGGGGCTGGAGTCAGTGGCTGGAGGCCGGGGCTTCCATCCAAGGTGGGAGCTAGAACATCCAAGCCCAGAGGAGGAACCGTGCTAGAAGCCGGGCCGCTGGAAGCGGTGTACAAACAGGAAGGAATTCTGCAAATACCAAGCAAGTAGCTCAACACTGGTGGCTGGAGGGAAGGATGCAGCTCTTAACGAGCGGGGCGTCTTACAGTTAAAGAGAATGTGTTAGATTCCCACCACACCCACGAGGCAGGTATTACTACCAACTCCTGTTTTCCTTTTTCGAAACAGAGTCTTGCTCTCTCGCCCAGGCTGGAGTACAGTGGCGCTATCTCGGCTCATTGCAAGCTCTGTCTCCCCTGGTTCAAGTGATTCTCGTGCCTCAGCCTCCCGAGTAGCTGGGATTACAGGTGCCTGCCACCACACCTGGCTAATTTTTGTATTTTTAGTAGAGACGGGGTTTCGCCATGTTGGCCAGGCTATTCTTGAACTCCTGGCCTCAAGCAATCTGCCCACTCTGACCTCCCGAAGTGCTGGCATTACAGGCGTGAGCCACTCCAGCCCGATTGCTGCTTTTCTCAGAGTGGTTAAATACTTTGTGTAGTGCTAGGATCTGAACTCAGAATCACATGCAGGGGGCTCCAGAAATAGATGGCTGGGCTGTTGGGGTGCCTGGTGGGCTGCCGTGGCTCCCGCTGGCTGCCAGATTTTCCTGCTTTCCTTCCCAACAGGCCACCCTGGAGAAATGTGCCACGTGTTCCCAGCCCATCCTGGACCGGATCCTGCGAGCTATGGGAAAGGCCTACCACCCTGGCTGCTTCACCTGCGTGGTGTGTCACCGCGGCCTCGATGGCATCCCCTTCACAGTGGATGCTACCAGCCAGATCCACTGCATCGAGGACTTTCACAGGTCAGGCCCGGCCTCCACCTCATCTCACAATGTCTGACCTTTCCTGTCTCATCTCATCTCTCATGCCCCAGGACTGTCTCTTCCTGTTTCCAACCCCTGGCCCTCCTTCATTCTTTGTTATTATTATTTTTTAGAGACAGAGTCTCACTCTGTTGCTCAGGCTGGAGTGCAGTGGCGTGATGATAGCTCACTGCAGCCTCCAACTCCTGGGCTCAAGTGATCCTCCTGCCCCAGCCTCCCATGTAGCTGGGACTACAGGTGCACATGCCACCATGCCTGGCTAGTTTTCTTATTTTTTGTTTCTTTTGACATGGAGTCTCAGTCTGTTGCCAAGGCTGGAGTGTAGTGGCATGATCTTAGCTCACTGCAACCTCTGCCTCCAGGGTTCAAGTGATTCTCCTGCCTCAGCCTCCCAAGTAGCTGGGATTACAGGCACGTGCCACCATGTCCAGCCAGGCTTTTTTTTTTGTATTTTTAGTAGAGACAGGGTTTCATTATGTTGGCCAGGCTAGTCTCAAACTCCTGGGCTCAAGCAATCTGCCTACCTCAGCCTCCCAAAGTGCAGGGATTGCAGGCATGAGCCACTGCACCTGGCCTTCTTTGTTTTTTAATAAAGATAGGGTCTTGCTCTGTTGCCCAGGGTGGTCTTGAAAGCCTGGCCTCAAGTGATCCTCCTGCCTTGGCCTCCCAAAGTGCTGGGATTACAGGCCAGAGCCACTGCGCCCGGCCTCTCTCATTCTCCTTGACATCATCCCTTCCCCAGACCTAAGGCCACGCCTCTGGCCTCTGATTCCCTCCAGTGCCCCACCTTCTCTGGGTCCCATTGTTGGTGCCCTGCAACGCCAGGGCTTGATGGCCTTCTCGGTTCTCTTCCCCTCCAGGAAGTTTGCCCCGAGATGCTCAGTGTGTGGTGGGGCCATCATGCCCGAGCCAGGTCAGGAGGAGACAGTGAGAATCGTTGCTCTGGATCGAAGTTTTCACATTGGCTGTTACAAGTGTGAGGTCAGGGGGCCCCAGCATGTGCAAGGGGTTGGCAATGTCTGGGGTGCTGGGTAGAGCATGAGGGAGGGGGAACACAGAGGTCTCTGGTTGACAGAAATCTGCTTTTTTTTTTGAGATGGAGTCTTGCTCTGTTGTCCAGGCTGGAGTGCAATGGCGTGATCTCGGCTCACTGCAACCTCTGCCTCCTGGGTTCAAGTGATTCTCTTACCTCTGGAGTAGCTGGGATTACAGGCACCCACCACTATGCCCAGCTAATTGTTGCTTCTTTTTCAACAGGAGTGTGGGCTGCTGCTCTCCTCTGAGGGCGAGTGCCAGGGTTGCTACCCACTGGATGGGCACATCTTGTGCAAGGCCTGCAGTGCCTGGCGCATCCAGGAGCTCTCAGCCACCGTCACCACTGACTGCTGAGTCTTCCTAAAAGTACCTGCTGGGTTCTCAGTTCCAGTTCCCATCAGTTGATGGGTCACCCTCCCTGACATCCACTTGTGTGACTTTGTCACCAAATGCTGGCTTCTTTCTCCAATCACAAAATAATAGTCCCTCGAGTTTACAAAACACTTTCCAGTCTGTCGTCTCATCTGATTCTCCCAGGAGCCCATTACAAGCCCAGTCGCTGTTACTGTCTATTTTTACATGTGAAGATGCCAGAGCTGAGAGGTGACTCCCCCAGATTGCATGCTTTTTTTTTTTTTTTTTGAGACGGAGTTTTGCTCGATACCCAGGCTGGAGTGCAATGGCGTGATCTCGGCTCACCACAGCCTCTGCCTCCTGGATTCAGGCAATTCTCCTACTTCAGCCTCCTGAGTAGCTGGGATTATAGGCACGTACCACCATGCCCAGCTAATTTTTGTATTTTTTAGTAGAGACGGGGTTTCACCATGTTGACCACGATGGTCTCGATCTCTTGACCTCGTGATCCACCTGCCTCGGCCTCCCAAAGTGCTGCGATTGATTACAGGCTTGAGCCACTGCGCCCAGTGGTTTTTTTTTTTTTTTTTTTTTTTTTGAGGGAGTCTTGCTCTTGTTGCCCAGGTTGGAGTGCAATGGTGTGATTTTGGCTCACTGCAACCTCTGTCTTGTGGGTTCAAGTGATTCTCCTGTCTCAACCTCCCAAGTAGCTAGAATTATAGGCACCCGCCACCATGTCCAGCAAATTTTTGTATTTTTAGTAGAGACAGGGTTTCACTATGTTGGCCAGGCTGGTCTCGAACTCCTGACCTCAGGTGATCCACCCGCCTTGGCTTCCCAAAGTGCTAGGATTACAGCCATGAGCCACTCTGTGCCTGGACTGCATGGTTCTTAAATGGTAGAACCTGGGTCTTTTTGGCTCATTCGTTTTTTGGTTTTTGGCAATCCTCCTCAGGGAGGAGGCAGCATTTCTACATATATCTATTTTGAGACAGGGTCTCACTCTGTTCCCCAGGCTAGAGTGCAGTGGTGCAATCAAGGTTCACTGCAGCCTTGAACTCTTGGGCTCAAACATTCCTCCTGGCTTAGCCTACCCAGTAGCTAGGACCACAGGGTGATCCCACCAAGCCCAGTTATTTTTTGTGTAGAGATGGGGTCTTGCTATGTTGCCCAGGTTAGTGCTGAACTCTTGGGCTCAAGTCTTCCCTCATCAACCTTCCCACGTTTGGGATTACAGGTGTGAGCCACTGTGCCTGGCCCTAAATATTCTGTAAAAATGGGGACTTGCCATGTTGCCCAGGCAGGTCTCCCGACTCAAGCAACCCTCCCACCTTGGCCTCCCAAAGTGCTGGGTTCGTAGGCGTGAGGCACCTCAGCTGGCCTTCCTATTAAGTCTCACGCTCAATTCACTGAGAGGGGACTTGAATCCGGGCGGTCCATACTCTGTCGTTTAGGGCGTTAATTTACAGCCTATCTCATCCAAGTACTGAGTTGGGTTAAAACTGCTTATCTGCCACCTATAATTAAACATGGGGCGTGTTTGTCAAGGAAAAGCAGAAACGACGGACTTTGCAGATAGTGCCCACTGTGGCACCCAATTTTGGCTGGATCTTTGGAGCAGAAAATGGTGGGAGAGGATGCTTTAAAATGGTCGCTTCCATCTTTTGTCCCCTAAACGCTCGCGCTTCCCAAGCCCACGCCTTGCCCAAGAAGGGGACGAAACTACCCCCGGCGAGGTCAGGAGGCCCGTGGGGGCACCACGGCTGGATGAGAACTGGCTTAGACTCCCGACACATCTGCGGTCGCGCGATCGTCCACCTCGGCCCTCGGAAGCCCTCCCTCCGCGCCCAGAGAGCCCCTCCGCCCGCGAGGCAGCGCTTGGCCCAACCGACTTCCCGTAGTTCCTCACGCTCAAGCCGTTCTCGTCTCAAAAAGCAGCGCGAGACTTGCAAGAGTCTGCCCCTTTCCCATCATGCCCTGCTCTCCCAGCCAGTCGCGCTCCGTTCGTTAGTTCCAGTTCGGGCCGCGAGAGGGGGGAGCTTTGTGCCGGGGAGGTGCGAGTGACGCAGGCGCAGCGCGGGTGGCGCGCGCGACCGTCCATCCTCGGTTGTTCCACTTTTGTTCTCCTCTTTTTGGCCCTCTCGCCAAGAGCTGCGCGTCTCCCTCTGCCCTCCTCGCCGTCCTCGTCGCGCGCCCGCGGCCCAGGTTGCCCTGAAATCTAGCCGGTCAGAGCGCGAGTCCAACAGCCGCGGCAGCTCCCAGGTGGGGGAGGGGGAGAGCCTGGGGGGGCCCGCTGGGTTGGTAGAGGAACAGGGGGCGAGCGAGGAGACCCTCCGGGCGCGTAGAAGCGTTGGAGCCGCGTTTTCTGGCTCAGGATGGTGGGGGCCGCGGAGGGCTGGCCCTGGTGGGAGGGAGGCGGCCGAGGTGCCTGCGAGGGACGGTCCCTCCCTCCGCTCCTCCTTGTGCACCATCCCGACCGCCCCTCCCCGGTCCCCACGCCCCCTCAGACTGTGCCATGGGTGACAGTGACGACGAGTACGATCGAAGGCGCAGGGACAAGTTCAGAAGAGAGCGGAGCGACTACGACCGTTCCCGCGAGAGAGATGAAAGACGTCGAGGGGACGATTGGAATGACAGGTGAGCCGTTTTTAACTCATCTTGTCCCCGTTTCATGCCGTTTCACTTCATCCGCGTCTCTTTTCTTTTTCCCCCTTGTAATTTATATGAAGGCGAACCCTATGAATGGCTCATTGGACTGTTTGCTGTGGTGCAACCATTTTGCTATTGGCCAGAGAACTAGCTGTGGCTTGGTATTTGAAATGCTCTGCAGATCAGAGAATAGGACTAAGAGTTTGAGCATAAAAAGCAGTCTTTATACATTCACGAAAAGTGTGCTGTTTTCGTTGTTGTTATTGAGATGGGGTCTTGTTCTGTTGCCCTGGCTGCAATCATAGCAGCCTCTACCTTCCTGGCTTAATTGATCCTCCCGCCTCAGCCTCCTGAGTAGTTGGGACTACAGGGGGGAGGCCACCACACCCGGCTAACTTTTAAAAACTATTATTATTATTTCGAGACGGAGTCTCGCTCTGTCGCCAGCTGGAGTGCAGTGGCACAACCTTGGTTCACTGCAACCTCCACCTCGGGTTCAAGCAATCCTCCTGCCTCAGCTTCCCGAGTAGCTGGAATTACAGGCGCCCAGCACCACAGCTGGCTAATTTTTGTATTTCTGGTAGAGACCGGGTTTCACCATGTTGGCCAGGCTGGTCTGGAACTCCCTACTTCAGGTGATCCACCTGCCTCAGCTTCCCAAAGTGCTGGGATTACAGGCATGAGCCACAGTGCATGGTCTAAAATTATTTTTTGTAGAGACAGGGTCTTGCTCTGTTGCCCAGGTTGTAAATTGTATTTTAGAAAGATTGCTTCAGAAAAATATTAATATTTTTATTTATTGATCTGACTGGAAAGGTTGTCAGACTAGTTTCCTGACAATGTGTGATTAGGTTTCTTGTCACTGTTTTGCCCAAAATCTCAGAGTTCACTGGTTGGTTCTGATTGGATTAATTGATTATAAGACGTGGTTATTGAGCTTAGGATATTACAGTGTGGGCTTGCCATGGGGGGTCAGAATGGTTATGGGTGTATCCTGTAACTGAGTATACTGCAAGTCACAAAGAGGGTAAGCAGTGAGGGAACAGATCTCTAAAGGAGGGGAGTGGTGCTGGAGGTGGTGTGTCAGGGACCCATTGGAAAGTGACACTTAGCTAGTCTGGAAAGAGTGGGAATTCCCCAGACACAGGTGACACGCACAGGTCGAAACTGTAGACATAACATTGTGTACTTTTAGCATGTTCTGGATTGGTTAGAGTCCTGTTTCTCAGGATGTCCGCAAGACCATAGGGGGTCTCCGAGGCTAAAATTAATGTTTGTGGTAATGTTTACGTATTGTCACCATTTCCACTCAATGTGCCATAGCAATGGTGGGTAAAACTGCTGAAGCTTTAGCAAACATCAAGGCAGTGAGAACAAAGTGAAAAAAAGCCAGTTTCATTAGTGGTTCTTGATGAAAGAGTAAAACATTTAAATTTGATTAAATTGGACTCTTGATTGTAGGTCTTTTTTTTTTTGACATAGGGTCTCACTCTGTTGCCCAGGCTGGAGTGCAGTGGGGTGATCTCAGCTCACTGCAACTTCCATCTCCTGGGTTCAAGCGATTCTCCTGCCTCAGCCTCCCAAGTAGCTGGGATTACAAGTGCACATGCCACCATGCCCAGTTAACTTTTGTATTTTTAGTAGAGATGGGGTTTTCACTATGTTGGCAAGGCTAGTCTTGAACTCATGACCTCAAGTGATCCACCTGCCTTGTCTCTCAAGGTGCCGGGAGTAGAGGCTTGCATTGGTTGAGCAAAAGTATGAATGTGATTGATTGAACTGAACTAACAGCTTTTATCCATGGCGCGTTGTTTTCACTTGAATGAATGACAAACAGTGATTGTTCATACTTGGGTATTTGGCAGACATCTTCTTGAATGAACTGAGAACCTTTTCCTTCAGTGTAAGCCGTCAGTATTTGTTGCCAGTGATGAAGTGGAACTTTCCAGTGAAAATTAGAATTTTGGGCTGGCGAAGTGGCTCATGCCTGTAATCCCAACACTTTGGGAGGTGAAGGTGGGTGCATTGGTTGAGCCCAGGAGTTTGAGACCAGCCTGGGCAATGAGTTGAAACCTGTCTGTACAAACAAATTAGAAAAATTAGCTGGGGGTGGTGGCACACGTCTAATACCAGTTACTCAGGAGGCTGAAGTGAGCCTGGGAGGTCAAGGCTGCATTGAGCCTTGATTGTACCACTGTACTCCAGCCTGGGCAACAGAGAGAAACCCTGTCTCAGAAAAAAAGGAAAAAGAAAATTAAAATTTTGTAAAACTTTTTTTTTTTTTTTTGAGATGGAGTTTCGCTTTTGTCGCCCAGGCTGGAGTGCAATGGTGCAATCTCAGCTCACTGCAACATCCCGTCTCCTGGGTTCAAGCGCTTCTCCTGCTTCAGCCTCTTGAGTAGCTGGAATTACAGGCATGCGCCACCACGCCCAGCTAATTTTTGTATTTTTAGTAGAGAGGGGGTTTCTCCATGTTGGTCAGGCTGGGCTGGTCTCGAACTCGTGACCTCAGGTGATCCACTTGCCTCAGCCCCCTAAAGTGCTGGGAGTACAGGCATAAGCCACCACACCCAACCAGTTTTGGATAACTTATATCTACTAATGTGAGCTTGACAGTTTCCCATTAAGTAAAGACTTTTCTGGTGAGATAGGCAGTGATGCTAATGAATGTATTTTGATACTGCGTGAGACATAACAAGGTCCACTCAAAGGGCAAGATAGAACAGTAGATTTTAACTTGGCGGAGAATGAAATGTTGTTCACTGATGCTATTTCAGATTGAAGGTTCTAACTAGCCTGTGATAAACTACCTCCTTCTTGAACAAGGTAGCATAAAGAAAAGAAAAAAAAACAACTTATTTCTTGTTGAGTTTTGGGTAAATGCAACAAGAATTTATCAAATTTGCCAAAAAGAATGTCTACAGTTATCTGTAAAGGCTTTTTGAATAGCTTATCAGTGTAAGGCTAGATTCTCTGTGGACTGTTTTTTGTTTTTAAGACGGGATCTTGCTCTGTTGCCCAGGCTGGAGTGCAGTGGCGCACTCATGGCTCACTGCAGCCTTGACTTCCCCAGATTCAGGTGATCCTCTGATTAGCTGGGACCACAGGTGTATGCCACCACACCCAGTTAGTCTTTTTTTTTTTCTTTTTGAGTTAGAGTTTCACTCTTCACTCAGGCCGGAGTACAGTAACGTGATCTGGGCTCACTGCAGCCTCTGCCTCCTGGGTTCAAGTGATTCGCCCGCCTTAGCCTACTGAGTAGCTAGGATTGCAGACGCCTGCCACCATGCCCTGGTAATATTTGTGTATTTAGTAAAGACTGGGTTTTGCCATGTTGGCCAGGCTGGTCTCAAACTCCTGACCTCAAGTGATTTGCCAGCCTTGGCCTCCCAAAATGCTGAGGTTACAAGCATGAACCACCACTTCTGGCCAGCCAGCTAATTTTTGTATTTTTAGTAGAAATGTGGTTTCACTATGTTGCCCTAGCCTGGTCTTGAACTCCCGGGCTCAAGCAATCCACCTGCCTCGGCCTCCCAAAGTGCTAACATTCATTACGGTTGTGAGCCACCACGCTGGCCTGTCTCTGATTTTCAACCAGAACAAAATATCTCAACAGATTCAGTGTAGAAGCTATCCTCTACAAAGCCATAACTTGGAGAGATTTGTAAAAATGTAAAAACAATGCCAGTTTTTCTCACCAAAATTTTTTTGGAAAAGAATCACTTTTCATAAAAACATATAATCTATTTCATCTTACTGTGTAACTTAAAAATGAAGGTTTTGGAATGTTTTGTTTTAAATTTTGAATATAGTAAGCATTGGTAGATAAGCAGAAACTCTTTGTCCTCGATCATTTAGCAGGGGCTGAGGCTGGAGAAATGCTTGAGTCCAGGAGGCTGAGGCTGCAGTGAGCCGAGATTGAGATTGCACTGCTGCACTCCAGCTGGAGCAACAGAGTGAGACTGAGGATGTCTCCAAAAAAAAAAAGAAGAAAAAGATGAGGATGGGGGAGGTTGGTGACTGGTGGGGAGGAGCCAAAGTTAAAACAACAACGTTGCTTCCTGGCATTGAAGCAAGGGCGTGATGTGGTGAGATTTGTATTTGAGGAAGGTCCCTTGACAGTGGGGAGACGGAAGCGAGAGACCAGAAGCAGGTAGGCAGCCAGGGCTGTAGGAGCCACACTGGGCAAGGACAAGGTCTAGGACAGGGTGTGGGGATGGCAGAGAGTGGGACAGCTTTGATAGGCTTCCAGGCAGAGGATTAGCAGAAGGCATTAGTGGCGAGGGTGGTGAATGAAAGCTGGGGAGAGATGTTGCTCCGTTGATACAACAGAGTGGGAAGTGGAGGGTCGGGGAAGACATTTGGGCCCATGGAGGTAGCATGAATAGGCTCGATTCTGACAATTTGAGGGGGTGATGAACTAGGAGGGGATGATTTTAAAAAACATTTTTGTGTTATTTTTAGAGACAGAGTCCACCTCTGTCACCCAGGCTGAGTGCGCTGCATCCTTGACCTCCTGCCTGTAAGTGGGCCTTTAGCAGGGGTGATGCCTCTAGCAGGGGTGATGCATATGGGTCCGGAGCTCAGGCAGAAGGCCAGTCTGGAAGGAGAGTTGGAGAACCATCGGTTCTTGGGTATTGGCTGAAATTGTTGAGTTAGATGAGAATCTTTGTTCTGTTTTGAGACAGGGTCTCACTCTGTTGCTAAGGTTGGAGTGCAGTGGCATGCCCTGACTAGACAAAAATCATTTTCTGTTAAGAGTGAAATTTTATAATTTTAGGCTTTTAGTCTGATATCTCAGGGTAAGAAGGGCCTGTTAGGAGTGTGGCTGTGGCATATCCAGGCTGTATCTTTAATTATTGTTACCTTTTTTTAAAAAAAAAATTACATTTTTATTTTAAGACATCTTGCTCTGTTGCCCAGGCTGGAGTGCAGTGGCGTGATCTTGGCTCACTAAAACCTCTGCCTCCTGGGTTCAAGTGATAATCCTGCCTCAGCCTGTTGAGTAGCTGGGATTACAGGCGCATGCCACCACAGCTGGCTAATTTTTGTCTTTTTAGTAGAGACGGGGTTTCACCATGTTGGCCAGGTTGGTCTCAAACTCCTGACCTCAGGTGATCTGCTTGCCTTGGCCTCCCAAAGTGCTGGGATTATAGGCGTGAGCCACTGTGCCCGGCCACCAAATAAAATAAATTTTATTGAGATGGGGTCTAACTATTGCTCACCTAGTCTTGAATTCCTGGCCTCAAGTGATCCTCCTGCCTCGGCCTCTCAAGAGTGCTGGGATTATGTATCAACCACTGAGCCCAGCCTTTAATCGTTGTTTCTTGTTCTTACCGCCAGAGAGTGGGACCGTGGCCGTGAGCGCCGCAGTCGGGGTGAATATCGGGACTATGACCGGAATCGGCGCGAGCGCTTCTCGCCACCCCGCCATGAACTCAGCCCGCCACAGAAGCGCATGAGGCGAGACTGGTGAGATGGAGTGGTTTCCCTCTCCTCCCCTTCGCCTCACTTCCCCCTGGGCCTTCCCTTTGGCCCCTCACCTGGGCCTAAATCTTTGTCATTGCCTTTTCTCAACTTCCCATCACCCATTGTTTCTTTGTCCCTTGAAACCCTTGTCTGGGAGACCATGCTGTGTATGCCCCCAT
Organism: Callithrix jacchus; assembly: GCF_049354715.1. Lineage (NCBI taxonomy): Eukaryota > Metazoa > Chordata > Mammalia > Primates > Cebidae > Callithrix > Callithrix jacchus. The sequence continues at coordinate 12,844,865 of NC_133503.1, read as the reverse complement.
GTGTCCTCCTTCATGACCTGGGAAGATGGCTTCCTTCTCTGCCTTACTTTTGTGTCCCCCACCCTCAGGGATGAGCACAGCTCTGACCCATACCACAGTGGCTATGAGATGCCCTATGCTGGGGGGGGTGGGGGCCCAACTTATGGCCCCCCTCAGCCCTGGGGCCACCCCGACGTGCACATCATGCAGCACCATGTTCTGCCTATCCAGGCCAGGTAAGGACCGGGCTTCCGGGCTTCTCGGGAGAAGGGGGTTGATAGGACTGAGGGATGGTTGGAGTTGCTGAAGCCAGGGAGTGGGCGAGGCGCACAGAGGCATGCCCCTTGGGTGGGGGTGGTAACCGTTGGGGTTTGGGGTGATGTCCCTGGTGGGCAAAGGAAGGGGGCACCTGGCCACCTTGGCCTTCCAGCCTCCCTCCCTTCCCCCACAACAAGCCTTCCTGACCAAGCCCCTCTCCAGGCTGGGCAGCATCGCAGAGATAGACCTGGGTGTGCCGCCACCAGTGATGAAGACCTTCAAGGAGTTTCTCCTCTCCCTGGATGATTCGGTGGATGAAACGGAAGCTGTCAAGCGCTATAATGACTATAAGCTGGATTTCCGGAGGCAGCAGATGCAGGATTTCTTCCTGGCTCACAAAGATGAGGAGTGGTGAGTGCCCCTTCTTCCCTGGACCTTTTCCCTGGCATGTCCCCCTTGCCCCGCCGGTGGAGCTGCGGCCCTGACCTCTTCCCAGTTTCCCCAGTCTGGAACTTTCTGGGGGCGGGGGTCGGGAAGTATGACAGCATTGGCTGATGGGGTCTCCCCTCACTTCAGCGACTGCCACGGCCCCCGCCCCACCCCATTTCCTGTCCTGCTGTCCTCAGAGTGGGACACCTCCAGGCAGCAGGCCAGAGCCACCTGGCCCCTTGGGGCAGCAGGCAGACTGCGTCCCACTTGCTGGTGTTGGGCCACTGTCATCCCAGATCACCAGGACCCCGTGTGGCTGTGGCATCTTCCCAAAGCGACGAGTGAATCCAGAGAAGAAAAGCAAAGCTCTCAGGGTCGTTTGACAGAAAAAGAATTTTAATTTTTTTTTCCTTTTGTGGATGTTTTAATTTTAATCAACCATCTTTTCCCCTCTTCCTGCTCCTCCTCCTCCTCATCCTCTTTCTGCTCCTCCTCCTTGAAAAGAGCCAGAACTGGGAACTACACCCGCTCATCGACGGAGCTCGGAGCAAACCCACCTCCACCCCCACCATACCCAGCCCATACATGAGCCCCTGGGCTGAGCTGCGAGGCCCCGGCCAGGCAGACAGGCAGGGCACTGCTGTGCACAATGCAGCGGTTTAGCTGAATGTGATTGCTCAGGCAGTTAGTCAGTCAGGGCCCCCACTGCGGAGTCCCGCGGGGCAGGGCATCTCGGCCGGGCGCCCAGCCAGGAGCCAGCCGGTGGCCCACCAGCCAGAATGGGCCCTGGGCGCCACTAGTTAAATCTTGAGCTCTGTTTGACCAAGCGGCCAAGGTAAAGATCCTGGAGGTGATGCCTGCGGCTTTCCTTTCCTCTTCCGCCCCACTTGTGGTTCTGTTCTGTCTTCGCTGTCCCCTCTCTCAAATTGCTCTGTGTGTCCTTGTCCTAATCTCTCACGCATCTTCATTCTTTCTCTGTCCCTGTTCTTGCTCCCTAACACTGCCTTCCTCCCTCTTGGTTTTCTCAGTTTCTCTCTCTGATCTTTAGTTTTTCCTTTGTTTTTGGTTCCTGGGACTTTCTCACACCCTCCCCTTTCCTCCCTTTCTCCTTTTCCTCATACTCCACATTTCTTTTGTTTTCCCCCTGAGGTCCTATTTGAAATGTTTTATTTTTCTTGCTCCTCCCTAGCCTTCCCTCTCCTCTCTCTCCCACTGTGGGCAGGACCTGAGGCTCTAAAGGGCACTCCAGTCTCTCCCTTTGTTCCTTCCTGTCCTTTCACCATCTTGCTTATTTTCCTATGGGTGGAGAAAGGTGCCCTGCCTCTGGGTTTTGCTGTCTGGCCCTCTGTCTTCCACCTTGGGGTGGAGGGAGTTGGCGGGAGCAGGCTGTTAATGACTGCAGTTTGGGGTTGGTGAGGAGAGAGGTTCTTCAGGGCCTACTATTTCCTGAGCCTTCCTCTCTGAAGCTTTGGGAAATGACACCTTTTCACTAGGTTAGTGTTTCCCAGAGACTTAGAGTGGTAAATCTGCCTCTCCAACCCCGGCGTCCCCTGTAGTCATTGATCTTCCCAAATCCAGAGCTCTTAGTTGCTGCTTCTCCCCCCAAATCTTCTCAAGAGCACCACTTCCGGTTTCTTTTGGGGTGTTGGGTGGTTTTAGCACACCCCTATCCCCTAATCTCTCTACTTTGATGACCCTTTGTGGGTGTGAGGATGGGGGCTATGCCCTGTCTTTCCTGGGCCCCTCCCCACATGCTGGCCTTGGCCTCCAGTGACTGTTTTGCCTTTCCCTCCCCCGCTTCGTTCCCAGGTTTCGGTCTAAGTACCACCCAGATGAGGTGGGGAAACGTCGGCAGGAGGCCCGGGGGGCCCTGCAAAACCGACTGAGGGTCTTCCTGTCCCTCATGGAGACTGGCTGGTTTGATAACCTTCTCTTGGACATAGACAAAGCTGATGCCATTGTCAAGATGCTGGATGCAGGTGTGTGGAGTTGGAGGGGTGGCAGGCATCTGGGCTCCATGGGGGTGGGCATGTCTGGGGACCAGGTAGAAGTGCGTTGACAGGAGCTAGGGCCCTGGGGTTGTGATCTCTGTTCCCTTTGTTGGTAGCCGTGATTAAGATGGAAGGAGGCACAGAGAATGATCTCCGCATCCTGGAGCAGGAGGAGGAGGAGGAGCAGGCAGGAAAGCCCGGGGATCCTGGTAAGAAAGAGGAAGGCCGTGCTGGAGCAGGCTTGACAGACGGGGAGCGCAAAGCCAACGAGAAGGATGAGAAGAAGGAGGACGGCAAGCAGGTCTGAGTCCTGGGCCTCCTAGCACTGTCCCGGCAGCCTGGGGGAAGGAGAATTGGGGGCAGGGCTCCAAAAGAACTAGAACTGGGAGGCTGTGTTCTGGGAAGGGTGGGCAGAATGAACCTGTGGGCTCAGCGGTGGGGTGAGGAGCCCTCTGATGAAAGGGGAAGGGGACATTTGACATCCCTAGTGACTGTCTCTTTCCGTAGGCCGAGAATGACAGTTGTAATGATGACAAAACGAAGTCTGAGGGTGACGGAGACAAGGAGGAGAAGAAAGAAGATTCTGAGAAGGAAGCCAAAAAGGTGAGGTGTCTGTAACTTGGGGTCAGAGCATCAGGGCTGGGTTCCTGGTGCGTTAACTTGTCCCCTCTGCCATGGCTCACACAGAGTAGCAAGAAGCGGAACCGGAAGCACAGCGGGGATGACAGCTTTGACGAGGGCAGTGTGTCGGAGTCTGAGTCGGAATCTGAGAGCGGCCAGGCTGAGGAGGAGAAGGAGGAGGCTGGTAGGACTTCTTTTCTGCTTCTAAAAAGTGTATTCTCCTAATGCTGGTGGGGAAGTGAGAGGTTGGCAACATTGATGGGGGAAGGGTCGCTTCTAGGGGAAGGCTTCTCTGTCCTCCCCACCAAAATCAGCAATAAAAACACACCAACTCCTACTGCACCAACTTCCTGCCTAGAAGCAGCGCTCAAGGAGAAAGAGAAGCCCAAGGAGGAAGAATGGGAGAAGCCCAAGGACGCTGCGGGGCTGGAGTGCAAGCCGCGGCCGCTGCATAAGACCTGCTCCCTCTTCATGCGTAACATTGCGCCCAATATCTCCCGGGCTGAGATCATCTCTGTGAGTGGGGAGAAGTGGAGAGCAGAGGGAAGGCAGTGGGGCCCCCGTTTCACCTAATAGGGAGGGCCCCTTCCCCAGGAGCTCATGCCCTCTGAGGGCTCGTCTTGATCATGCCATTGGCTTTCAGATGCTGGTGTTCTGAAGCCCTTCAGTGGTTTTGCCCTGCTCAAGGATGGGAAGAGTGACCAGGCAGTTAGTCTCTAGGGTTCTGAGGACAGTGGGGGATTGGAGGAAGAATCGAATGAATCCTTGAGTCACTAAATAGGGCTGGTTTTCTGCTTCTTGCAGCTTTGTAAAAGGTACCCAGGCTTTATGCGGGTGGCACTCTCAGAGCCCCAGCCAGAGAGGAGGTGAGTAACCAGGTGTGTTGGAGGAAAAAGTGCAGGGGAACGTTGATGGCCAGCACCACCTCCCTCGCTTGACTGCCCTAACATTTTCTTCTGTAGGTTTTTCCGTCGTGGCTGGGTGACCTTTGACCGCAGTGTTAACATTAAAGAGATCTGTTGGAATCTGCAGAACATCCGTGTGAGTATTGCGGGTGGGACTGTCTGGGGAAGAGAGTGGGAGGCTAACCTATCTGTCCTGGTAACTGCCCTAGAGCCTTGCCCAGAGGCAACGTAGGCAATGTAGGCAGACAAAGACAGGACCTACCTGTCAGGTCCCGGTCCTGAGGGAGCTTACAGGTTGATCGATCGCTGGTACTCAAGAGGGGAGGGTCTTAGAGCTGCTACGTCTCCCTGGCAAGTGGGGTTAGTGGAGTAAACTTCTGATGTCTGCCCTCCAGCTCCGGGAGTGCGAGCTGAGCCCCGGTGTGAACAGGGACCTGACCCGACGTGTCCGTAACATCAACGGCATCACCCAGCACAAGCAGATCGTGCGCAATGACATCAAGCTGGCAGCCAAGCTGGTCCACACGCTGGACGACAGGACCCAGCTGTGGGCCTCGGAGCCAGGGACGCCTCCCCCGCCAACGGTCAGTGACTCCCGCAGGACTGTCAGGGGCAGCTGATAGCACCTCCTCTGCTGTGGGTACCTCTAACCTCACCTGTCTGTAGCACCTCCTCCAGCTTCCAGCAGAACTGGGGCATGCTAGTGGTCATTTGTGGGCTGGGGTGGAACAAAGGCAAAAATGAAGACAAATCCCAAGGGGGCAAAAGGCACCAGTTCTGTCTGGTGAACTCCTGTCCCCTCACCACTCTTCACATTCGGAAGGTCTCAGGTTACCTGCCCTGAAGGTCTTTCTCTGCCTTACTTGCCCCTCTTCCTTCCACCAGAGCCTGCCCTCGCAAAACCCGATCTTGAAGAATATCACAGACTACCTGATCGAGGAAGTGAGTGCTGAGGAGGAGGAGCTGCTGGGGAGCAGCGGGGGTGCCCCACCTGAGGAGCCTCCTAAGGAAGGGAACCCGGCAGAGATCAATGTGGAGCGGGATGAGAAGCTGATCAAGGTGCCAGCAGTGGCTGCACAGGGATGTGGGGGTCGGGTGGTAAGGGCAGGAGCAGGAGCTGAGCACCCATACTCAACTCAGGTATTGGACAAGCTTCTCCTCTACCTGCGCATTGTGCATTCCTTGGATTATTACAACACCTGTGAGTACCCCAACGAGGACGAGATGCCCAATCGTTGTGGCATCATCCACGTTCGGGGGCCCATGCCACCCAACCGCATCAGTCATGGGGAAGGTGAGCTCCAGGTTCCCCTTTCTCCCTGGCTGCCTCTTGCCTTGGTCCTCCAGCCCCTCCCACCCTTCCTTCCAGCTCCCTTCCCAACTTTCCTTCCTCTGTTCCCAAACCATAGTGCTGGAGTGGCAGAAGACGTTTGAGGAGAAGCTCACGCCATTGCTCAGTGTGCGGGAGTCGCTTTCAGAGGAAGAGGCCCAGAAGATGGGCCGCAAAGACCCAGAGCAGGAAGTGGAGAAATTCGTTACCTCCAACACGCAGGAACTGGGCAAGGATAAGTGGCTGTGTCCTCTCAGCGGCAAGAAATTCAAGGTCTGGATGTTGGAGAATGGGCGTGCCAGGGTGGTGGGAGGTGGGGCTGAGACAGGAAGCCCCTAAAGGCCTGGGCTGGGGTGGGAGTTGAGGACTGCTCACTAGACTGGCAGGTGGGAGCTGGGAATCCTTTCAGGTCGGGCCTGTGATCGAGGCAAGTGTTATGTGGCTGTTGTGACCCCGCTCCTCTCTCCACTCAGGGTCCTGAGTTTGTGCGCAAGCATATCTTCAACAAGCATGCTGAGAAAATTGAGGAAGTGAAAAAGGAGGTTGCGTTTTTTAACAACTTCCTCACTGATGCCAAGCGCCCAGCTCTGCCTGAGATCAAGCCAGCCCAGCCACCTGGCCCTGCCCAGAGTAAGATACGATCCATGAGGGTCACATGTCCCCCGTCCCTTGACTGTCCAGGGACTCCTGTTTCTCTTACCTGTTGGCCTGAGAAGTTTCTGCCTCATCCTCAGGCCATAGCCCTAAAAGTCAGTTGTTCCCACCCCTCCCCCCCCCGCAGTAATTCACGTCCCTGTCCCTGTTGTACTCCCCCCAGGTTTGACCCCGGGACTCCCCTACCCACACCAGACTCCCCAGGGCCTGATGCCCTACGGTCAGCCCCGGCCTCCGATCTTGGGCTATGGAGGTAAGTAGAGGAGGGAGATGAAGGGGCTTGGTGAGTGTGACATTGGGCGAAAGGGAGAAAGAAACAGAGGATGGAGTTGAGGACATAGTTTTGCAACTCAACGCTGATCTCTGTCATAGCTGGTGCTGTCCGCCCTGCAGTCCCCACAGGAGGCCCTCCATATCCCCACGCCCCGTATGGTGCTGGCCGAGGGAACTACGATGCCTTCCGAGGCCAGGGAGGTTATCCTGGGAAACCTCGCAACAGGTGAGGCGGAGCGCACGCGCCCAGGCTTTGTTGCCCCTGCAAACTCCCTTTTGGGGGCCCTCAGCTCTCATACTTTACCTCTCATCTCACAGGATGGTTCGTGGAGACCCAAGGGCCATTGTGGAATATCGGGACCTGGATGCCCCAGACGACGTTGATTTCTTTTGAACTGTCACTGTTCCTCACTTCCTCACTCCTGTATCATCCTTTACTTGTGACTACCTGGTTCCCTCCAACTCTTGAGAATTTTTTGTACGATCAGCCTTACTGCCAATAAAAGCACTTCCACAGGGCTTCTGACTCATGTATGTTACATGTCGCCCCCATCCTTCGAAAGGAATTCCCGAGGTGTTGCTCAGCCCTGCCACTTTTATTACTGCTGTCAAAAGGCCCAGGCTCTGCGGGGGCACCAGCCCCAGGTACACAGGTGCATGTCTGGGACTGGAGAGTCTCAGTTCTGAACTTCACCCTCAGTCCAGGGGGTGCTGTTGCGGTTCTGAGCTATGGCTGGTCAAGCACAGGTTGTAGAAAGAGTTGGGGTCAAAGGCCTCATTCATCTCTCGCCAGCCCACCCACCCAGCAGCCTGTAGTTCACTGGGGCTTTTTGGAGCGCCCCAGTAGTGAGGGTCTAATACCAGGACATAGGCTTCCGTGCCTGACCCGATGCAGACTCCCAGCAAGGCCTTAGACCTGGCATCCGCGTCGCCCCCAACCATGACTGGGCCCCCGCCCCCTGCGAAATGGGAGTAAAGCCTCTCCAGCTCCCCGTGCAGCCCCGCTCCCCGGGGCACGTGGCAGAGGCGCCCCTGGGTCCCTCCGAAGTGAGCGAGGCACAGGCTGGCCTCCACGCAGCCGATCCAGTCCCGGGAACCCCGGAAGCCGGGGGGCTTGTCGCCCATGTCCTCCAGGGCCGCCTGCACGGCGGCCAGTCCAGGTACGCCCACGGGCTGGCCCTCCGGCCACGAGCACAGCGTCTGCAGAGTGCGGTAGCCACAGCCCCAACCGCGGTCATCCAGGCCGTCGCAGCCGTAGTGGTAGTAGAGGTAGTGGCCCGAGAGCAGCGCCAGGCGGGCAGGGCCGCGGCTCGGCGGGGCCAGGCCCACGTGGACGTCCCTCAGCAGCTCCAGGGCGGTAGGCGGGAGGGGCAGTCCCAGGCCGGGTACAGCGTCCACCCGGTGGCGCGGAACGACCCCAGACTCCAGCACTTCCCCTCGGCTTCGGGTCTTGGGCTAGGTGCGGCAGGACCGGCGCGCAGGCTGGGGACACGCTCCCCGGGCCTCGGTGATCAGCACAGGCAGCAAGCAGAGGCCACGGGCAAGGACTCCCACAATGCTCCGCAGGGCTTTGCCCTCCCCTCCGCCGTGCCCGCCTGCCGGCCCGCGAGCCTCACTTCGCAGGCGCGAGCTCTGCCCCACGGGGCGGGGCCAGGGACTAGCCTGGGCCGGAGTGCGCAGGCGCCTTGCGCCCGCCTCGGAGCGCCCCGCTTCCTCGCCCTCCGGTCCCGCGCCTGCATAGACGCGGACCCCGTGATTCCGGCGTTCTGCCCCCTACTCCCGGCTCCCTAGTCGCGCACACTCCCGTGGCTGTAACAGTTTATTGGCAGCCCGGAGGGGCGAAGGCACCGCGGGGGTGGGAGCTCAGCCCGAGACATGCAGGGGACGGGGAGCCCCGGGGGACGTCGGGGGTGGGGTGGGGATGGACAGGGTCTGGGGCTCGTCTGTGTTGTAGCCCAGCCCTGAAATAAATAGTATATACAGCTAGGGGGCCGGGCGGAGCGGGGGACGGGAGCGTCCCGCCGGGGTCACAGATCTGAGCAGCGATCCTGCTTGCTGTAGTGGTCGAACTGGTTCTTCCAGTGCACCATGTAGGAGCTCCAGCGGTGGAACTCGGCCTTCCACTGGCGCTCCGCTTCGTCGAGGGTGTCTGCGGCCAGGGCGCCCGGCGAGGCCGGGGAGGGGTGGGGGGAAGGACGGCACGAAGAAGGTCGGGGATCGGACGTGGGAGGGAGGGGGAGCAGGAGTGCAGGGAGGACGCACGGAGAAATGCAGGCGACCACGTGGGACGGTGACAAGAGGATCGGGAGAATGTGCGAAAGACGGGAGGGAGGATGAGGGCAGAGGCGGGGCCAGAAGGACAGCAGGAAGGAGAGGGGAGGAGAAAAGAATGACCGGAGGCAGGGGGACAGAGGGAACCAGGAGGGGGAGGTTGGGGGAAAAAGAAGAGACAGAAATGGTTGACCGTCATAACCCCAATGGGGGAGAGATACTATTCAGCCTGGGGCCCCCTCTGTCCCTCAGTGTCAGGCTTAAGCTCCAAAAGATAATTTTATAAAAGAATATTAACTTTTTCATTTCCATTCAAACAACAAAGGCGTGGGGTTCCCTGAGACGGGTGGGAGGCACGGCCCCCTCCTCCTGCCCTGTCTTGGCTTGAGGAGGGAGGAGGCGCTGGGTCTGAGATCCCTGAGTGGGGCCTTTCCCCACGGTCCGACCACTCATTAGAGGAGGGACCCCTGTGGCCGGAGGGAAGAGGCCGTGGTCACAGCCGCAGAAGCTGGGAGAGGAAGAGGAGGATGAGGTGGTGGAGGAGGAGGGGTAGGGGGAGGCCGGGCCTCGGAGCAGCCTCCCCATGGGTGAAGCCTGAGCAGGTGCTGGGAGCCTCCGAGGCTAGGGGGAGAAGAGAGGGGTTACACCTGGCTTGTTCCCACTCCCCTCCTCCCAGCTGCTGCCCACTGGCCCCTTCATACCGGTGGCGCTGAGCAATTTGGGGAGGAAGCGGTTCCAGAAGGCACAGGCCTGGGCGCGCAGCCCCTGCCGCACCTCCAGTGGCCGTAGGTCCAGGCTCACATACTGCTGCGCCCCCGCTGTGTACAGGGGCCACTGCGGGGCCTTGGGGTCTCGGGGCTCATTGGGGTCCCTGCGGAAAAAAGGGAAGGCTCAGCCCATATGGGCAGTGGGAGGAGGCAGCCCCCATTCCCACGGGATCCTGGACTCTTCAGCTCTGCAGAGAACGACAGAGAGCCCGTCCTCTCCCTCCCACCACCAAGTCACTCCTTTCCCTTCTCCAATGTCCCCAGGGTCATTGGGGTCTTCCCTTCCTCCTGTGCTCCCTGTCTCCTCTCCATTTCCCTCAGCTTTTCTGTTTCATCTTTGTTTCTCCCACTAAAAAAATGGCTAGGATGTCTTGAGCCCTTCCTAAGTAACCAGGACCAGGACAAGTCGCAGGTCTACAAACATCAGATTGTAACACCACCTGATGCCAGATTTCATTGTCCTCTTGATCCAAGTAAATTCGTGTGTGTGTGCGAATGTGTCACTGGTGGTGAATCATCACTGGTTTGACTTAATCCAGCTCGAACTCCTTTGTCTTGGTCTCCTGATTTTTTTTTTTTTTTCAGAGACAGGGTTTTACCCTGTTGCTCAGGCTGGAGTGCAGTGGCGCCATCATAGCTCACTGCAGCCTCAACCTCCCAGGCTTAAGCAATCCTCCTGCCTCAGCTTCCCGAGTAGCTGGGACTACAGGCACCAGCCACCGTTCCTGGTTAAGTTTTGTGTGTGTGTATGTGTGTTTATATATATATATATATATTTAAGAGGTAAGGTCTTGTTATATTGTCCAGGCTGGTCTTAAACTCCTGGCCACAAGAGATCCTCCCACCTTGTCCTCCCAAAGGGCTGGGATTACAGGGGTGAGCTACCATGCCCGGCCTCTCTGTGTCTACATCTTCTCACTTTCCTTTGCCTCTGTCTCCTTTCTCTTTCTCCTTCCCCCTTTGTCTCCCTTGTGAGCATGTCCGCCTCCAGCTTTCCTGTCCTGCCCTGTCCCACTGTCCTTCCATCTCTGTGTGTCTGCCTCTCTCTGTGACCCGCCCCCATTCCTGTCCTCCCCAGCCTCCTCCCCGTCTCCACTGCTGACCCTGTGCGGGCGAAGTTGGCCCAGTATTGCATCAGTCGCTTGGCAAAGATTTTCTCCTCTGCGGTGTAGTTTCGAGAGGGGTCCAGGGGGATCCCAAAGATGAACTCGATCTCGTAGCCGTGGGGCACCCCCATCCACAAGGGCCAGGAGAGCGTAGAGGCACGGTGTTCAAAGACGTAGGCGTAGACCTGGGCACCCTGGGTGGCCAGTCGCCCAGCCAGCTGGGCCACGGGGCACACGACATTGTGGTCGCCCACTACATCACTCAGGGCCTCCCTCAGGCGCGCCGGGTCCTCAGGATGCAGCCAGTCTGTGTAATGCAGGACCACAGCCTCGGCCGCCAGGTCACTTACCTGGGGGACCCCGACCCGCACCCCTTCCAGGAACTGGGCCCGGCTGATGAGAGACTCGTTGTCTTTGCTGAAGCCTGGGGCCCCGTAAACCAGAAAATACGAGCCCTCATCCTTCACCACACCCACCAGCACCTGGGGGTGAGGGAGAGGAGGATGGGATGGAGGGACAGGTGTAGACGGACAGGTAGACAGAAACAGATGGACAGACAAAGAGCCAGAGAGATGAACAGTTACAGACCTGGAACCATGGATGGAGAGAGGCTGAGATCAGGGGAGGGGCGCAGAGAAAGAGAAAATAGACCCATGGAGCCTTTCCTGTCTGCCCCGCTGACCACCCTGGGATCTGGGCCCTCAGGGACAACCTTTGGGAGGACTTCTGGGAATGGGCCTGGAGAAGCCCTGATGCCTGGGTCCCTTCAGGGAAGGGAGGGGAAGGGCTGTGGGGGCCCAGAGGAGCCAGCTTCATCCCTGCCAGTCACTGGTTACCTGCAGGCCATGAAAGTCGCCAACGTTGATGAGGGCCTCTGGGGTGTCACTGAGGAAGTCTCCATCCACCACAGGCACGAAGGAGAATCGAAAGACGCTTTCTTGAGGCAGCACGTGCCATTCGTGTTTCACCAGGTCCTGCGCTGGTCGTGCCCGAAGGCAGGCTACTAGCTCTGTGTCATTCCCACCTGTGCCGCCAGGTGGACAGCCCACATAGTGGGCCAGCAGCGTGGCCCTGCGGCGGGCCTCTCCCACACCCACCGTGGCCCAGGGCCCATTGGGGGTACCACTCTGCAGCACGGCCCTGTGGAACAGGCCCCGACTAGGTGGGGACAGCAGGTGCATGCCCACCGAGGCGGCACCCGCGCTCTCCCCAAACAGTGTCACTGATGTTGGGTCCCCCCCGAAGGCTGCCACGTTCTCCTGCACCCACTGCAGGGCCAGCCTCTGATCCAGCAGACCCACATTGCCCGGGGCCTCTCGGCTCCCCGGCAGGGCCAGGAAGCCAAAGGCTCCCACCCGGTAGTTCATGGACACCAGCACAGTTCTCTCGGCCTGCACCAAGAAGCGGCCATCGTATACGTCCAGGGAGGAGGCCCCACTGTAGAAGCCACCCCCATAGATCCAGACGAGGACAGGGGCAGGGGATGTAGGCCGGGGGTGTGGCGTCCACACGTTGAGGTAGAGGCAGTCCTCGCTCAGCTCACGGTTGGGGTTCCACATCTCAGTGCCCTCAAAACCCGGGTACAGGGTATCCACATATTGGTAGCAGACACTCTGGAAGGTTGTAGCGTCCAGCACCCCTGGCCAGGGCTGCTTGGGCTCCGGTGGCAGAAAGCGACGGGGTCCCACAGGTGGCTCCGCAAAGGGGATGCCCAGGAAAGCAGAGACGGGGCCCCCAGGGGCCTTCAGGCGAATGCCCCGCAGCCGGCCCCCACGTACTGTCACCAGCAGCTCTGCATCCTCCCGGCCCTCAGCCCCCATCCCTCCTCCCAGGAGCCAGAGGAGGAGGAGAAGGAGTGGGGAAGCCAGGGAAGGCATGTGCAGGGGACACCGCGGGGGCCTCATGGCTGCAGGGCAGGCGGCGTCTGCTGGGAAAAAGAAAGGGAAAAGAGTGAAGAGCCGAGAAGCCAGGAGGGAGGAGATTAGGGCACAGTTGGCCCAAGGGTTATCGCTCAGCTGCAGAGGAGGTGGGGCAGGTTGGGAAAGATGAGGGTAGAGAGGGAGGGAGGGAGGAAAGGAGACCGGCAGAGACAAGGACACAGTCCAGCGGGCAGGAGGGGACAGAGATCAGGCGGACACCCCTATCCAGACAAATGCAGGGAACAGAGAGGAGCACCCCGCAGGGGGCTGACCGCCCTCACCTCCTTCCCAGCTCTGGGAACTGGGCCCGGCCCAGCTCCTGCAGTGTGGGCACCAGAGGCCGCAGTCCACGTACAGGCCACCCGACAGGGGCGCGGCCTCACGGACGGGCGTCGCCGCTGGGGGATCGTGCGGCGGCCTGAAGGCGCAGCCCCTCTCCTGGGTTGGCCAGGCCCGGGCCTTTGGGCGGGGGGGGGGGGGGGGGGGGGCGGTGGGCTGGGCATTCAGGGTGTGGAAGCCTCAGGTTTCCGGGTCCCCCAAATCCTGCCTAGTCCACTCCCCAACCCACTTTGCCCGGTCTCATCCAGTGTCTGGCACCGAGCGCTGATGCCTGCGGGTTCCCATCAGCTGCACACGCCCCCGGGCTAGCCCCAACAAACAGGCTCTCCAGCCCGCGCCCCCCAGTACTCGAGAGCACCCCCATCCGTCTGGAGCTGCCGTACACGCCGCCGCCGGCGGAGGGCAGTATAGACTGAGAAAAGGTCGGCGCTCCCCGCCCCGAGACGGGAGCCGGGAACTTGGGGTGGGGGCCTGGGGGCTCAAGGGCCTTGCAGAGCCGCCTGAAGGGCGAGCTGGGACGCCTGTGTCCCCGGGGCTCCGGAGATCCCCGGCTGCAGGGGCGGGGGCTCTATTTTGGGGGCAGCAGCTGCTACGGTTCCGGCATCTCCAGCCAAAGGATCAAAATTCCCCGGGTGGGAACTCCCCCCTCTCCCGCCGGTCACCCCTCGCCCAGCCTCCGCCGCCCTGAGCTGGGGGTGGTGATGGTGCTGCTGGAGATTAACTAGGAAACCCGAGTGGCGCTAATTATAACTGGGGCTTCCGCTGAGCCTCCCCTTCCCAAAAAATAGAGATGGAGTCTCCGCGGGAGGGGGCGTCCTGGGCCTCGGAGGGGGCCTCTGCGGGGCGCTGCGCAGGGGCGCTGGGCTCGTGGCCCTGGGGATGGGGGTACCCAGTCGGGCGCCGGGAACCTGCGCAGCTCGGGTACCGCCCCAATTAGGGGGTGTCTTCCAGTGGCCCCAGACCAGGGAGCGACCGGGGAAGGGGCGCTCGGGGGTCCCCGCAGGAATCGGAGCGCAGAGGCGGTGGCCGTCCCCGCGAGCTGGGGCTCCCGCGTGGGCGTCGGTGAGTGTGCGGCGGCCAGGGAAGAGTTCCGGACGAGTGCGGGGCGGAGGGGGCGGCGCGGGGCAGGCCGGGGGACGCGGGAGCCGTCCCGTTAGGGAGGCCTGGACCCCTCGGGGAGCGCACGGTGCTCCGGACGCGGGCCGGGAGGAGAGTGCCAGGAGGGGACGGAGACTCACCTGAGGCGGCCGAGCCGGGCCGGGCCGGGCCGCGCCGGGAGCTGGAGACCGCCGATGTTCCCCCGCGCAGGCTGAGCCGACTCTGACAGCCGCCGCCTCCGGCCCCCCACACACACCCCCTCCGGGCCACACGGCGCCCCCGCCCGCCCCCGCCCACTGTCTCCGCCCCCGCCCCTCCCCGCTTCCCCGGGCGGCCACCTCCCCTCCCTCTCCCTCCCTCAGAGTCGAAACCCGGAGACCCCGGGGCCCAGACGCACTCCAGTGCCAGACGCCGACCGACGACAGACGCGCAGTGACAGACGCGACCCAAAGACCTGCAGCGGCGGAGCAGACACCCACGTGACAGACAGACGGACAGAAGCCCGCGGAGACAGACACGCGCAGACGGACGACCTCATGCAGCGACAGGCATAAACAAACGCAGGGACCGACTTTCACAGACGGACGGACACACTTGGACACCCTGACAGCCTCGCTAGAGGCGGGGGAAATTGGCTCAAGGCCAAGGGTTCATGCATCCCAGGCCACGACACAAACAGCGGTGGCACGGGAGGAGAGCCATGTGGGATTGTGGCCGAGGACGGTCCCCTTAGGGGTCCAGGTGGCACTGGTGCAGAAAAGGTGGCGTGGGACACTCCTAGGGATGAAGGGACACCTGTGGGAATGGAGATGTAAACATGGGATGGCTAGTGGAAATGAGGTGGGGGGCATGGAGACAGGAGACCCCCGGGGGGGGGGAAAGGGGTGACTCGGGGACACCCGAGAAGGCGGGCCAGCGTGGTGGCACGCGCAAGGCTGTGGGGCGAGGCCGCACTCCGCTGCGGCAGTGGAAACTTCTGGAACCCCCGCGGGTGGGTCTGCGCTGGTTCTCTGACAGGTGACCTCGGACATTCGTCATCAGGGTCCGGTCGGGGCATGACATCACCAGGCCTAGCATTCATTGGCCGCGCGGCTGGCAGGTGGGAGCGGCCTGGCCCGGGCACCCCCAGCCTGCTCCAAGGGGCCTGACCCGCGCAGATTCCCCCCGGCCCCGCCCTCCAGGAGGTCACTTGTGGGGACCGGGCTGCTGCTGCCAGGTCCCCACGCCCGAGGTGCAGGCGGCAGTAGCGCGCAGCTCCTGCTGCCTGGAGGCGGCCGACTCGGGAGCCCCCGGACCCCGCGTGGGAGAGCGGCCGGCGCGGGCGAACGTAGGGGCGTGCGTGCGCGCGCGCTGCGGTGCAGGCGCGGCGTGGGGCGGGCGGGTGCGCGCACGCTCGCTCTGGCTGCCACGCGCCCCGCAGCACCCTGGGCATGTGTGCGACGCCATGGACCTCCGGCATCGGGTGTCGGGGCCTCGCAGGGGTCTTGCCCGGCCCTGGGCCGCGCGGTTCCCGGCTCTCCAAGCTGGGCGCGCTCCGTGCCCGCTCGCTCCGCGGGAATCGGGTCCCGCAGGCACGGACACCCGCGCTCCGCTCACTAGAGACGGCCGCCAGGTGGCGCAAAAAGCAGCCGCTCGGGCCTTGGAGATGGGCTGGGTTGGGGGCGCTGGGGAGGTGAACCCCTTGCCATCTGTGCCCACTTTCTCCGGCTCTCCCTGCCCCACTCTCAGGCACCCCCAAACCCCCTGTCTGGACACCGAGGCTCTCTGCATCCGACCTTCAGCGTCCTGGCCGCACTGGTTGAAGGCTCCCCACTGGCTAGACCACGTACCCTAGTTGAGCTCCCTGAAGAGCAGATGTAAGGGCTGTGGGTGGGGGCAGGGGACAGAAGGATGGACAGTGAAATGGCTGCGGGGGGAATGGGTCTGAAGCAGGTTTCTAAGCGTGGTAATTATGAATTATTAAAATGATGGGGCCGGGTGTGGCCTCTCATGCAGTGCCTGTAATCCCAGCACTCTCTAGGAGGCCAAGGCAGAAGGATTGCTTCAGTCCAGGAGGTGAAGATCAGCCTGGGCAACAAAGCGAGACTCCCGTCCCCGCAAAAAAATTAAATGAGGGAAACAAACTATGATCGAGTGCGCCGAGGCCTGACCCAGTCCTGAGGCTTAAGGGATTTTTGGCCCTGCTGCTGATGGAGGCTTGCCCCTCTCACCCTCCAGATGAGCTGTGCCATGCAGGTGTCACCTAACCTCTGTCGTCAAGAGTTTCTAGGCCTGTACAATGAAGATAGGGAGGGCAGGGACAGTTTATCACCAGGGTTATCATTTCCTGGAACTATCCCTCTTTTCACCTTGAGCTCTCAGCAAACTTTGTCAACACTGGAACCTAAGCTGTTGAGCCAGGAGGGCTTTCCCTACATAGTCTAGCATAGTAGCCTCCCCAGCATCCTCTGGGACCCCAACCTCCACCGCTGTCACTGCAGGGATGTCCTTGATTTTTTTTTTCATTTCTTCTCTCACCATTTCTGTTAAACTAGGAACCAGCCTTGCTTCTATTACTAGTGCTGCCAATTCAGACGACTCCCCTACTCCTCTCTTATCTCTGTCACCCACCTTGGCAGGAAGTCCACATTTTTTTTTTTTTGAGATGGAGTCTTGCTGTGTTGCCCAGGCTAGAGTGCAATGGCTCGATCTCGGCTTCCTGCAACCTCCGCCTCCTGAGTTCAAGGATTTTCCTGTCCTCAGCCTCCCGAGTAGCTGGGACTACAGTAGCCTGCCACCATGCCAGGTTAATTTTTGTATTTTTAGCAGAGATGGGGTTTCACCATGTTGGCTAGGCTGGTCTCGAACTCCTGACCTCAGGTGATTATTCTGCCTTGGCCTCCCAAAGTGCTGGGAGCCCTAGTTCTGTAACAGTCTTTGATCCAACTCAGCTAACAAAAAGATTCTTATTTCCTCTGTTGATTGGTCGAGATTCAGTTCAGCTGTATGAGACCAAAAACCAAATGATGGCTTTAACAAAATATAATAGAAATCTATTTCCTGGGCCAGGTGCAGTGGCTGTCATCCCAGCACTTTGGGAGGCCAAGGAGAGAGGATCACTTGAGGCCAGGAGTTTGAGACCAGCATGGCCAATGTAGTGAGGCCCTCTATCTACAAAAAAATAAAAAGAATTAACTGGGTTTGGTGGCCCATAGTTATAGTTCTAGCTACTTGGGAGGCTGAGGCAGGAGGATTGCTGGAGGCCAGGTGTTGGGCTGTGGATCATGTGACTGCACACCAGCCTGGGTGACAGAGCAAGATCCTGTTTCAAAAAAGAAGGAAGTCGAAAGAAAGAAATGTATTTCTCTCTTATATAAAAGAGACACAGAGAAGGAAGGAAGTAAAGAAAGAAAGAGGCTGGGCATGGTGGCTCATGCCTGTAATCCCAGTACTGTGGGAGGCCGAGGTGGGCGGGTCACCTGAGGTTGGGAGTTTGAGACCAGCCTGACCAACATAGAGAAACCCCATTTCTACTAAAAATACAAAATTAGCCAGGCATGGTGTGGCATGCCGTTAGTCCCAGCTACTTGGGAGGCTGAGGCAGGAGAATTGCTTGAACCCAGGAGGTAGAGGTTGCAATGAGCCAAGATCATACCATTGCACTCTAGACTGGGCAACAAGAGCAAAACTCCGTCTTGGAAAAGAAAGAAAGAAAGAAAGGTATTCCTTTCTTACATTAAAGAGACCCAAGCCCAGCTCGGTAGCTCAGGCCTGTAGTCACAGCACTTTGGGAGGCTAAGAGGATTATTTGAAGCCAGGAGTTCAAGATCAGCCTGGTCAACATGGTGAAACCCTGTCTTTATTAAATATACAAAACTTAGCCAGGCGTGGTGGCATGTGCCTGTAGTCCCAGCTACTGAGGAGGCTGAGGCATGAGAACTGCTTGAGCCTGGGAGGCAGAGGTTACAGTGGGCCAAGAATGTACCACTGTACTCCAGCTTGGGTGACAGAGGGAGACTCTGTTTCAGAAAAAAGAAAAACAAACAAGAGTCATGTATGGTTGGCATGGTGCCCTCCATGTCCGGGTCCAGGGTTTTCTACACAGAACTTGGTGCTCCGTACACGGTATCTTGTTACTGCACCATCTTCAGCTTGTGATTGCCACCGCGTGATATAGAATGAGTGCTGGAGCATCGGCCATCACGTCTACATTCCAGCCAGCAGGAAGGAGGAGGGGCTGAAGAAGAGCATCTCCTATTACTTCATGAGGCACAGTCTCACTCTGTCACCCCAGGCTGGAGTGCAGTGGTGTGATCTCGGCTGACTGCAACCTCCATCTTCCAGGTTAAGGTGATTCTCCTGCCTCAGCCTCCCGAGCAGCTAGGACTACAGGTGTGTGCCACCATGCCTGGTTAATTTTTTGTATTTTTAGTAGAGACGGGGTTTCACCATGTTGGCCAGGCTGGTCTCAAACTCCTGGCCTCAAGTGATCAACCTGCCTTGGCCTCCCAAAGTGCTGGGATTACAGGTGAGAGCCACCGCACCTGGCCAAACTCTTCCTTTAATGATGAGCCTTTGCCCAACCCCTCATTAAGTGAGATTGTAACCTGGCAGAGTTGGGAGCCTGAGGCCACACAAGGGACCTTCCTCCCTCTGCCCACCCCTTCCTATGTCCCCTACTTAAGGCTGGGCCAGCCTTCCTCCTGGATCCAAGTTATGTCTTTCGGGATGGGGGTTCTGTGCTTCCCGGGAGATGATTCCCCTCTGCCTCCCATTCTACCCCAACGTCTGCCTCCTCTTTTTTTTTTTTTTTTTCCCCCTGAGATGGAGTCTCACTCTGTTGCCCAGGCTGGAGTTCAGTGGTGTGATTTCAGCTCCCTGCAACCTCTGTCTCCCTGGTTCAAGCAGGAAAGGATGATTTCTCCTTGCAGCTTATCCATCCCTTTTACCTTTTTCTCTCTTGCTAGTTTTGAGCATTTCACACATTTTTTATAGCTTGTCTCTGCAAAGTCTTACTTTATTTTCACGATTTTGTTAAATGTGTAATCAGTGTGCAGTATTTCCCATGCGATTCGCCAAACGTCCTTTTGAGCCTCTTTTCCGGCCAGGGGTAGAGCGGAGTGGGCAGGAGCGGCATACCCTTGTGCTCAGGTTTTTTTTTTTTTTTTTTTGTCTCATTCTGTCACCCCAGGCTGTAGTACAATGGTGCCATCATAGCTCATTGCAGCCTTGATGTCTCAGCTCAAGCAGTACTCCTGCTTCAGCCTTCTGAGTAGCTGGGACCACAGGTGGCACCACCCTGCCCAGCTAATTTTTAAATATTTTATTAATTTGTAGAGATGGGGTCTTGCTGTGTTGCCCAGGCTGGTCTTGAACTCCTGGGCTCAAGCCTCTGTCTCCCAAAGTGCTGGGATTACAGGCGTGAGCCACCACGCCTGGCCAGCAGAACTGATCAATCAGAACTGATCAGTATTTTTCTCAGCATTCTTTTCTGCCCGTGAACTTGAGTGCTTCTGAAAGGAGTGAAATAAGCAACTTAATTCACCAGCAGTACGTTGAACTCCACATTACCACTTATTTTGCCTGGGATGACCTGACCAACACCCATCTGACATGGTCCCTGGCATGTTGGTCCAACTGGCTGCTCAGATCTTGGTCTTACAGGTTCCAGCCAACCCTGACTTGGGTTTCAGTTTAAATGTTAGCAATGCATCTTGAATGGCGTCTTGGGAACAGCTGGTGAGGTTACACCAGGTGCTATAGATATTTGACACCCAGAGACCTCCTGGTCACTCCTGGCTGCCCTGCAGGTATCCAGCGGCCAAGTAGAGCCATGCCGGATGCACAGGTTCCTTAGATGACCTTGGTTGGGGTTCCAGGGACACTGAGTATTTAACACAAGATCAGTGCAGAAGTGAGGAGGACTGGTTTGGGATTCTGCCACCTGGCCTGGGGACAGTGCAGGCTGGCTGTGAGTTTGGCCCTGTGGCCAGCTGGATCCCTTCGATGTCCACAACATTGGGGACTACAGGGTGGGGTGGAAGGGTAGCCCAGACCCAGTGTTGCTTTCACAGTAGCACATACGGGGAGAAGGGCTGGTTTGCAAGCTGCTTCCTGAATGCTTTACTAAACATCGTCTCATTTAATTCTCACTCGTAGCGTTCTAATGGGGTAGGCTGTATTCTCATTACGATTTTTTTTTTTTTGAGACAGAGTCTCGGTCTGTTGCCCAGGCTGGAGTACAGTGGCGTGATATCAACTCACTGCCTCCTGGGTTCAAGCGATTCTCGTCTCAGCCTCCTGAGTAGCTGGGATTGCAGGCACCCGCCATCATGCCCAGCTAATTTTTGTACTTTAAGCAGTAACGGGATTTCACCATGTTGGCTAGTCTGGTCTCCAACTCCTGATCTCAGGTGATCTACCTGCCTCGGCTTTGCAAAGCGCTGGGATTACGGAGGTGAGCCACTGCACCCAGGCTATTCTTAGTACAGTTTAATAGCCGGGAAATGGAAACTGATGCCCAGAGGCATTAAATACAGGTGATGATACAGCTGTTTGGTTTCATCATCTTGTAAATTGCAGGCTTTGGACTTTGGGTGAGAACTCTGACCTGGATGGGCTGGGCTGCTTTACAGTGACTCACTCCTTCTGTGACTTCCAGAAAATCAACTCCTAGAGTCTCTCAGGCCCTCCTGGCTCCCCACTTCCAAAGAGAAGGGTGTGGGGTGTGTGCATGGTTGCGGGGTGGGGGTGCCTGCCTGAGTTCCTGTGCTTCCTGGGAGATGATGATTCCCCTCTGCCTCCCATTCTCCCCTAATGTCTTCCTCCTTTTTTTTTGTGATGGAGTCTCACTCTGTTGCCCAGGCTAGAGTTCAGTGGTGCAATTTCGGCTCACTGCAACCTCTGCCTCCTGGGTTCAAGAAATTCTCCTGCCTCAGCCTCCTGAGTAGCTGGAATTACAGGCACACACCATCAAGCCTGGCTAATTCAAGTGATTCTCCTGCATCAGCCTCCTGAGTAGCTGGAATTACAGGCACTCGCCACCACATCCAGCTAATTTTTTCTATTTTTAGTACAGACAGCATTTTGCCATGTTGGTCAGTCTGGTCTTGAACTCCTGACCTCAGGTGATCCGCCCACCTTGGCCTCCCAACGTGCTGGGATTACAGGCATGAGCCACCACACCTGGCCTACTTTCTATTATGAGGGAATCTGAGTATTTTTTCACGTGTTTAAGGACCTTCATTTTTCGGTTTTCCAGTTTATTAAGTTCTGCTCTTATTTATACTAAATTCTATGTGTTTTCTTAAGTTTATTCTATGGTTTGTTTCACAACTTCTGGAATTGTACATCTAATTAATTTTATTGATTTATTTTTTAGAGACAGGCTCTTGCTGTGTTGCCCAGGCCGGAGTTCAGTGGCTATTCATAGGCACAATCCTACTACTGATCTGCAGGGAGTTTGACCTGCTCTGTTTCTGACCTGGGCCGGTTCACCCCTCCTTAGACAATCTGGTGGTCCCCTGCTCCCGGGAGGTCACCACATTGATGCCAAACTTAGTGCAGACATTGGATTGGCGTAGTACCCTACAGCTCAGCATTCCTGGCTCAAGTGATCCTCCCCCCTCAGCCATCCCAGTAGCTGGGTCTGTAGGCGAGCCACCACACCTGGCTGTTTATTTATTTTATTTTATTTTTTGAGATGGAGTCTCACTCCCGTTGAGCAGGCTGGAGTGTACTGGCACGATCTTGGCTCACTGCAATCTCCACCTCCCAGGTTCAAGCGATTCTCCTTCCCCTGCCTCCGGAGCAGTTGATATAACAGGCGTGCACCACACGCCCAGCTAATTTTTGTATTTTTAGTAGAGACAGGGTTTCGCCATGTTGGCCAGGCTGGTCTCAAACTCCTGACCTCAAGTGATCCACCCACCTCAGCCTCCCAAAGTGCTAAGATTACAGGCATGAGCCACTACGCTCGGCCTATTTATTTCCATTCTTTCTTATTTATTGACATAATTACTTTAATGCTAGCTACACATTGTCCTTTGAGCATTGCTTTAACTGTATGCCAAAGGCCTTATCTGTATTCTTTTCATTATTTCTATATATTTTTTTGAGACAGGGTCTCGCTATGTTGCCCAGGCTGGAGTGCAGTGGCTATTCACAGGCACAATCCCACTACTGATCAGCATGGGAGTTTTGACCTGCTCCGTTTCTGACCTGGGCCGGTTCACCCCTCCTTAGGCAACCTGGTGGTCCCCTGCTCCTGGGAGGTCACCATATTGGTGCTGAACTTAGTGCAGACACCCGATCCGCATAGCTCACTACAGCCCAGAACTCCTGGGCTCAAGCGATCCTCCAGCCTCAGCCTCCCGAGTAGCTGGGACCACAGGCAATTCTTGGATTTCTCCAGCATTCGTTTGTTGATATGGCTGGGATGTTTGTTCTCTCCAAACTGCATGTCGAGATGTCACCCCCAGAGTTGGAGACGGGCATGGTTGGAGGTGTTTGGTCCATGGGGGTGGATCCTTCATGAATGGTTCAGTGCTAACCCCTTGGTGCTGCTCTTATAACAGTGAGTGGGGTGGGATCTGTTTTTGTTTATTTATTTATTTTTTTTGAGATGGAGTCTTGCTCTGTTGCCCAGGCTGGAGTTCAATGGCACGGTCTCCGCTCACTGTAACCTCTGCCTCCTGGGTTCAACCTCCACCTCCTGCCTCAGCCTCCAGAGTAGCTGGAATTACAGGTGTGTGCCATCATGCCTGGCTAATTTTTTGTATTTTTAGTAGGGAGGGGGTTTCACCATGTTGGTCATGCTGGTCTCAAACTCCTGACCTTGTGATCCACCCACCTCGGCCTCCCAAAGTGCTGGGATTACAGGCATGAGCCACCATGCCTGGCTGGATCTGGTTGTTTAAAAGAGTGTGGCAGCTCCCTCCCAAACTCTCTCTTGCCCTGTGACATGCCAGCTTCCCTTCAACTTCCCCTATAAGTGGAAACTTCCTGAGGTCCTCACCAGAAGCAAATGCTGGCACCATGCTTCCTGTACAGCCTGCAGGATCGTGAGCCAAATAAACCTCTTTTCTTTTCTTTTCGAGATGGAGTTTCCCTTTTTTTTTTTTTTCTGAGACAGAGACTTGCTCTGTCTCCAGACTGGAGTGCAGTGGTGCGATCTCAGCTCACCGCAACCTCTGCCTCCCGGGTTCAAGTGATTCCCCTGCCTCAGCCTCCCCAGTAGCTGGGATTACAGGTGTGTGCCACCACATCTGGCTAATTTTTGTAATTTTAGTAGAGATGGGGTTTCACCATGTTGGCCAGGTTGGTCTCAAACTCCTGACTTCAGGAAATCTGCCTGCCTCAGCCTCCCAAAGTGCTGAGATTACAGGTGTGAGCCACCACGCCCAGCCGAAACCTCTTCTTTATAAATCACCCAGTCTTAGGCATTTATAGCAATGCAAGAACGGCCAAACATGTTTGTTTTGCAACTATGCATGTGAATCAACATATTGGGTCTTTTCGAAGCCCAAAACATTGTGCTCTGACTGTGAGACACAGAAGGCTGGCATATGGGTTGCCAAAATTATGATCTTGAATGTCCTGGCAGATATTTCAAAGTAAAATAATGAACAATTATAGAAACGAATTGAGGAATAAAATAATTAAAAAAGAATAGGCTGGGTGTGGTGACTCATGCTTGTAATCCTAGCATTTTGGGAGGCCAAGGCAGGTGCATCACCTGAGGTCAGGCGTGTGAGACCATCCTGACCAACATGGTGAAACCCTGCCTCTACTAAAAATACAAAAATTAGCTGGGCGTGGTGGTGGGTGCCTGTAATCCCAGCTGCTCAGGAGGCTGAGGTAAAAGAATCGCTTGAACCTGGGAGGCAGAAGTTGCAGTGAGCCGAGATCACGTTGCTTCTTTCCAGCCTGGGCAACAGAGCAAGACTCCATCTCAAAAAAAAAAAAAAAAAAATATTGGCTCTGTAAAGATCTACTTTTCTCCAAATCAATTTTTTTTCCTTTTTTCATGGATCGTGGGGTGGATCCATTCATGAGGGATCCCCCCCATGACAGGGGAGAATCGCTTGAGCCCAGGAGTTTGAGGCTGCAGTGAGCTATGCAGCGTCCAACTTCTGGGTTCACTCGATCCTCCCCGCTCAACCTCTCCAGTAGCTGGGACTATGGGTGTGCGCCACCCAACCTGGCTAAGTTTTGCATTTTTTGTAGAGAAGGAGGCTGGCTATGTTGCCCAGGCTGGTCTCGAACTCATGGGCTCTAGCGATCCACCCGCCTCAGCCTCCCAAAGTGCTGTGATGACAGAATTGAGCCACTGTGCCTGGGCTACATTTTCTTTCTTTCTTTCTTTTTGAGACAGAGTCTTGCTCTGTCGCCAGGCTCCAGGCTGGAGTGCAGTGGCGTGATCTCAGCTCACTGCACCCTCTGCCTCCCGGGTTCAAGCAATTCTGCCTCAGCCTCCCGAGTAGCTGGGACTACAGACTTGAGTCACCACGCCCAGCTAATGTTTATATTTTAGTAGAGATGGGGTTTCACTGTGTTAGCCAGGATGGTCTCGATCTCTTCACCTCGTGATCCGCCCACCTCGGCCTCCCAAAGTGTTGGGGTTACAGGCTTGAGCCACTGCATCTGGCTTGGGCTACACTTTCATTTTGAATTGAGCATTAGGGAATGCAGTGGCAGAAGTCTGCCAATGCTTTTTATCTAGAAGCCTGTTGCCGTTTTTGACTGCTGTGAAATTTTTGTCACAAGAAAATCAGGATTACATTTTTTTTCCTTAACAGATTGAGTTGGTGGTGTGTATTCTTGGTTACCAAAATGCTTAGATAGCTTTAGGGTTTTGAATGGGTAAATATTCATGATGCATGAAAAAGTATAATACGTACTGTGTGATCTCAATTACATACGATTGGATGTTGTGTCTACACCCAGGACCTAGAAGGACACGTCAAGCTGTGAACTGCTCGTGATCGTGGATGACTTTGTCTTCGTTTTGCTGAGACAGAGTCTTGCTCTGGAGTGCAGTGGTGCGATCGTGGCTCACTGCCTCCTCTGCCTCCTGGGTTCAAGTGATTCTCCTTCCTCAGCCCCCGAGTAGCTGGGACTACAGGCGTGTGCCACCACGCCCAGCTAATTTTTAGTAGCGACAGGGTTTCACCATGTTGGTCAGGCTGGTCTCGAACTCCTGACCTCGTGATCTGCCTGCCTCGGCCTCCCAGAGTGCTGGGGTTACAGGCGAGAGCCACCATGCCCGGCCTGACTTTGTTTTTTACTTCCTGTGGTTTTCAGTTTTCACATGTTAACTTTAAAAAAATAAAGGTTATTATTTTTAATTTTTTTGTAAAAATAGGTTGCTTCTGTAAAAGTGGCATGTAATTTTTTTTTTTTAGACAGAGTCTCACTCTGTTACCTAGGCTGGAGGTTGGAGTGCAATGACACAATCTTGGCTCACTGCAGCCTCTGCCTCCCAGGCTCAAGCGATTCTGCCTCAGCCTCCTGAGTAGCTGGGATTACAGGTGTGTGCCATGACACCTGGCTGATTTTTGTAATTTTAGAAGAGACGAGGTTTCACCATGTGGGCCAGGCTGTTCTCAAATTCCTGGCCTCAGGTGATCTGCCCACCTTGGCCTCCCAAAGGTTTGGGATTACAGGCATGAGTGACTGCCCTGTTTTTTAAAATTAATTAATTAATTAATTAATTAAGGTGGAATCTTGCTCTGTCACCCAGGCTGGAGTGCAATGGTGAGATCTCGGCTTGCTGTGACCTCCACCTCCCAGGTTCAAGCAGTTTTCCTGCTTCAGTAGCTGGGACTACAGGCGCCTGCCACCACGTCCAGCTGTAGTTTTTAGTAGAGACGGGGTTTCATTGTATTGGCCAGGCTGGTCTTGAACTCCTGACTTTGTGATCCACCGCCTCAACCTCCCAAAGTGCTGGATTAGAGGCATGGGCCACTGTGCCTGGTCTTTTAAAAAAAATTTAATTTCACTTTTATTTTTATTTTATTTTTTGAGACTCTCTGTCACCCAGGCTGGAGTGCAGTGGCACGATCTCGGCTCACTTCAGCCTCTGCCTCTCCATGGTGTTTATGTGCCACATTTTCTTTATCCAGTTTAGCACTGATGGACACTCTGGTTGATTCCATGTCTTTGCTATTGCGAATAGTGCTTCAATGAACATATGTGAGCATGTGTCTTTATGACAGAACGCTTTATATTCCTTTGAGTACACACACCCAATAGGGAGATTTCTGGGTCAAATGGTACTTTATCCACATATAATATATACATACATACACATGTATACATATATAATGTAATACATGTGTATTAATGTATAATAGATACATATTATAATGTATATTATATTATAAATATATATGTAAATATATAAATATAATATATATTATATAGATACAATGTATAATATATACATTGTACATACACATATACCCATATGTATATATTATACATTAATATATGTATTATGTTATATATGTATATATACATATTATATTTTTGTTATATGATATTCAATTTTTTTTTTTTTTGACATGGGGTTTCACTATGTTGGCCAGGATGATCTCGATCTCTTGACCTTGTGATCCACCTGCCTTGGCCTCTCAAAGTGCTGGGATCACAGGCGTGAGCCACCACGCCCAGCCTGAATTTTCAATTTTCATTTGAATCAAACTATTGTAGGCTGGGTGCAATGGCTCACGCCCAGCCTATAATATGTTATACATATATAATAAGTATATACCCAGCCTATAATGTATACATATATATTATACATACATATATAGTATGATATATCATACACGTACATACCACGCATATATACATATATGTACATACCACACACATACATATATGTATGTCACACATACATATTATATACACATATGTGTATAATATGGTACATGATATATCATATGTATTATGTACATTTTATATGTATATATAATTTAGTCACCTTTCATTTTCTCCCTGTTTCTACAGGTTTGCTCATTAATCAATATGTAATCTAGAGCTAACATTATGTTTTCTAGACCTGGTGTTTGCTGGATACTTAAAGTTGAAAATTCCTCTTTTTTTCTTGGACTTCTAGCCTCCTAAAGCAGTAGTCTCTCTCTCTTTTTCTTCCTTTAGGTTTTAAGCCACCTGAAGCCTGAGTTCTTATTCTCTGACAGGAGGGAAAGTGGGAGGAGGAAAGGGGGCTGGGTGTCTCCAGGCAGGAGCTTCTCTGGGGTTGCCCCAACCTCAAGATATTCTTCTTTTTTTTTTTTTTTTTTTTTTTGAGATGGAGTTTCGCTCTTGTTGCCCAGGCTGGAGTGCAATGGTGGGATCTTGGCTCACTGCAACCTCCACCTCCCGGGTTCAAGTGATTCTCTTGCCTCAGCTTCCCAAATGGATGGAATTACAGGAGCCTGCCACCACACCCGGCTCACGCCTTGACTGGCCAAAAAATTTCTTTTCTTTTGGGTAGATACCCAGTGGTGGGATTGCTGGGTTGGATGGTACTTCAACTCTTAGTCCTTTGAGAATATCCAAACTGCTCTTCATAATGGCTGAACACTTTACATTCGACCAACAGTGGGTGAGTGTTCCCTTTTCTCCACAGCCTTGCTGCTCTCCGGTATTTTTTTTTTTTTAAATATATAGGCAAAGTCTTGCTCTGCCACCCAGGCTGGAGTGCAGTGGCATGATCATGGCTCACTGCAGCCTCAGCCTCCTGGGCTCAAGCGATCCTCCTGCCTCAGTCTCCTTAGTAGCTGAGACCACAGGCACACACCACACCAACACACACACATAATTTTGAAGTTATTTATTTATTTTTTTTTTTAAGAGATGAGGTCTCACTCTGTTTCCCAGGCTGGTCTCCAACTTCTGGCCTCAAGTGATCCTCCAGCCTCCGCCTCCCAAAGTGCTGAGATTTCAGGCATGAGCCACTACAACCTGGCTTTTTTCTTTTTTGAGGGGGAGTCACACTCTGTTGCCCAGGCTGGAGTGCAGTGGGGTGATCTCAGCTCACTGCAACCTGCCCTTCCCGGGTTCAAGCCCTTCTCTTGCTTCAGCCTCTCTGGTAGCCAGGATTACCGGCACGTGCCACCACGCCTGGCTAATTTTTTTGTATTCTTAATAGAGACGGGGGTCGGGCTGTTCTCAAACTCCTGACCTCAAGTGACCTGCCCACCTTAGCCTTCCAAAGTGCTGGGATTGCAGGTGTGAGTCACTGTGCCCGATCTTTCTTGACTTTTTAGCAAAAGCCCTGACAAATGTAGTTATACCCTGAGTTTGCCTCATTATAGGCCCCTGTGCCCACAGACTTCCTGTGGTCACTGTCCTGAAATCTAAGTGCAAAATTGAGATCAATATCCTCACCACCTTGCAGAATCCCCGCACTGACTTCCTGACCTATAGAATAAGAAATGTTAGGATGAAACAAGTGAATGGCTCTTGCCCTGTCGAAATAGGAAATCAAAAAGCAATTATTCACTGCTGTGTTTAATCACAGTGATTTTTGGCTGGGCGCGGTGGCTCAAGCCTGTAATCCCAGCACTTTGGGAGGCCGAGGGGGGTGGATCATGAGGTCAAGCGATTGAGACCATCCTGGTCAACATGGTGAAACTCCGTCTCTACTAAAAATACAAAAATTAGCTGGGCATGGTGGTGCACACCTGTAGTCCCAGCTTCTCGGGAGGCTGAGGGAGGAGAATTGCCTGAACCCAGGAGGCGGAGGTTGCAGTGAGCAGAGATTGTGTCATTGCACTCCAGCCTGGGTAACAAGAGCGAAACTCCATCTCAAAAAAAAAAAAAAAAAAAACACAGTGATTTTTTTTTTTTTTTTTTTAAGAAAGGGTCTCACTGTGCACCCAGGCTGGTCTTGAACAATTGGGCTCAAGGGGTCCCCCTGTCTTCTGAAGTGTTAGGATTACAGGTGTGACCCACTGTGCCCGGCTGAAAGATTAGTCTTAACAAAGAATTGCTCTCAAAAAACTATTAATAGGCCAGTCACTGTGGCTCATGCTTGTAATCCAGTACTTTGGGAGGCTGAGGCAGGAGGATCACAAGGTCAGGAATTCGAGACCAGCCTGGGCAATACAGTGAAACCCCAGCTCTACTAAAAATACAAAAATTAGTTGGACATGGTGGCACACACCTGTAATCCCAGCTACTTGGGAGGCTGAGAAAGGAAAATCACTTGAACCCAGGAGGCGGAGGTTGCAGTGAGCCAAGATCCTACCACTGCACTCCAGCCTGGGCAACAAAGCTAGACTCCGTTTCAAAAACAAACAAACAAACACCTATTAATGACCTTAGCTTTGCAGATGAACCTAGTGCCACGTTTCTGAATGTGTCTCTCCCAAATCCATATATGTTGCTATCTTAGCCCTCAAGGTGATGATATCAGGAGATGGGTCCTTTGGGAGGTATATTACTCTATTTTCACATTGTTATAAAGAAATAACTGACACTTTGGGAGTCTGAGGTGAGCAAATCGCTTGAGGCCAGGAGTTCGAGACCAGCCTGGGAAAGACGGTGAAACCTGTCTCTACTAAAACTACAAAAATTAGCTGGAGTGGTGACCCACAACTGTAATCCCAGCTACTCAGGAGGCTGAGGCAGGAGAATCACTTGAACCCGAGAGGTGGACGTTGCAGTGAGCTGAGATTCCACCACTGCACTGCAGCTGGGGTGACAGAGCAAGATTCTGTCTTAAAAAAAAAAAAGAACTGAGACGAAGTCATTTATATACATAATATATATCATATATAAACATATATATATGTGGGGAGAGAGAGAGAGAGAGAGAGAGAGAGAGAGAGAGAGAGAGAGAGAGAGAGATGTTTAATTGGCTTTGGCTTACGGTTCTGCAGGCCATGTAGGAAGCATGGCTGGGGGGGCCTCAGGGAGCTTTTACTCATGGCAGAAGGCAAAGCCTGAGCAGGTGTCTTCACATGGCCAGAGCAGGAGGAATAGAGAGGGGGAAGGTGCCACACACTTTTAAACAACCAGAACTCATGAGAACTCTACCACAAGAATAGCAGCAAGGGGGTGGTGTTAAACTATTTATGAAGGATCCACCTCCATGGTCCAATCACCTCCCACCAGGCCCCACCTCCAGCACTGGGGATTACATTTCCCCAGTGTAGGCCATGGCGATTAGGCCGTGGCGGTGGGGCCCTCATGAATGAGATTAGTGCCCTTATGAAAGAGTCCTAGAGCCCAGGCAAGGTCACACCCATAATCCCAGCACTTTGGGAGCCTGAGGCAGGTGGATCACTTGAAGTCAGGAGTTCGAGACCAGCCTGGTCAACATGGTGAAACCCCGTCTCTACTAAAAATACAAAAATTAGCTGGGCATGGTGGTACATGCCTGTAGTCCCAGCTACTCGGGAAGCTGAAGCAGAAGAATCCCTCGAACTGAGGAGGCAGAGGTTGCAGTGGGCCCTGAGCCTGCCTAGGTGACAGAGTAAGACTCTGTCTCGAAAAAAAAAAAAAAAAAAAAGAGAGACCCAGAAAGACGCTTGCCCTTTTACCATGTGAAGACACAGCAAGCAGGAACTGTCTATACGCCCGAAAGCAGGAACTCACTAGACACAGAATCTGTCTTGATCTTGCACTTCCCAGCCTCTGGAACTATGAGAATAAATTTCTGTTGTTTATAAACTACCTAGTTTATGGTATTTTGCTCCAGCAGCCTGAACAGACTAAGATACTTTGCTGAATTGTTTTCTTTTTTGTAGCTGTCCTTTTATATATTGAGGAAGTTCCTTCTATTAACTAGTTTGCGGAGAGCTCTGATCAGTAATGGACATCAGATTTTGTCAAATGCTTTTCCTGCATCTACAGAGACGATCATGTGGTTTCTCATCTTTAGTCTGTTGACATAAGAAATGACACTGATTCATTTTCAAATGTTTAACCAGCTTTGTGTCCCCGGGATTAACCCCACTCGGTAGTGACATGTTGTTTTTATGTATTGCTATGTTTTATTTCATAACATTTCCTTGAGGATTTTTCTGTCTATATTCATTAGGGACACTGGTCTAGTTTTCTTGTCATGTATTTATCTGGGCTCAGTATCAGATTAATGCTAGGCTCATAAACAAAGCTGGGAAGTGTTCCTTCTCTTTTCTGGAAGAGTTTAGTTGTGCATAGTTGGTACAATTTCTTCTGTAAATGTTTGCTAGAATTTACCAGTGAAGCAATTCAGTCATATTAGCGAATTTAGGTCATTCTATAGGAAATACGGTGATACGAGTAACAGGTTCTGTGGCTCAGGCTGGAGTGCCAGTGGTGTGATTATATCTCATTGCAGCCTCAACCTCCTGGGCTCAAGTGATCCTGTAGCCTCAGCCTCCCAGGTAGCTGGGACTACAGGTGTGCGCCACCATGCCTAGCTAATATTTGTATGTTTTTGTAGAGACTGGGGTTTTGCCATGTTGCCCAGGTTGGTCTCAAACTCCTAGGCTCAAGAGATTCACCTGCCTCAGCCTCACAAAGTGCTGGGATTACAGGCATGAGCCACTGTGCTCAGGGGAGACTCTTACATAGAGGATTTTTTAGTGATTTGCTTTTAATAATCCAATCAACAATGTTTTATTTATTTATATTATTATTATTATTATTATTTGAGACGGAGTCTCGCTCTTTTCACCCAGACTGGAGTGAAATGGCGCCATCTCGGCTCACTGCAATCTCTACCTCCTGGGTTCAACCAATTCTCCTGCCTCAGCCTCCCTAGCAGCTGGGATTACAGGCACCCACCACGATGCCCGGCTAATTTTTGCATTTTTAGTAGAGATGGGGTTTCACCACGTTGGTCAGGCTGATTTTGAACTCCTGACCTTAGGTGATCTACCTGCTTCGGCCTCCCAGAGTGTAGAGATTACAGGCGCGAGCCACTGCGCCCAGCCCAACAATGTTTTATTTTAAGCTTATTAAACTAAATTCCCTGTAGTATAAAATATAAAAATTGTACAGGACCTGGTAATATTTTTTTAAAATATGGCATTGACTCATGTAATGAAAGTAGACCTAAATTGTAAAATCAATATGCAGGAATGAAAAATGTTATATGAATGCACCCATAAGAATTATTTGGTAATCCAGAATTGTATATCACAAACCAGGCTTTCTAGACATCCAGGTGTATAGTATATATTTCATCCTCAATTTTATTTTTAAATAAAGTGCATACCTCAATAAGTTCACTAAGACCAATCATGGTATAGATATCTGGGCTTGTGATTCAAGAATAATATCAAAGTTCTAACCACAAACTTTGAGATCACCAGTGGTGGCCGGGCGCTGTGGCTCATGCCTGTAATCCGAGCACTTTGGGAGGCTGAGGTGGGTGGATCACGAGGTCAGGAGATCGAGACAATCCTGGCCAACATGGGTCTCTACTAAAAATACAAAAATTAGCTGGGCGTGGTGGCAGTCACCTGTAGTCCCAGCTACTTGGGAGAGTGAGACAGGAGAATTCTTGAACCTAGGAGGCAGAGGTTGCAGTGAGTCGAGATTGCATTCCAGACTAGCAAAAGAGCAAGAATCAGTCTCCAAAAAAAAAAAAAAGCATCAATGGTGAAAATCCAGTTTTAACAATAATATATTATTTATTTATTTTTTTGAGACAGAGTCTCCCTCTGTTGCCCAGGCTGGAGTGCAGTGGCACGATCTTGGCTCACTGCAACTTCCACCTCCTGGGTTCAAGTGATTCTCTTGCCTCAGCCTCCCGAGTAGCTGGGATTACAGATGCATGCCACCATGCCCGGCTAATTTTTTTTTTTTTTGGTATTTTTAATAGAGATAGGGTTTTGCCATGTTGGCCAGGCTGGTCTCAAACTCCTGACCTCAGGTGATCCACTTGCTTTGGCCTCCCAAACTGCTGGGATTATAGGCATGAGTCACTGCACCTGGCCTAAAAACAATGCATTTATTATTATTTTATTTTATATGTGCTTATTTATTTATTTATTTTTGAGACAGAGTTTCACTCTTGCTGCCCAGGCTGTAGGGCAATGGTGGGATCTTGACTCACCGAAACCTCCACCTTCCAGTTTCAATCAATTCTCCTGCCTCAGCCTCCCAAGTAGCTGGGATTACAGGCACACGTCACAATGCCTGGCTGATTTTGTATTTTTAGTAGAGATGGGGTTTCTCCATGTTGGTCAGGCTGGTCTCAAACTCCCGACCTTAGGTGATCCACCCACCTCGGCCTCCCAAAGTGCTGGGATTACAGGTGTGAGCCACTGCACCTGGCTATTATTTTATTTTTTAAGACATAGAGAGGGCTAGGCATAGAGATGGCTCACTCCTGTAATCCCAGCACTTTGGGAGGCTGAGGTGGGAGGATCACCTGAGGTCAAGAGTTCAAAATCAGCCTGGCCAGCATGGTGAAACTGTCTCTACTAAAAATACAAAAATTAGCTGGGCATGGTGGCGGGCCCCTGTAATCCCAGCTACTCGGGAGTCTGAGGCAGGAGAATCACTTGAACCTGGGAGATGGAGGCGGCAGTGAGCTGAGATTGTGCCCCTGCACTCCAGCCTGGGCGACAGAGCGAGAGTTCGTCTCTAAGTAAATAAGTAAATAAACTGGGAGTAGAGTTTACAGTCTCTACTACTCAGCAAATCCATCTTTCAGTTTCATTGTTTTTCCCAAAGCTTCCATCAGGCTTTTGGTGACTGTTTACTGTTGGTGTGAGGAGCAGGCCAGTGGCACCCTCGGTATCTATAGGAGGGCAGTAGCTGCCCCAGATCCACTGTGTGGGGTAGGCAAATGTTCAGAGAACTTTCAGATGCACCAGATTCTAGGAAGAAGACAAGAGGAGAGAGAAGAAATTAACATCAGAGGCAGGTAAGATCCCATTTCTCTGATTTGATATGACTTTGTTGAAGCTCTAGAAAAATCCTCAGGCTGACCTGGGCTTCCGTTTACACAATCCTCAGAAAACAATGATCATATGAGAAATGTTTGCACAAGCTTGGAGGTTTTTTTTTTTAAATCCCATAAGTCCATAAATGTTGATGTTCATTACTCTTAACTCGATGTGAGCATTCTTTCTAAGAGGATAAGTTCCATACTTAAATTTATGAAGTTATTTTTCCTCCTTAGAATCAGAAACCCTCCGGCTCTTGGTCTCTCCTGCTCTTGCTTCTTTTCTGAAGCTGGGCTGTTTGTATTCAATCATAAAGTGTGTGATGAATTCGTTGGAACTGCGGTAAAGCAGTGGTCAGAAATGAAACTGCCAATAAGAACGTGATAAACAGAACTGGCGGCCGCTTGAAATGCCCCGTGTGATCTTAGGTTTCTGGAGATTTTGTGCAAGTGTAAAATAAGCATTTGATTTTATTGTAGGAATCACGATGCTTGGATGAAACAAGCAAGAAAGGACAGAAAGAGAAGGAGTGAGAGAAACTGATGGAAGAAAAAGAAACTTCACAGGGAACAAACTTCACATGAAAACAGGTTTTTCTTTTTTTGGGACGGAGCCTTGCTCTGTTGCTGAGGCTAAAGTGGCACGATCTGGGCTCACTGCAACTTCTGCCTCCAGGATTCAAGAGATTCTTCTGTCTCAGCCTCCCAGGTAGCTGGGATTACATGCGTGCTCCCCCATACCCAGCTAATTTTTGTATTTTTAGTAGAGGTGGGGTTTCACCATATTGGCCAGGCTGATCTTAAACTCCTGACCCTGACCTCAAGTGATCCAGCTACCTCAGCCTCCCAAAGTGCGGGGATCACAGGCGTGAGCCACCCTGCCCGGCCGAAAGCAGAAGTCTGAAAAAATTTATTGAAAAACATTTTACCTACAATTCCAATATCATAAACATACTATAGGACTCAAAAAATCAACAAAATTATACTGTGATCCTGAAACTATCTTCAGAGGAATTAAATATATAATGTCCAGGAAAATCAGGTCGAACAGTGTGTTTTTAAAATATAAATTTGTAAATGCCCTTTGTAGAGCACAGACATTAACCCTTTGTCTGCCTTTCAGGTTGCAAACAGTCCTGCCACTGCTTTGTATTGTTTTGGTGAACTTCCCCCACAAAATGTTATTTTTTAATGGAATAGGGTATGTGTAATTTTATTTTCACAGCTTTTGGGTTTCTTGTGTTGATTAAAACAGTCTCCTTATCTCCCAAATTATACATATAGTCTCCTAAATTTTCCTCTGGAATTTTTAGGTGTTTTGTTTTTATTATTTATTTATTCATTTATTTTTGAGATGGAGTCTCACTCTGTTGCCCAGGCTGGAGTACAGTGCCACCATCTTGGCTCATATCAACTCCAGCCTCCCAGCTTCAAGAGAGTCTACTGTCTCAGCTTCCCAAGTAGCTGGGATTATAGGCATATGCCACCACACCTGGCTGATTTTTTATTTTTAGTAGAGATGGAGTTTCACCATGTTGTCCAGGCTGGTCTCAAACTCCTGACTTCAAGTGATCAGCCCGCCTCAGTCTCCCAATGTGCTGGGATTACAGGCATGAGCCACCACTCCCAACCGATTTTTTTATTTTTTGAGATGGAGTCTCACTCTGTCGCCCACTCAGGCTGGAGTGCAGTGTCTGATCCTGCTTGATGGGATCTTGATTTGCATAAACCATTATGTGCTTGGATCCCAGCTGTGGTAGGTTGTGTTATTGTTGGAGATATTTGCTTTCCCGCCCTGGGAAAACAAATATTTGTTTTCCCTGTCTCGCTGATATTACACTTGATGTCTGATAGTATTTTACATCCAGGGTGACCATGTGACTTGCTTTGGCCAACAAAATGCAAGTGGAAGGGATGAACAGCATCTCTGGAAAGAAGCTTCAAGAGCCAGTTGGAAGTTTTGCCCTCTGTCACCTTCCACTGCCATGAGACTGGCAATGTCCCAGATGGGGGTGGTTTGGTAAGCCCAGGTCCCAGAGTGAAGATAGAATGGATAAGAGCACAGACATTGAAATGGGCAAGTGGTATGAGTAAGAAATAAACCTTTGCTATTATAAGCCATGGAGCCTTCAGGATTATTTGTTATTGCAGCATAACCTGACACTTCCTGACTGCTACACCAACCCTCACTGGCTTTGAGAGACTTTACTCTTTTTTTGAGATGGAGTTTTGCTCTTGTTGCCCAGGCTAGAGTGCAATGCCATGATCTCGGCTCACACAGCCTCTGCCTCCTGGGTTCCAGTGATTCTCCTACCTCAGCCTCCTGAGTAGCTAGAATTACAGGTGTGTGCCACCACGTCGGCTAATTTTTAAATATTTTTAGTGGAGATGGGGTTTCACCATGTTGGCCAGGCTGGCCTGAAACTCCTAATCTCAGGTGATCCACTCACTACGCCTCCCACCGCATCTGGCCCCCAGCCCTTGTTTCAACACGTCCCTCCCTTATCCTTGACATTTGGGGGCTGGTCCCAGCCTGTACATTTCTGGATTAATGTCTTCTCCCAGGTATCTGTGACAAAAGTGACCTTGGAGGGAGGCCAGTGCCCCCCACTGACTTCCCATGGGTCCCATTTCAGTGTTAATAGGAAGGGGCCTGATGGCGAGTGTCACTGACAATTGGACCAACACCTCCATCATCAGCATAGTCTTTGCACAGCTCTGCTCCTTTCTTCTCCCCAGCTGTCCTTTTGCCTGTCTGGAGCTCTGGCTGGAATCTTATTAATTTCTGGAGCCAGCTCTGGGTCTCAGTTGTGTGTGGGCAGCCTACAGTCAGCTGCATCTGACATTACAGACATGTCTCCCAGCCCCGGTAGAACACTCTTTTTTCCCAGCCACGAAGGCTGGACCCCAAAGTGGGCATGGAGCATTCTCAAACAGCAGATGGAGGACTCCCACAGTCTTAGCTCATCTATCGCCTCCCTGAGTGGGGTGGGACTTCTTCCCAGGCTCTTTCCCAGGCAAAGTGGCCACTGCCCTAGTTCAGAATGCAAAGATGTCACCTTTCCCTCTCCCTTCTGGGCAGGTGTTCAAATGACTGTGCTCCCAGCTAGGAAATGATAAGTATGCATCATGGGAGAGATATCTATAATGAGCACTATTAATTTCAGGAGTGGGCCAGGTGTGGTGGCTCACACATGTAATCAGCACTTTGAGAGGTCAAGGTGGGAGGAACACTGGAGGTCAGGAGTTTGAGATCAGCCTGGCCAACATGGTGAAACCCCAGCTCTACTAAAAATACACACACACACACACACACACACACACACACTTAGCCAGGCATGGTGGCATGCACCTATAATCCCAGCTACTTGGGCTGAGACAAGAGAATCTCTTAAACCCAAAGGTGGAGGTTGCAGTGAGTTGAGATTGCTCCACTGCACTTCAGCCTGGATGACAGAGCGAGACTCCATCTAAAAAAAACCCAAAAAACAACAAAAAAAATTTCAGGAGTGGAAGAGGTCACCTGATTGCACATGACTTCCTGGAGGAGGTGAGGAAGGTGTAGAACAGTAAAGGACAGGTGGGATTTTCACAGGGTGAGAGAAAGAGGAAGATGGGGAGGGCACTGCAGGTGTAGAAATGGCTCAGGGCAGAGGCTGAGGTTGAGGGGCTGAGGGGCTGGAGCAGAAGAGGGTGTGCACAGTAGAGAGGTGGTGGATAGAAGGGGCAGTGGCTGGGGAGGGATCTGGGATCCATCTCCCCAGGACCCTGGTGATCTTACTTACAACAAGGATCCATTCGCCATTAATATCTGTGTCTCCAGCACAGTGATGGGAATTGTATGGTGTTTGATCCTTAAAAAAAAACAAACAAAAGGACTGGAAACCCCCGGAACCTCAAGCTTGGTTTGCAGTGTCTTGCCTGGCTGTGGTGCTTGACCACCTGGCTTCAGCGGTTTCCACGGGGAGTGCTCTGAAAAACAACCAGAAAACTTTGCAAACGAGTATCTTCATGCTGGGCAAATTGGTCAAATGTATTAAGAAATAGAAGTGGAAGACCCCAAGAGTAGCCCCGCTCCCTGTTGGCCCTCCCCCTGAGCCAATGGTGTCTTTGTCTGGCTCGGAGCTCCACCTCGTTTGGACGTTTTAGCTTTTCGTTTCTTTGCTCACTTCCTCAACCTGACCACACACCCCTGAGGCCAAGGCTATATAATGTCTCCAATGGATTTTGGTGCAGCCAGCTGCACAAACAGTGGGCAGACAGTGTTGCTTGGTGGGTATTCACATTGCCTCTTATTTAGGGTCCTTTATTGACTCTGGATAAAGAGATGTGAGAGGCACAGCCCCTCTCGAAGATCTCCCAGCAGGCCTGGCCTTGGTGAGTTCACTGGCTGCTTTTGCAATCCTGTGCCTTGGGCCTGCTGGGAAGAGGAAGACCTGCAGTTTCTATCTGCAAAGCTTCTTCCCTTAGGGATGGTCAGACCTATTTTTCTTTTGATCTTTCTTTTTTTGGGGGCGGTACAGATGGGTCTCACTATATTGCCCAGGCTGGTCTTGAACTCCTGGCCTCAAGTGATCCTCCTGCCTCGACCTCCCAAAGTGTTGGGATTATAGGTGTGAGCTACCGCGTGTGGTCTGACCTAATTTTATTTTATTATTATTTTTTGGGATGGAGTCTTGCTCTGTCACTCAGGCCGGAGTGCAGTGGTGACACCTTGGCTGACTGCAATTTTCACCCCCTGCATTCAAGCAATTCTCCTGCCTCAGTGTTCCGAGTAGCTGGGATTACAGGCGTGCACTACGACACCTGGCTAGTTTTTGTATTTTCAGTGGAGATAGGGTTTTGCCATATTGGCCAGGCTGGCCTCAAACTCCTGAACTCAAGTGATCCCCTCACCTTGGATTCCCAGAATGCTGGGATTATAGGTATGAGCCACTGTACCTGGCCCTGACCTTTTTGTATTCATAATTTTTTTTGAGATAGGGTTTCGCTTTGTTGCCCAGGCTGGAGTGCAGTGTTTCTATTAGGGCTCATTGTATCCTTGACATCTTGGGCTCAGGTGATCCTCCCACCTCAGCCTGCCAAATAGCTGAGACCACAGGTGCGCACCACAACACTTGGCTAATCTTTGTGTATTCTTTTGTCGAGGTGGGGTCTTGCCATGTTGCCCAGGCTGGCCTGGAACATCTGGGCTCAAGAGATCCTCCTGCCTTGGCCTTGCAGAGTGCTGGGATTACAGGTGTGAGCCACTACATCCGGCCTGAGCATCGTATTCTTTAGTGTGACGATTCCATCTTCTTTCTGGATTGAAAGAATTCAGTCTGGGTTGTTTACACTTTCCATCAAAATTGCCATAATCTAGAGACAATAAACATCCTCGTGAATGCTTCCTTGAAGGGCTTCTTGGACACAGAGATGGAGGGTGAAATTATTGGGTTCTAGGGCACACATTTAAAATGTTAATAGATGCCATCAAATTACCCTTTTATTTTATTTTATTTTTTTAGCTTTATCCCTTTTTTATTGCATTTTAGGTTTTGGGGTACATGTGAAGAACATGTAAGATGGTTGCATAGGTACATACATGGCAGTGTGGTTTGCTGCCTTCCTCCCCATCACCTATATCTGGCATTTCTCCCCATGCTATCTCTCCCCAACTCCCCACACCCCGCTGTCCCTCCCCTATTTCCCCTCAACAGACCCAAGTGTGCGATGCTCCCCTCCCTGTGTCCATGTGTTCTCGTTGTTCAACACCCACCTATGAGTGAGAACATGGGGTGTTTCATTTTCTGTTCTTGTGTCAGTTTGCTGAGAATGATGGTTTCCTGGTTCATCCATGTCCCTGCAAAGGACACGAACTCATCTTTTTTTTATGGCTGCATAGTATTCCATGGTGTCAAATTATCCTTTTAAAGCAACCCAACCCACCTACACACCCACCAGCTGGATAAGAACATTTTTTTTTAAATCTCATTTTTGGGATGAAGTCTCATTCTGTCGCTCAGGCTGGAGTGCAGTGGCGCGATCTCGGCTCACTGTAACCTCTGCCTCCTGGGTTCAAGAAATTCTTTTGCCTCAGCCTCCTGAGTAGGTGGGATTATGGGCACCTACCCCGAGGCAGGCTAATTTTTGTATTTTTAGTATAGACTGGGTTTCACCATCTTGGCTAGGCTGGTCTCGAACTCATGACCTCAAGTGATCCTCAAATTACCCTTCTAAAGCAACCTGACATACTTACACACCCACCAGCTGGGTAAGAACATTTATTCTTCACACCGTTGCCCAAACTGGATAGATTCAACCTTCCTAATAGTTGCTACATAGGAAAGGCAGTGTTCTAGGTCCAAACTAGTTTTTTTTTTTTTTTTTTTTGAGATGGAGTCTTGCTCTGTTGCCCAGGCTGGAGTGCAGCAGGGACCCAGCTCCCTCACCCCTTCCCAGACTGGGTTATGAAACTAAGGAGCGGCTGCAGGAATCAGCCCAGACTCCAGAGTCCAAGCCCTCAGTCAAGGGTACCCTCCATGTGTGTGGGGGAGGGAGGGCAGCTTCCAGGAAGCTCCGTGTGGGCCAGGCAGGCTGTGGGGCTGGGCCACCAGCAGCTCTCCCTGCCTGACACCTCCTGGACTTGTCCTATCTTTTTCCTCATGTCCCTGCTTCCCACAGCGCTGACGTCGATCTGTCCGGATGCAGGGAGAAGGGAGGCAGAGGGGTGAGGTGGGGCGGTACAAAGGTGAGGCTGTGCTCAACTCTCAGGCTCAGCAGAACAGACAACCAGCACTTTCATTTTGTGCACACCTCAGGCCACGTCCCTGCCGCTGTCTTGGCCCTGGAGCCTGCTCTGCCCCAGTCCCCTGCTCGCTGGACCCATGCAGCTGCTGCTGTTCCTCGGCCTCCTCTGGATGCTCAAGGCCTCCCCAGGGGCAACAGGTGAGGGGGAGAGGTGGGGGGGGGTGCTGGAGAGAAGCTCCTGATGTGATGTTCCAGGGGAGGGGAGAGGCAGGTGGCTCTGAGGCCTGGGGGGCGGGGGATAAGGAGGGGCTGCTTGGAGTTCTGGGTGCAGGGAGAACCGAGGCATGGCCTGGGGGCTGGGGGATAAGGAGGGGTTTCTCAGAGCTCCAGGTGCAGGGAAAAGCCAAGTTGGGAAGGAGCGAGGGAGCCAGGTCCTTGTTGTCACTCTCCGCCACGCACTGGGCAGGTTGCAGGGGCTGTGCCCCGATCTGTATCTGCAGATGCAGGGTGGAGGGTGGGAGTTCCGTCTTCCCAGAGCAGTGCTCTTCCTGCCTTGACTCCTTCTTGTCACCTGCTTCATGCCCCCAGCCCCAGCACCCCCTCCACACTGGCCTCCCCTCCCTGACAGACTTCTGTGTCTGGGAGGCACCAGAGCTGGGGCAGGCAGCTTCTAAAGTCCACTTCACTTCCAAGGGTGCGTCCGAGAGACCCGCGGCGTGGGGTCCCGGGCTTCTCTCTTCCACCTGCAGGGACACCCCCCACTCCTCTGTGCTTCCCTTCTCTCTTCCTGTAGCGTCTCTTCTGATCCCTGATCCCAGGCCGTCCACCCTAGAGGCCCATGAGTCCCCTTCTCAGTCACCTCGAGGGCCAAGTCCAGAGCCAAGGACTGTAGCCTGGGGGTTCTCATAACCCCGACCCCGCTTCCCTGACACCCGCGAGCTAGGCTAGGATGTGACACCCCAGCTCTCAGCCACAAGATGGGCCGTGCCCAAGGTGAGAGGCAGGAGGTCAGGTACTTCCCACTTCCCATCTGCTGAGGCTGCCCGTCTTCCCTGCCCCTGACAGCCAGATCTCTGATCTGAAGTCTCACCATTGTGAAATAGGTTGAAATCCACAGGCTGGGGTTCATGCTTGTAAACTAATGAATCCCACGGCCAAAACAGAATCATTAGAGAAAAATATATCTTTTCTCTTGGACACAGAATCTTGCTCTGTCACCCAGGCTGGAGTGCATCCGCCTTTTGGGTTCAAGCAAGTATCCTGTCTCAGCCTCTTGAGTAGCTGGGATTATAGGAACCTGTCACCACACCCGGCTATTTTTGTAGTTTTAGTAGAGATGGGATTTCACCATCTTAGTCAGGCTGGTCTCCAACTCCTGATCTCGTGATCCGCTGCCTCGGTCTCTGAAAGTGCTGGGATTACAGGTGTGAGCCACCACGCCTGGCCCAAGAATATGTCTATTTTTTTTTTTTTGAGATGAAGTTTCGCTCTTGTTACCCAGGCTGGAGTGCAATGGCGTGATCTTGGCTCACTGCAACCTCCGCCTCCTGGGTTCAGGCAATTCTCCTGCCTCAGCCTCCTGAGTAGCTGGGACTACAGGCACGCACCACCATGCCCAGCTAATTTTTTGTATTTTTAGTAGAGACGGGGTTTCACCATGTTGACCAGGATGGTCTCGATCTCTTGACCTCGTGATCCACCCGCCTCGGCCTCCCAAAGTGCTGGGATTACAGGATTGAGCCACTGCACCCGGCCGAATATGTCTATTTTTGAGATGAACACTCACCGCTAAGCCTTAAGGTCTCTGGAACTCACTCCTGACCACCAAGGTGGCTCTTTCTGGAAGTTTCCTTCTCCATCCTGTCTCTCTGCCTGTCCGTGTGGCCCTCACTCCATGCCCTTTGATGACATGAGCATGTGAGCTTAGCCTCTTTTTCTCCTTGGTGTTCTCTGTGCAGTTTTGTTTTGTTTCTGAGATGGAGTGTTGCTCTGTGGCACGGGTTGGAGTGCAGTGGTGCAGTCATGGCTCCCTGCAGACTCTGCCTCCGGGTTCAAGTAATTCTCCTGCCCAGGAGGTGCACACCACCACACCTGGTTTGTTAGTGTTATTATTATTATTATTATTTTAGTAGAGATGGGGTTTCACCATGTTGGCCAGACTGGTCTTGAACTCCTGACCTCAAGTGATCACCTGTCTCAGCCTCAGAAAGTGCTGGGATGACAGGCATGAGCCACCTTGGTGGTCTTTGTGCAGCTTTCTCTGTCTCCTGGTTTCTGTGATGCACCTGCTCCCAGGAAATAGTTGTGTTCTCTCTTTTCCTCTTTGAAAGCGAGAGTCAGCCCAGATAGCAGCAGGGTGTGGGGAGAAGCAGAGGTGGGAGCAGAAGGCTAATGGGAGGACAGGAGGACTCCAAGCAGCAGCAAGGGGAGGAGAGAAAGGGGCAGAGGGAGGAGGGGCTCAGGTGTGTCCAGTAAAGGGAAGTGGGGGAAGGGAGGCTCTGCCAAGTTCTGCTGTCCCAGGACAGGACTGGCCATGACAAGACCAAGACCAGGTGAGGGATGAGGGTTCTCACGCCCCACTGCTCCCTTGGAGCAGTCAGGCAGGGAGCTCCAGCACCCCACAGCGCCCAGCTCCAAGCTGCCTCCCATGCAGGAGTGAGCTGTGGCATGTCCTTCCTTCTGTGATGCTGGCTGGAAAATGGGTGAGTGGGACTTACTTGGTGTGATGTGACAGCATGACCCACCGGTTCACCAGTGGATTCCTCTGCTCTGCCGCCAATGCAGGACCTCTCTCCACGGCCACATCCATCTCTCACGTGCCTTTCCCCACCGCGGAAGCAGCCCATGCGGCACTCAGCAATTCTCCACACTCCAGAGGCGCAGCTGGGTGGCCACTCGGTGTCCCCCAGATTGCCTCTCCCGCTCCAGGCCGCAGGGAAAATGCACCTATGACTCGCACTACCTCCCCCCATGACACACCCATCCCTGAAACATTGCTCAGTTCTCCAGTCAGTTCCAACACCTCAACCACCCTGGCCTCCAAGTTTGCCTTCAAGGTTGAAACCAGTCCACCCACTGTCTTGGTCTATGCGGCCACCACTGAGTGCGCGTATCCAACGAGCTTTATAATCACCGTCTCCCATCCCACCTCCATCTGTGTGACCACAACGCAGGTGGCCTTCACCAGCTCTTACACCCCCACCCCCGAGACACAGACGCCAGTGGCCACCGTCACCAGTCCTTACCCTATTACAACTACCGAGGAAGGAACATCAGCGACGACCTCTTCTCCCTCTATCACCACGGCAAGGGACACTCCCACAGTGACAGTGTCACCCTCCTCCTCTGTCTCAGCCACACACACAGCCTTCCACACTACGATCTCCTCTACAACTAGAACCATAGAAAAGACGACCCTGCCCACTGGAAGTGCCCATACGACCCTGTCCCCAACTCCCGTGTTTACGACCCTCACAAGA
This sequence comes from Callithrix jacchus, assembly GCF_049354715.1. Taxonomy (NCBI): domain Eukaryota; kingdom Metazoa; phylum Chordata; class Mammalia; order Primates; family Cebidae; genus Callithrix; species Callithrix jacchus. The sequence goes on along the minus strand of NC_133503.1, from coordinate 12,800,838 downwards.
GCAGTGACTTCTACCACCCCCATCACTTCCTCAACCACTTCCACAAAGACAGTGACTTCCGTGACAACTGTGGCCTCTCAGCCCACAGCCACTAATATGTTATCGACACTCATCAGTAGCATTTTATCTTCCACACCTGTCCCGAGCACAGAAACGATCAGCAGTCATACCACAAGCACCGCTCCTCCATCTGCCTTCGTGACCACACTCCCCGCTATCATCACCAGGTCTACACCCACATCTGAGACCACGCACCCTACTTTTCCCACTAGCACTGTCCCAGACTCCACGACCAAAATCACCTTTTCCACAAGTACAACAGGTATATTGTCCACCACCATTACTCTCCCACCCACCTCTTCCTTTCTCCAGACCACAGAAACAGCCATGACTCCTACAACAAACTTGTTCACCACCACCACTGAGACCACATCCCACAGTACTTCTAGCTTCACTTCTTCAATCACCAGCACCGAGACCACCTCACACAGTACCCCCAGCTTCACTTCTTCAATCACCAGCACCGAGACCACCTCACACAGTACCCCCAGCTTCACTTCTTCAATCACCAGCACCGAGACCACCTCACACAGTACCCCCAGCTTCACTTCTTCAATCACCAGCACCGAGACTACCTCACACAGTACCCCCAGCTTCACTTCTTCAATCACCAGCACCGAGACCACCTCACACAGTACCCCCAGCTTCACCTCTTCAATCACCAGCACCGAGACCACCTCACACAGTACCCCCAGCTTCACCTCTTCAATCACCAGCACCGAGACCACCTCACACAGTACTCCCAGCTTCACCTCTTCAATCACCAGCACCGAGACCACCTCACACAGTACTCCCAGCTTCACTTCTTCAATCACCAGCACCAAGACCACCTCACACAGTACCCCCAGCTTCACTTCTTCAATCACCAGCACCGAGACCACCTCACACAGTACACCCAGCTTCACCTCTTCAATCACCAGCACCGAGACCACCTCACACAGTACTCCCAGCTTCACTTCTTCAATCCCCACCACCGAGACCACCTCACATAGTAGTCCCAATTTTGCCTCTTCAATAACCAGCACTGAGACCACCCCACACAGTACTCCCAGCTTCACTTCTTCAATCCCCACCACCGAGACCACCTCACACAGTAATCCCAGCTTCACTTCTTCAATCCCCACCACCGAGACCACCTCACATAGTAGTCCCAACTTTGCCTCTTCAATAACCAGCACTGAGACCACCTCACACAGTACTCCCAGCTTCACTTCTTCAATCCCCACCACCGAGACCACCTCACACAGTACTCCCAGCTTCACTTCTTCAATCCCCACCACTGAGACCACCTCACATAGTAGTCCCAATTTTGCCTCTTCAATCACCAGCACTGAGACCACCTCACACAGTATTCCCAGCTTCACCTCTTCAATACCCACTGCCAAGATCACCTCACACATGTCTTCAGACCCCACTACCGAGACCACTTCATATAGTACTCCCATCTTCACCTCTTCAATCCCCACAATGGAGACCACATCACAAAGTACTCCCAGCTTCACCTCTTCAATCCCCACCACCGAGAGAACCTCACACACTACTCCCAGCTTCACCTCTTCAATATTCACCACCGAGACCACCTCATACACTACTCCCAGCTTCACCTCTTCAGTCACCAAAACCAAGACCACTTTACACACTACATCCAGCTTTACCTCTTCAACAACCACCGAGTCTACCTCACACAGTACTCCGAGCTTCACCTCTTCAATACCAACCACTGACACCACCTCACACAGTACTCCCAGCACCACCTCTTCAATCTCCACCACTGAGACCACCTCAGACAGTACTCCCAGCTTCACTTCTTCAATCCCCGCCTCCAAGACCACATCCCACAGTACTGCTAGTTTCACCTCTTCAATCCCCACCACCTACACCACATCACACAGTACTTACAGCTTCACCTCTTCAGTCCCCATCACTGAGTCTACTTCACATAGTACTCTCAGTTTCACCTCTTCAGTCCCCATGACCGAGACCATGTCACACAGTATTCCCAGCTTCACCTGTTCAGTAGGCACCACAGAGACCACCACACACAGTACTCCCAGTTTCACCTCTTCAATTCCCACCACCACAAGCATCTCACACAGTATTCCCAGTTTCACCTGTTCAATCTTCACCACAGACACCACCTCACAAACTACTCCCAGCTTCATTTCTTCAGTCCCCACCACTGAGACCATCTCACACACTACTCCCAGCTACACCTCTTCAATCTCCATCACCGACACCACCTCACACAGTACTAGCTTGACCTCTTCAATCTTCAGTACAGAGACCACCTCACACAGCACTCCCAACTTCACCTCTTCAATCCCCACCACTGAGAAAACCACCCACATTACTCCCAGTTTCACCTCTTCAATATTCACAACTGGAAGCACCTTACACACTACTCCCAGCTTCACCACATCAATAGCCACCACCAAGACCACCTCACACACTACTCCCAGCTTCACCTCTTCAATCCCCACCACAGAGACCACCTCAGACAGTACTCCTAGCTTCATCTCTCCAATCTTCACCTCCGAGAGAACGTCATACAGTACTCCCAGCTTTACCTTTTCAATCCACACCACCGGGACCACCTCACACAGTACTCCCAACTTCACTTCTTCAATTTCTATCACCGAGACCACCTCAGGCAGTACTCTTGGCTTTACCTCTTCAATCCCAACCACAGAGATCACCTTTCACACTACTTCCAGCTTCGCCTCTTCAATACCCACCACCAAGACCACCTCACACAGTACTCCCAGCTTCACCTCTCCAATCCCCACCACAGAGACCACCTCAAACACTACTCCTAGCTTCACCTCTTCAATACTCACCTCCAAGACCACCTCACACAGCACTCCCAGCTTCACCTCTCCAATAGCCACCACCAAGACCAACTTACACAGTACTCCCAGTTTCACCTCCTCAATTTTCACAACAGAGACCATGTTACATACTACTTCCAGTCTCAGCTCTTCAATCCCCACCACCAAGACAACCTTACACAGTACTCCCAGCTTCACCTCTTCAAAACCCACCACAGAGACCACCCCACACACTACTCCCAGCATCACCTCTCCAATCCTTACCACCGAGACAACCTCACACATGACTTCTAGCTTCACCTCTCCAATCCCCACCACAGAGACCACCTCACACACTAGTCCTAGCTTCACTTCTTCAATCTTCACCACCGAGACAACCTCACACAGTACTCCCAGGCTCACTGTTTCAATCCCTACCACTGGGACCACATCACACAGTACTCCCAGCTTCACTTCTTCAATCCTTACCACCAAGACCACCTCAGGCAGTACTCCCACCTTTACCTCTTCAATCCCCACCACAGAGACCACCTCTCATACTACTCCCAGCTTCACCTCTTCAATACCCACCACCGAGACAACCTCACACACTACTTCCAACTTCACCTCTTCAATACCCACCACCAAGACCACCTTACACAGTACTCCCAGTTTCACTTCTTTAATCCCCTCTTCAATACTCACCACAGAGACCACCTCACACGGTACACCCAGCTTCACCTCTCCAACCTTCACAACCGAGACCACCTCATACAGTACACCCAGCTTCACCTCTTCAATCTTCACCACCATGACCAGCTCACACAGCACTCCCAGCTTCACCTCTTCAATACCCATCACCAAGACCACCTCACAGAGTACTCCCAGCTTCACTTACTCAATCCCGACCACCGAGTCCACCTCACACAGTACTCCCAGCTTCACCTCTTCAATCTTCACCACCAAGACTGCCTCACAGAGTACTCCCAGCTTCACTTCTTCAATCCCCACCATCGAGACCACCTCACAGAGTACTCACAGCTTTACCTCTTCAATCACCGCCACCGAGTCCACATCTCACACTACTCCCAGCTTCACCTCTTCAATACCCACCACCGAGACCACCTCACACAGTACTATGAGCCTCAGCTCTTCAATCTTCACAACTGAGACCACCTTCCAGACTCCTTCCAGCTTCAGCTCTTTAATCCCCACCACCGTGACAACCTCACACACTACTCCTAGCATCACCTCTTTAATCCCCACCACTGAGACAACCTCACATACTACTTCCAGCTTCACCTCTCCAATCCCCACCAAAGAGACCAGCTCACACACTACTCCTAGCTTCACCTCTTCAACCTTTACCTATGAGACCTCCTCACACAGTACTCCCAGATTCACCTCCTCAATCCCCACCACCGAGACCACCTCATATACTACTCCCAGCTTCACCTCTTCAATCTTCACCACCATGATCACCTCACACAGCACTCCCAGCTTCACCTCTTCAATCCCCACTACCGAGACCACCACACACAGCACTCCCAGCTTCACCTCTTCAATTCCCACCACTGAGACCACCTTATATACTACTCCCAGCTTCACTTCTTTAACCACAACCACGAAGATGACTTCAGTCAGAACTACCAGCTTCACCTCTTCAATACCCACCACAGAGACCATCTCACAGAGTACTCCCAGCTTACCTTCTTCAATCCCGACCACTGAGACCACCTCACACAGTGCTGCAAGCTTCAGTTCTTCCATCCCCACCACTAATTCCAGCTTCACCTCTTCAACCCCCACCACTGAGAACACCTCACACAGTACTCGCAGCTTGACTTCTTCAATACCCACCAACGAGACTACCTCACATAGTACTCCCAGCTTCACTTCTTCAATCCCCACCTCCAAGACCACATCCCACAGTACTCGCAGCTTCACCTCTTCAATCCCCACCACTGAGACCACCTCACACACTACTTCCCAGAGCACCTCTTCAGTCTTCACCACCGAGACCACCTCACACAGTACTACCAGCTTCACTTCTTCAATCCCCACCACCAAGTCCACCTTACACAGTACTCCCAGTTTCACCTCTTCAAATCCCACCACTGAGACCTCCTCACGGACTACTCCCAGCTTCACCTCTTCAATCCCGACCACTGAGACCACGTCACACACTACTCCTAGCTTTACCTCGTCAATCTTCACCTCCACAACCAACTCACACAGTACTCCCAGCTACACCACCTTTTCAATCCCCACCACCAGGACCACCTCACACAGTACTCCCAGCTTCACTTCTTTAATTCCCACCACTGAGACCATCTCAGTCAGTACTCCCAGCTTTACCTCTTCAGTCTCCACCATGGAGATTACCTCTCACACTCCTCCCAGCTTCTCCTCTTCCATACTGGCCACCAAGACCACCTCACACAGTATTCCCACCTTCACCTCTTCAGTTCCCACCATGGAGACCACCTCATACACTACTCCCCGCTTTACCTCTTCGATCTTCACTACCGAGACCACCTCACACAGTACTCCCAGTGTCACCTCTTCAATCTTCACTACTGAGACCACCACACACAGTACTCCCAGTTTCACCTCTTCAATCTTCACAACCGAGACCACCTTACACACTACTTCCAGCTTCACCTCTTCAATCCCCACCACTGAGACAACCTCATACAGTACTCCCAGCGTCACTTCTCCAATTCCCACCACCGAGACAACTTCACACACTACTCCTAGCTACACTTCTTCAATCTTCATCTCCACAACCACCTCACACAGTACTCCCACCTTCACTTCTTCAATCCCTACCACTGAGACCACCTCTCACACTACTCCCAGCTTCACCTCCTCAAGACCCAGCATCGAGACCACCTCACGGAGTCCTCCCAGCTTCACTTCCTCAATCCCGACCACTGAAACCACCTCACACACTACTTCCAGCTTCACCTCTTCAATCATCACCACAGAGACCACCCCTCATGGTACTACCAGCTTTACCTCTTCAATTCCAACCACCAATACCACCACACACAGTACTCTCAGCTTCACCTCATCAATCATCACAACCAAGACCACTTCACACACTACACCCAGCTTTACCTCTTTAACAACCACCATCGAGACCACCTCACACAGTATTCCCAGCTTCACATCTTCAATCCCCACCACCGAGACCATCTCACACAGTACTCCCAGCTTCAGTTCTTCAACCACAACCTCCAAGACCACCTCACACAGTACTCCCAGCTTCATTTCTTCAATTCCTACCACTGACAGAACCTCACACAGTACTCTCCGCTTCACCTCTTCAGTCTTCACTACCAAGACCACATCACAAAGTACTCCCAGCTTCACCTCTTCAATCATCACAACCAAGATCACTTCACACACTACACCCAGCTCTACCTCTTCAAGATTCACCATCAAGACCACCTCACAAAATACTCCCAGCTTCACATCTTCAATCTCCACCACCGAGACCACCTCGTATACTACTCCCAGCTTCACCTCTTCAATACCCACCATTGAGACCACATCACAGAGTACTCCCAGCTTCACTTCCTCAATCCACATGACCAAAACCACCTCACACAGTACTCCCAGCTTCACCTCTTCAATAGTCACCACCAAGACCACCTCACAGAGTACTCCCAGCTTCACCTCTTCAATTCACCCCACCGAGACCACCTCACACAGCACTCCCAGCTTCACCTCTTCAATACCCACCACTGAGACCACCTCACAGAGTACTCCGAGCTTCACTTCCTCAATTCTGATCACTGAGACCACCTCCCACAGTACTCCCAGCTTCACCTCTTCAGTCTTTACCACCAGGACCACCTCACAAAGCACTCCCAGCTTTACCTCTTCATTATCCACCACCAAGACCACCTCACACAGTACTCCCAACTTCACCTCTTCAATAATCACAACCAAAACCACGTCACACACTACACCCAGCTTTACCTCTTCAATCCCTACCACTGAGACCACCTCACAAAGTACTCCCAGCTTCAGTTCTTCAACCAAAACCTCCAAGACCACCTCACACAGTACTCCCAGCTTCACTTCTTCAATTCCTACCACTGACAGAACCTCACACAGTACTCTCCGTTTCACCTCTTCAGTCTTCACTACCAAGACCACATCACAAAGTACTCCCAGCTTCACCTCTTCAATCTTCACAAACAAGACCACTTCACACACTACACCCAGCTCTACCTCTTCAATCACCAGCACGAAGACCACCTCACCCAGTACTCCCAGCTTCACTTCTTCAATCTCCACCACCGAGACCACCTCATATACTACTCCCAGCTTCACCTCTTCAATACCCACCATTGAGACCACATCACAGAGTACTCCCAGCTTCACTTCTTCAATCCACACGACCAAAACCACCTCACACAGTACTCCCAGCTTCACCTCTTCAATAGTCACCACCAAGACCACCTCACAGAGTACTCCCAGCTTCACCTCTTCAATTCGCCCCACTGAGACTACCTCACACAGCACTCCCAGCTTCACCTCTTCAATACCCACCACCAAGACCACCTCATACAGCACTCCCAGCTTCACCTCTTCAATACCCACCACTGAGACCACCTCACAGAGTACTCCCAGCTTCACTTCCTCAATCCCGACCACTGAGACCAGCTCACACAGTACTCTCAGCTTCACCTCCTCAATATCCACCACTGATACCACCGTAGACTGTACTCCCAGCTTCACTTCTTCAATCTACATGACCAAAACCACCTCACACAGTACTCCCAGCTTCACCTCTTCAATAGTCACCACCAAGACCACCTCACAGAGTACTCCCAGCTTCACCTCTTCAATTCGCCCCACCGAGACCACCTCACACAGCACTCCCAGCTTCACCTCTTCAATAGCCACCACTGAGACCACCTCACAGAGTACTCCCAGCTTCACTTCCTCAATTCTGACCACTGAGACCACCTCACACAGTACTCCCAGCTTCACCTCTTCAATACCCACCACTGATACCACGGTAGACAGTACTCCCAGCTTTATCTCTTCAATCCCCACCACAGATACCACTTCTCACATTACTCCCAGCTTCAACTCTTCAGTACCCACCATGGAGACCACGTCACACAGTACTCCCAGCTTCACCTCTGCAATCTTCACCACAGAGACCACCTCACTTAGTACTCCCCGCTTTACCTCTTCAATTCCCACAACTGAGACAAGCTCACACAGTACTCTCAGCTTCACCTCTTCAATCATCACAACCAAGACCACTTCACACACTACCCCCAGCTTTAACTCTTCAACATCCACCATCAAAAGCACCTCCCACAGTATTCCCAGCTTCACATCTTCAATCGCCACCACCAAGACCACCTCCCACAGTACTCCCAGCTTCACCTCTTCAGTCTTTACTACCAGGACTGCCTCACACAGCACTCCCAGCTTTACCTCTTCATTATCCACCACCGAGACCACCTCACACAGTACTCCCAGCTTCACCTCTTCAATACCCACCACTGAGACCACCACATACAATACTCCCAGCTTCACTACTTCAATCCACACTACTGACACAACCTCACACACTACCTCCAGCTTCAGCTCTCCAATCCACACCACCAAGACCAGCTCACACACCACTCCCCACTTCACCTCTTCAATCTTCACTACCGAGACCACCTCACACAGTACTCCCAGCTTCACCTCTTCAATAATAACAACCAAAACCACATCACACACTACACCCAGCTTTACCTCTTCAATCCCCACCACCGAGACCACCTCACAAAGTACTCCCAGCTTCAGTTCTTCAACCAAAACCTCCAAGACCACCTCACACAGTACTCCCAGCTTCATTTCTTCAATTCCTACCACTGACAGAACCTCACACAGTACTCTCCGTTTCACCTCTTCAGTCTTCACTACCAAGACCACCTCACAGAGTACTCCCAGCTTCACCTCTTCAATTCGCCCCACCGAGACCACCTCACACAGCACTCCCAGCTTCACCTCTTCAATACCCACCACTGAGACCACCTCACAGAGTACTCCCAGCTTCACTTCCTCAATCCCGACCACTGAGACCAGCTCACACAGTACTCTTAGCTTCACCTCCTCAATATCCACCACTGATACCACCGTAGACAGTACTCCCAGTTTCACTTCTTCAATCCACACGACCAAAACCATCTCACACAGTACTCCCAGCTTTACCTCTTCAATAGTCACCACCAAGACCACCTCACAGAGTACTCCCAGCTTCACCTCTTCAATTCACCCCACCGAGACCACCTCACACAGCACTCCCAGCTTCACCTCTTCAATACCCACCACCAAGACCACCTCATACAGCACTCCCAGCTTCACCTCTTCAATACCCACCACTGAGACCACCTCACAGAGTACTCCCAGCTTCACTTCCTCAATCCCGACCACTGAGACCAGCTCACACAGTACTCTCAGCTTCACCTCCTCAATATCCACCACTGATACCACCGTAGACTGTACTCCCAGCTTCACTTCTTCAATCTACATGACCAAAACCACCTCACACAGTACTCCCAGCTTCACCTCTTCAATAGTCACCACCAAGACCACCTCACAGAGTACTCCCAGCTTCACCTCTTCAATTCGCCCCACCGAGACCACCTCACACAGCACTCCCAGCTTCACCTCTTCAATAGCCACCACTGAGACCACCTCACAGAGTACTCCCAGCTTCACTTCCTCAATTCTGACCACTGAGACCACCTCACACAGTACTCCCAGCTTCACCTCTTCAATACCCACCACTGATACCACGGTAGACAGTACTCCCAGCTTTATCTCTTCAATCCCCACCACAGATACCACTTCTCACATTACTCCCAGCTTCAACTCTTCAGTACCCACCATGGAGACCACGTCACACAGTACTCCCAGCTTCACCTCTGCAATCTTCACCACAGAGACCACCTCACTTAGTACTCCCCGCTTTACCTCTTCAATTCCCACAACTGAGACAAGCTCACACAGTACTCTCAGCTTCACCTCTTCAATCATCACAACCAAGACCACTTCACACACTACCCCCAGCTTTAACTCTTCAACATCCACCATCAAAAGCACCTCCCACAGTATTCCCAGCTTCACATCTTCAATCGCCACCACCAAGACCACCTCCCACAGTACTCCCAGCTTCACCTCTTCAGTCTTTACTACCAGGACTGCCTCACACAGCACTCCCAGCTTTACCTCTTCATTATCCACCACCGAGACCACCTCACACAGTACTCCCAGCTTCACCTCTTCAATACCCACCACTGAGACCACCACATACAATACTCCCAGCTTCACTACTTCAATCCACACTACTGACACAACCTCACACACTACCTCCAGCTTCAGCTCTCCAATCCACACCACCAAGACCAGCTCACACACCACTCCCCACTTCACCTCTTCAATCTTCACTACCGAGACCACCTCACACAGTACTCCCAGCTTCACCTCTTCAATAATAACAACCAAAACCACATCACACACTACACCCAGCTTTACCTCTTCAATCCCCACCACCGAGACCACCTCACAAAGTACTCCCAGCTTCAGTTCTTCAACCAAAACCTCCAAGACCACCTCACACAGTACTCCCAGCTTCATTTCTTCAATTCCTACCACTGACAGAACCTCACACAGTACTCTCCGTTTCACCTCTTCAGTCTTCACTACCAAGACCACCTCACAGAGTACTCCCAGCTTCACCTCTTCAATTCGCCCCACCGAGACCACCTCACACAGCACTCCCAGCTTCACCTCTTCAATACCCACCACTGAGACCACCTCACAGAGTACTCCCAGCTTCACTTCCTCAATCCCGACCACTGAGACCAGCTCACACAGTACTCTTAGCTTCACCTCCTCAATATCCACCACTGATACCACCGTAGACAGTACTCCCAGTTTCACTTCTTCAATCCACACGACCAAAACCATCTCACACAGTACTCCCAGCTTCACCTCTTCAATAGTCACCACCAAGACCACCTCACAGAGTACTCCCAGCTTCACCTCTTCAATTCACCCCACCGAGACCACCTCACACAGCACTCCCAGCTTCACCTCTTCAATACCCACCACCAAGACCACCTCATACAGCACTCCCAGCTTCACCTCTTCAATACCCACCACCAAGACCACCTCATACAGCACTCTCAGCTTCACCTCTTCAATACCCACCACTGAGACCACCTCACAGAGTACTCCCAGCTTCACTTCCTCAATCCTGACCACTGAGACCACCTCAAAAAGTACTCCCAGCTTCATCTCTTCAATACCCACCACTAAGACCACATCACAGAGTACTCCCAGCTTCACTTCTTCAATCCATACAACCAAAACCACCTCATACAGCACTCCCAGCTTCACTTCTTCAATACCCACCACTGAGACCACCTCACAGAGTACTCCCAGCTTCACCTCTTCAATTCCCCCCACCGAGACCACCTCACACAGCACTCCCAGCTTCACCTCTTCAATACCCACCACCAAGACCACCTCAGACAGCACTCCCAGCTTCACCTCTTCAATACTCACCACTGAGACCACCTCACAGAGTACTCCCAGCTTCACTTCCTCAATCCCGACCACTGAGACCAGCTCACACAGTACTCTCAGCTTCACCTCCTCAATATCCACCACTGATACCACCGTAGACAGTACTCCCAGCTTCACTTCTTCAATCTACACAACCAAAACCACCTCACACAGTACTCCCAGCTTCACCTCTTCAATTCGCCCCACCGAGACCACCTCACACAGCACTCCCAGCTTCACCTCTTCGATACCCACCACTGAGACCACCTCACAGAGTACTCCCAGCTTCACTTCCTCAATTCTGACCACTGAGACCACCTCACACAGTACTCCCAGCTTCACCTCTTCCATACCCACCACTGATACCACTGTAGACAGTACTCCCAGCTTTATCTCTTCAATAGCCACCACTGAGACCACTTTACAGAGTACTCCCAGCTTCACCTCTTCAATCCCCACCACAGACACCACTTCTCACATTACTCCCAGCTTCAACTCTTCAGTACCCACCATGGAGACCACGTCACACAGTACTCCCAGCTTCACCTCTGCAATCTTCACCACAGAGACCACCTCACTTAGTACTCCCTGCTTTACCTCTTCAATTCCCACAACTGAGACAAGCTCACACAGTACTCTCAGCTTCACCTCTTCAATCATCACAACCAAGACCACTTCACACACTACCCCCAGCTTTACCTCTTCAACATCCACCATCAAAACCACCTCCCACAGTATTCCCAGCTTCACATCTTCAATCGCCACCACCGAGACCACCTCACACAGTACTCCCAGCTTCACCTCTTCAGTCTTTACTACCAGGACTGCCTCACACAGCGCTCCCAGCTTTACCTCTTCATTATCCACCACCGAGACCACCTCACACAGTACTCCCAGCTTCACCTCTTCAGTCTTTACCACCAGGACCGCCTCACACAGCACTCCCAGCTTTACCTCTTCATTATCCACCACTGAGACCACCTCACACAGTACTCCCAGCTTCACCTCTTCAGTCTTTACCACCAGGACCGCCTCACACAGCACTCCCAGCTTTTCTTCTTCATTATCCACCACCGAGACCACCTCACACAGCACTCCCAGCTTCACCTCTTCAATACCCACCACTGAGACCACCTCACAGAGTACTCCCAGCTTTACTTCCTCAATCCCGACCACTGAGACCACCTCACACAGTACTCCCAGGTTCATCTCTTCAATACCCACCACCAAGACCACCTCATACAGCACTCCCAGCTTCACCTCTTCAATACCCACCACTGAGACCACCTCACAGAGTACTCCCAGCTTCACTTCCTCAATCCCGACCACTGAGACCACCTCACACAGTACTCCCAGGTTCATCTCTTCAATACCCACCACCAAGACCACATCACAGAGTACTCCCAGCTTCACTTCTTCAATTCATACAACCAAAACCACCTCATACAGCACTCCCAGCTTCACCTCTTCAATACCCACCACTGAGACCACCTCACAGAGTACTCCCAGCTTCACTTCCTCAATCCCGACCACTGAGACCAGCTCACACAGTACTCTCAGCTTCACCTCCTCAATATCCACCACTGATACCACCGTAGACAGTACTCCCAGCTTCACTTCTTCAATCTACACGACCAAAACCACCTCACACAGTACTCCCAGCTTCACCTCTTCAATCAGCACCACCGAGACAAGCTCACACAGCACTCCCAGCTTCACCTCTTCAATACCCACCACCAAGACCACCTCATACAGCACTCCCAGCTTCACCTCTTCAATACCCACCACTGAGACCACCTCACAGAGTACTCCCAGCTTCACTTCCTCAATCCCGACCACTGAGACCAGCTCACACAGTACTCTCAGCTTCACCTCCTCAATATCCACCACTGATACCACCGTAGACAGTACTCCCAGCTTCACTTCTTCAATCTACACGACCAAAACCACCTCACACAGTACTCCCAGCTTCACCTCTTCAATCAGCACCACCGAGACAAGCTCACACAGCACTCCCAGCTTCACCTCTTCAATACCCACCACCGAGACCACCTCACACAGCACTCCCAGCTTCACCTCTTCAATACCCACCACTGAGACCACCTCACAGAGTACTCCCAGCTTTACTTCCTCAATCCCGACCACTGAGACCACCTCACACAGTACTCCCAGGTTCATCTCTTCAATACCCACCACCAAGACCACCTCATACAGCACTCCCAGCTTCACCTCTTCAATACCCACCACTGAGACCACCTCACAGAGTACTCCCAGCTTCACTTCCTCAATCCCGACCACTGAGACCACCTCACACAGTACTCCCAGGTTCATCTCTTCAATACCCACCACCAAGACCACATCACAGAGTACTCCCAGCTTCACTTCTTCAATTCATACAACCAAAACCACCTCATACGGCACTCCCAGCTTCACCTCTTCAATACCCACCACTGAGACCACCTCACAGAGTACTCCCAGCTTCACTTCCTCAATCCCAACCACTGAGACCAGCTCACACAGTACTCTCAGCTTCACCTCCTCAATATCCACCACTGATACCACCGTAGACAGTACTCCCAGCTTCACTTCTTCAATCTACACGACCAAAACCACCTCACACAGTACTCCCAGCTTCACCTCTTCAATCAGCACCACCGAGACAAGCTCACACAGCACTCCCAGCTTCACCTCTTCAATACCCACCACCAAGACCACCTCATACAGCACTCCCAGCTTCACCTCTTCAATACCCACCACTGAGACCACCTCACAGAGTACTCCCAGCTTCACTTCCTCAATCCCGACCACTGAGACCACCTCACACAGCACTCCCAGCTTTACCTCTTCAATACCCACCACCAAGACCACATCACAGAGTACTCCCAGCTTCACTTCTTCAATTCACACAACCAAAACCACCTCACACAGCACTCCCAGCTTCACCTCTTCAATCAGCACCACCAAGATCAGCTCACACAGCACTCCCAGCTTCACCTCTTCAATACCCACCACCGAGACCACCTCACACAGCACTCCCAGCTTCATCTCTTCAATACCCACCACTGAGACCACCTCACAGAATACTCCCAGCTTCACTTCCTCAATCCCGACCACTGAGACCAGCTCACACAGTACTCTCAGCTTCGCCTCTCCAATACCCACCACTGATACCACCGTAGACAGTACTCCCAGCTTCATCTCTTCAATAGCCACCACTGAAACCACCTTACAGAGTACTCCTAGTTTCACCTCTTCAATCTTCACAACCGAGACCACTGTACACACCACTTCCAACTTCAGTTCTTCAATCCCCATCACAGAGACAATCGCACACAGTACTCCCAGCTTCACGTCTTCAAAACTCACCACGAAGACCACCTCACACACTACTATGAGCATCACTTCTTCAATCCCCACCACTGAGACGACCTCCCACACTACTCCCAGCTTTACCTCTCCAATCCCCACCACAGAGACCACCTCTCACACTACGCCCAGCTTCACCTCTTCAGTACCCACCACAGAGAACACGTCACACAGTACTCCCAGCCCCACCTCTGCAATCTTCACCACAGAGACCACCTCACTTAGTACTCCCCGCTTTACCTCTTCAATTCCCACAACCGAGACAATCTCACACAGTACTCCCAGCGTCACCTCTTCAATCATCACAGCCAAGACCACTTCACCCACTGCACCTAGGTTCACCTCTTCAGTACCCACCACAGAGACCACATCACACAGTACTCCCAGCTTCACCTCTGCAATCTTCACCACAGAGACCACCTCACTTAGTACTCCCCGCTTTACCTCTTCAATTCCAACAACTGAGACAATCTCACACAGTACCCTCAGCTTCACCTCTTCAATCATCACAACCAAGACCACTTCACACACTACACCCAGCTTTACCTCTTCAACATCCACCATCAAAACCACCTCCCACAGTACTCCCAGCTTCACATCTTCAATCGCCACCACCGAGACCACCTCACACAGTACTCCCAGCTTCACCTCTTCAGTCTTTACCACCATGAGCACCTCACAAAGTACTCCCAGCTTCACATCTTCAATCCCCACCACTGAGACAACCTCATATACTACTCCAAGGTTCCCCTCTTCAGTCTTCACCACCATGACCACCTCACACAGCACTCCCAGCTTCACCTCTTCTTTACCCACCACTGACACCACTGCACACAGTACTCCCAGCATCACCTCTTCAATCTTCACCACCGAGATGACTTCACACAGCACTTCCAGCTTCACCCCTTCAATCCCCACCACCGAGACCACCTCACACAGTACTCCCAGTTTCAGTTCTTCAACCACAACCTCCAAGACTACCTCACACAATACTCCAAGCTTCACCTCTTCAATACCCACCACCGAGTCCACCTCACACAGTACTCCCAGCTTCACCTCTTCAATCCCGACCACCAAGACCCCCGCACACAGTACTTACGGTTTCACCTCCTCAATCCCCACCACCGGTACCACCTCACACAGTAGTCCCAGCTTTACCTCTTCAAACCCCACCACTGAGACTACCTCACACACTAAGTCCAGCTTCACCTCTCCAATTACCATCATTGAGACCACTACACACACTACTGCCAGTTTTACCTCTTCAATCTTTACCATGGAGACCACCTCACTCTGTACTCCCAGCGTCACATCTTCAATCACCACAACTGAGACCATTTCACACACTACACCCAGCTTCATCTCTTCAATCACGACTACTGAGACCAGCACACACAGTACTCCCTGCTACCCCTCTTCAGTCCCTACCACCGACACGACATTTCACAGTACTCCCAGCTTCACCTCTTCAATGTCCACCACCTCGAGCACCTGGCAAAGAACTCCAAACTTTGCCTTTTCAATTCCCACGACAGAGACCACCTCACACACTACTCCCAGATTTACCTCTTCAATCCCCACCATCGAGACCACCTCATACACTACCAGCTTCACCTCTTCCATTCCTACCACTGACACCACCTCACACAGTACTCCCAGTATCACATCTTCAATCCCCACCACTGAGACCACCTCATACACTACTCCCAGCTTCACCTCTTCCATTCCTACCACCGACACCACCTCAAACAGTACTCCCAGTATCACATCTTCAATCCCCACCACTGAGACCACCTCATACACTACTCCCAGCTTCATCTCTTCCATTCCTACCGACACCACCTCAAACAGTACTCCCAGTATCACATCTTCAATCCCCACCACTGAGACCACCTCATACAGTACTTCCAAGTTCAACTCTTCCATTCCTACCACTGACACCACCTCACACAGTACTCCCAGTATCACATCTTCAATCCCCACCACTGAGGCCACCTCATACACTACTCCCAGCTTCATCTCTTCCATTCCTACCACCAACACCACCTCACACAGTGCTCCCAGTATCACATCTTCAATCCCCACCACTAAGACTCCCAGGTTCACCTCTTCAGTCACCACCAGCGAGACGACCTCACACAGTACTCCAATCTTCACTTCTTTAATTCCCACCACTGAGACCACCTCACACAGTACTCCCAGCTTCACCTTTTCAATCCCAACCACTGAGACCACCTCACACACTAGTCCCAGGTTCACTTCTTCAGTACGAATCACCAAGACCACCTCCCACAGTAGTTCCAGCTTCATGTCTTCAATCTTCACCACCAAGATCACCTCACACAGTACTCCCATCTTCACCTCTTCTATCTCCACTACTGAGACCACCTCCCACAGTTCTCCCAGCTTCACTCCTTCAATCCCCACCACTGAGCCCACCTCACACACTATTCTCAGCTTTCCCTCTTCAACAACCACCACCAAGAACACCTCAAACAGTACTACCAGCTACACCTCTTCCATCCCCACCACTAAGACCACCTCGCAGAGTACCCCCATCTACACCTCTTCAATCTTCACCACCAAGTCCACCTCACACAGTACTCCCAGCTTCACCTCTTCAATCACCATATCCAAGACCACCTCACACACTACTCCCAGCTTTATCCCTTCAACAATCACCACGGAGACCACGTCAAACAGTACTACAAGCTACACCTCTTCAATCCCCACCACTGAGACCACCTCACACAGTACTCCCAGCTTCACCTCTTCAATCCCCACCACTGAGACCATCTTACACAGTACTCCCAGCCTCACCTCTTCAATCCCCACCACTGAGACAACCTCACAGAGTACTCCCAGCTTCATATCTTCAATCCCCACCACCGAGACCACCTCACACAGTACTCCCAGCTTCACTTACTCGACCATCTACTCCACAGCCAGCACATTCACAACTGCCATCACCTTAACTCCCACTTCCTTGGAGACTGGGGTGACCTCCACAGCTGTAACTCCATCTTCTTGGAGTACAGACATCCCCACCACAACACTAATAACTGCTGCGCCCTCATCTTTGGGTGCCAGCACTTCCTCGACTACAGCTACACACCTTCCCTCTACACCCACTGATGTCAGTACCTCACCATCCCCAACACACATCATTTCATCTTCTCCCTCCATCTCAAATACAGAAAGCTCATCCCTTGTGAGCACACCCTCTCCCACCATTTCCACCATGAGAACGACCCTCGGAGTTACTGAAAACACCCCAATCAGTTCCCTTAGTACCAGTATTCTGGTTACACCTGAAACCCCAACGCATACCCCTCCTGTACTGACCTCTGCCACCGGGACACAAACGTCCCCTGTACCTACCACTCTCAGCTTTGGCAGCACGGATTCCTTCACGTCCGCTCTTGATACTCTTCCTCCATCAGCAACCTTGAGCACCATCATGTCAACATCAGAGGCGCCTGTTACTAGCACACATTCACCCACCCTTAAAACAAGTCCTTCAGCCCTCTCCGTGCAAACTTCACTCACGTCTCCAAGTGAGTCTGCGACGGAATCTTTCACTAGGGGAAGGACATCTACAAATGCAGTCGTGACTCCTTTCAGTGCCATCATCTGGTCCTCAACACCCACTACCATAATGTCCTCTTCTCCGTCTTCCGCCAGCATGACTCCAGCATTCTCCACTACCACTCGTTCTGCCCCTTCTTCACCACACATTTTCAGCACAGAAAATGTGAGTTCCTCTTCTGTCACAGCCTTTCCTACTCTCTCTTCCTCTGCAACTGCCAGCCTGTCTCCAACCAGCTCCTCTCTGACCACAACTCTCACTGAAATAACCCCCTTTTCTTATATTTCTCTTCCCTCCACCACACCCTGTCCAGAAACTATAACAATTACAATAGTCCCAGCCTCTCCCACTGATCCGTGTGTTGAAATGGATCCCAGCACTCAAGCTACTTCCACCACCATCCCATTAATCGTCTTTCCCTTTACCACTGAAATGGTCACCAGTCCCAGCTCCATCAGTCTGCGAACTGCCCTTCCTACGTATATGGACACTTCTTCCGTGACTCCAGGAAGTTTGCCCAGCATCGCAACCAATGCTTCCAGTTCCACAGGCACTGGGACTGTACCTACAAGCACAGTTTTCACAAGTACTCAAATGCCCATCAGTGAGACCTGGCTGAGCACCAGCTCCATAATCCCCCCACCTCTTCCTGGAGTCTCTACCATCCCACTTGCCACGAAACCAAGCACTAGCCTTCCGACTGTCCTGAGGACTTCAAGCAAGTCAACACACTCCTTCCCACACACCACCAGGACTTCAGAGACACCAGTGACCACTACCCAGACACCTACCACCCTCACATCACGCAGGACAACTCCCGTCACTTCCCAGATGACCACACAGTCAAGGCTGACCACCACTGCAGGTTGGACCTTCTGCCTCCCTCTTCTGCCTCCTCCCTCCCCTGCAAAATTCCTGTGTCACTGAGGTCAGGCTGTATCCTGACCTTCCTTTTCTTCCCATGTTTCCCAGGCACCTGTGACAATGATGGCACCTGGGAACAGGGCCAGTGTGTTTGCCGTCCGGGGTTCTCTGGGGACCGCTGTCAGCTCCAGAACACATGCCAGAATGGGGGTCGTTGGGATGGCCTCAAGTGCCAGTGTCCCAGCACCTTCTATGGTTCCAGTTGTGAGTTTGCTGTGGAACAGGTGGATGTAGGTGAGTCACCAGAGCTCTGCCTTCTGCACTTCCCCAGACTTATCCCTGTGTGCGACCTGGAGGCACCCATGCCATTTTGCCCAATCCTTCCCTCCCTGCCATCTCTCCCATGCCCTCCACTGCCCTGTGTCCTCACCCTTAAGAGGTGGCTGGGAACCACATTCCCTCCTAAGCCCATTTCTTGACTTGGGTTGCTTGGATATATATCCGTTTCCAACTGCTGCTGCACCAACACACACAACCCTGGCTGCTGAAACAACACGACGTTACCATGTTACAATTCTGTAGATCAGAAGTCCGACGTGGGTGTCACTGGGCTGAAATCCAGGCGTCACCAGGGCTGTGTTCTCTTCCAGAGGCTCCAGGGAAGCATCCACTTCCTTGCCCTTTGCAACTTCTGGAGCCTCCCATGTTGCATGTGCCAGGGTCCCTGGCTCCATCTTCCAAGCCAGCAAGCCTGCATCCCTCTGGGTCTTTCTCCCATAGCCTCATCTCCCTCTGATGGGCTCTGGGCTCCCTCTGATGGACTCTGGGCTCCGCTATTGCTTCTTCCACTGTTAAGGACTCTGTGAGGACTTTGGATCCTCCCTGAATTGTCCATGTTAATTTTTACAAGATCAGCTGATTAGGCCAGGCACGTGGCTCACGCCTGTAATCCCAGCACTTTGGGAGACAGAGGCGGGCAGATCACCTGAGGTCAGGAGTTTGAGACCAGCCTGGCCAATGTGGTGAAACTCTATCTCTATTATAAGCATAAGCACTAGTCAGGTATGGTGGTAGGTACCTGTAATCCTAGTACTCAGGAGGCTGAGGCAGGAGAATCTCTTGAACCCAGAAGGTGGAGGTTGCAGTGAGCTGAGATTTCACCACTGCACTCCAGTCTGGATGACAGAGTGAGCGAGACTGTCTCAAAAAAAAAAAAAGAAAAGAAAAAAAGAAAAATCAGCTGATTGTCTTGTAATCCCTGCATTTTGGATGTCCATGGGGGGAGGATTGCTTAAGGCCAGGAGTTCAAGACCAGGTTGGACAACACAGTGAGACCCCATCTCTACAAAAAAAATATTTTTTAAAAATTACCTGGGCATGGTGGCATGTCCCTATGGTCCCAGCTACTCAGGAGGCTGAGGCAGGAGGATCAATTGAGGCTTGGAGGTCAAGGCTGCAGTGAGCTATGATCCAGTCACACTGTTGTGCTCCAGCCTGGACGACAGAATGAGACCCCATCTCAACAATAAAAAAGAGTTAGGCTGATTAGCAATCGAATTCCATCTGCACCCTTGATCCTCCCTTGCCATGTAGTACAGCATACTCACCGTTCTGGGGATTAGGACACAGACACCCGCCCACCGCGGGGGTAAATGGGAGGGACCACAGGCTCACCGCTGTGTTCCTGCCTGCTTCCCCTCATCTCCACACAATCCCCCCCCTTTCCTTATTTCCTTTTTTTGACAGAGTCTTGCTGTGTCACCTAGGTCTGAGTGCAGTGGCACAATCTCAGCTCACAGCAATTTCTGCCTTCTGGGTTCAAGCGATTCTCCTGCCTCAGCCTCCTGAGGCCTAATGCATCCTTGAATTCCCACCTCTGTTCCTGCCTCTGTGCATCAGTCCTCAGGGATCTTGGAGAGGAGCAGCAGGAGGAGCCTGTGGGTTGGGGGGAGGTGGAGGTGGTAGTGGTGTCAGACAAAACCAGACGGAGAAGTGACTAGGGACATGCATGCTGTGTGCAGACTCAGTGGAGACCGAGGTGGCCATGGAAGTGTCTGTCGACCAGGAGTTCTCCTCCGACCTCAACGACAACACTTCCCAGGCCTACAGGGATTTCAACAACACCTTCTGGAATCAGGTAAGGGGCAGGGGGAGGGGAATTTAAGGTTCTCCCCTGGGTGTGAGGTTGGGCGTGTGGGTGCCCTCAGGCCCGCAGGTTCAAGACTTGAGCCCTGGGGTCCTTGGTGTTCCAGATGCAGAAAATTTACGCAGGCGTGCAGGGCTTCACCTTCAAGGGTGTGGAGATCCTGTCCCTGAGGTAGGGGACCCGTCTGGGGCTGTGGAGGCGGCGCTGCGTGGGGCAATGTGCACAGAAAGAACACATTCCTTGCTTTTGTAATCATCAGGTTTTATAAAGAGAGGGGTGGAGGGGGATGGAGGGGGTACACAAAGAATCACTCCTTGGGGTATTTTTTGAGATCGTTTTCTGGGGCTATTTCTCTGGAGGAGGGGTGGTGCCTCTCTTCTTCAGCACACTGGAGGGAGAGAAGTTACAGGGACATGTGGGAAGGTGGTGTCTGGATTGGTGACTTCGTCTCCCTCTGCCTTGCCCCTGCTCTACTGGGTGGGTCCGCATTAGAGAGAGAGAAAAAGAAAGAGAGAGGAAGAGAGAGTGCACCCAGGGGCGCCTGGTGGACGATGGCGTGATACAACACAAAGAGAACGTCAGGCTGGATGTTGGGGCTCACACTTGTAATCCTAGCACTTTGGGAGGGCGAGGTGGGTGGATCGCCTGAGATCAGTTCAAGACCAGCCTAGACAACATAGTGAGAATCCATCTCTACAATAATAATAGCAATAATAAAATGATTAGCTAGGCTTGGTAGTGCATATCTGTAATTTCAGATACTTGGGAGGCTGAGGAGGGAGGATCACTTGAGCCGGGGAGTTAGAGGCTGCAGTGAGCTAAAATTACAACACTACACTCCAGCCTGGATGACAAGGGAAGACCTTGTCTCTAAAAAACAGAGAGAGAGTAGGTCAATCATTCCTTGTCCTGCCTTCCCAGGCTGACCAAGTCAGGGATGCTGGCAGCCTCTTCTGAAAAGGATACCATGACCTCTGCCCCCTTTCCCCTCTGGTGCACGTCAGTGCCCATGGGGCACTCTCTAAGTCTGCGGCCCCCTCAGGAATGGCAGCATCGTGGTGGACTACCTGGTTCTGCTGGAGATGCCCTTCAGCCCGCAGCTAGAGAGCGAGTACGAGCAGGTGAAGATGGTGTTGAAGGAGGGGCTGCAGAACGCCAGCCAGAACTCGGACAGCTGCCAGGACTCCCAGAGTGAGCCTGGGCTGGAGGGAGGGGCCAGGCCAGAGCCGCTACCCCAGCCCACTCCAGCTCAGCCAGGGGCCTCTGGGCTCAGGTGCCAGCCCTGTGGTACCTCTGGCAGGTGGGGAGAAGGGGCACGAGTCCACACACAACAGCGTCAAGGGTGGGGCTAGGGAGGGTCTCCCCAGGACCTGCGTTTCCTGGATGAGATGAGGGAGGGAACAGGAGTCTTCCTTCGTGGCCCCTCCACACTCCTCCAGAAGGAGAGAGCCCTCGCTGCCCTCCCTGTGCCTGTCCTGATTTCTGGCCCTAACCCCTTGATCTTAACCCCTTGACCTGCCCCTTCCATTCCATCTGTGCCTGTGTTCCCGCAGCCCTGTGCTTTAAGCCTGACTCCATCAAGGTGAACAACGGCAGCAGGACAGAGCTGACTCCGAAAGGTGAGGGTGGCGTAAAGGGCTGAGTGGTCTTCCATGACTCCTGCCACCAGGGACGTTTGCCCATTGAAGCTGGGGGGGCAGGGAGAGGCCTTCGACGGAGGCAAGTGATGTGACTCAGGGCAGCCCTTCCTGCGCTGGTTAGTGGCTTCCACCTGAGGACAGCAGGGGCCACGAGGAGAGGGTGAGGGTGCTGGGGCAGGCCTCCCCTCATCTAATCCCAGGGTCTACCCCATGGCACCCCACCAGGAAATGGAGTCCTGGTCGCGCATTTTCAGAGGCACCATAATCGGGCCCCTGGATAGAATGGATGAGGTCCTTGTCTCTCTGCAACCCCCTCCCCAACCCCCTAGCCATCTGCCGCCGCGCCGCTCCCAAAGGCTATGAGGAGTTCTACTTTCCCTTGGTGGAGGCGACCCGGCTCCGCTGCGTCACCAAATGTACGTCGGGCGTGGACGACGCCATCGAGTGTCACCAGGGCCAGTGTATTCTGGAGAGGAGCGGTCCTGCTTGTCGGTGAGGCCCCACCATCAGCTTCGCCTGAGCCCCGCCCACTCATTCCAGGATGAAACCCCACCCCATGCCCCACTCCGGCTCTGCCCCCAGGCCCTGTGGTGGAGCCTGGTCCCCAGAGTCCTGCTCCAAGCCCACCCCCCTTACCCTAAGGTGGAGGAGCCCTGCCTCAGAGCTCTGCTCCATAGCCCTAAGGTGGAGCCCCGCCTCCTTGCCTAGGATGCAGTCCCACCCCTCTCCCTAGGGTAGAGCCCCGCCCCCTTGTTTCAGCGTGGAGCCCCGCCTCCTCCTTCTAGGGTGGATCCCCACCCCCTTGTTCTAGTGCAGAATCCCGCCCCCTGGTTCTAGGGTGGAGCCCCGCCCCCTAGTTCTAGTGTGGAGCCCCGCTCCCTTGCCTAGGGTGCAACCCACTCCCCTGGCCCTAGGCTGGAACCCGCCCCGCCGCCGGCCTAAGGTGGAGCCCCGCCCCTCTTCCGCCCCCGCGGGGTCCAGGAGCACAGGTGGATCCCGAGCTGGGAGGTGAAGGGATCCACCTTGCTCCCTTCCACAGCTGCTTCTCCACGGACACGCACTGGTTCTCTGGCCCACGCTGCGAGGTGGCCATCCACTGGAGGGCGCTGGTCGGGGGCCTGGCGGCGGGCGCCGCCCTACTGCTGCTGCTGCTGCTGGCGCTGGGCGTCCTGGTGGTGCGCTCCCGAGGAGGGGGCGGCCAGCGCCGAGGCCGGTGAGCCCGCCGGGTGGAGCCGGAGGGCGAGGGTGGGCAAGGGGCCCAGGCAGCCGGCCCTGCCTGACCGCTCGCCCACCCACCTAGGTCCTGGGACCAGGACAGGAAATGGTTCGAGATCTGGGATGAGGAAGTCGTGGGCACTTTTTCAAACTTGGGCTTCGAGGAGGACGACACAACGGGTGAGTCCTGCCTCCCGGGGGAAGCGGGCAGGGGCTTTCCTGGGCACCACTGCGAGGACAGATGCCCTCCCTGCCTTCCTCCAATCTCCTCCTTCCCCTTCTCTCTTCAGTTTCCTTCCTCTTCCCTTCTCTCTCTCTCTAGACAAGGATAAAAATTTCCATGTGGACTTGGAGAACGTGGACACCACCATGAAGGTGAGGGGCTAAAGTGGGGGGCCCAAGGAACTCTCCAGCCTCCATTCCAGATTCCCTCCCCAGGCACCACCAGGGCAGGGAGGGGGCTGGGCTTGCATCAGCAGTGACCTCCCAAACAAGTGGCTCCCTGTTCCAGTCCCTCACTGTAACTCCGCGACAGGTGCACATCAAGAGACCGGAGATGACCTCGTCCTCAGTGTGAGCCCTGCGGTGCCCCCTCACCACCCACTCTGCCCTGCCTGGGACACAGGGTCCGAACTGCGTCCATTTCAAGAGGCGGCCCTAGGACCCGTGCAGCCCAGGCTCCTGCTGTTCTTGGGCACAGAGACTGTTCCCCCAAATCACATCCATCTCTTTCCAACCTGGCTGAAATACACCTAGAAACCAGTTCACGTCCAGACTCTTCCACTGTGGAACCTTGGGCAAGTCAGTAACGAGCCTCAGTTTCCTCACTTGAAAAATGGGTACAACATTCCTGTATGATACCTCGCCCGGTTGTTGTGAAAACCACAGGGGCTTGGCCTTGGTCAATTCTTGGCCCCACTCTGCCCTCCCATCTCAGCCCTCATGTTTCCATTGCCTCTCTAGGATCCTCCAATTCTCTTGTCCTTCACCTGGTCTCCGGCCCTGGTTCTTATTTTCCCTTTCAATTCTCTACTGCCTCTTTCTTACCTTGAACTTGGAGGCAGCCTGCAGCCCATCCCATTTCCTGCCCTCTCCAGATCAAACTCCCTTATGTGTCTCTTGCTCTCATTCCTTGTATTTTCTCCCCTTCTGAGCCCGTTCCTTCATCCGTCCTGTCCCCAGTCCCCCAGCCCTACATCTCCCCCAGTTTTGGTCTTCTCCCCTTCTCCCTCCTGGTAGCCTCCCCCGAGAATGCTTACCTCCTCCATCCCAGTGTCCCAGCCCTAAATCTTCCCTCCTCTCCCCACACCCCCATCCCTGGCAATGTCTAGATAGCCTCTGTGTTTTAGGATACCCCAGCTGCTGTTCCCTCCATCACACCACCACCCTATTCTCCATTCTCCATCTCTTTCACCCATGGGGCCCCGTGGGTGGGGGCAGGGCATGAGTTCCCCAATCCCCAAGGAAAGGCAGCCCCCTCAGTTCCCCTCCTCCTCATTCCCCTAGACCTCTCTCCCCTCCACCCTCAATACTGCCTTTTCCCATCCCCTCCTTTTTCCCTTCTCTCCTCTCTCTCCCGGGTGTCACCTCCATTCCTTCGGTAACTCTGAGCCCTGAAATCCTCAATCTCCTTGGTCAGGAAGATCTGCTTTGGGGACAGGAGGTCGGCACATCTCCAGGTCTCCATGTGAACACAATACAGAGTTGATTGCAAAAGAAGCTGCTCTCTGTCTGTCTCCCTTTCACCTCCCAGTGGTCTCCACTTGATTGGAGAACAGGGATTTCCAGAGATGGTGCTGCAGGAGGATCCTGGGAGCACCTGAGTCTCCCAGGAAGGAAGGAGCAGATCTGTGGGTCCCCTTGGGGACCATGACGTTCCTCATAAAAACACAGAGGTTGGCAGGAACCCATTTTGTTGGGGAGTGGCTGGGGGCCCCTGAGTTTCATCATCTGTGCTCTCCCCACCCCCACCACTGCTGGGACCTCTACACAGGGGGCTTAGGGAGGAATGAGACCCCTGGTGCTGGGTCAGGAAGGTGGGTGGCCCCGGGGCTAGGGCCGCCTGGTCCAGCCACCCTTTGCAAGAATGGGTAAAGCTGGGCCTCGCCAAAGATCTCGAGTCCCCCCTACAAGACCCCCAAACCCTGATAGCCAACGCACACAGCAGAGCCTGTCCATGCTTTCATGGTGCCCTTCTGTTCCTGCTATCTTGGGCAGTCAGGCCTGTCTGAGGAGACAAGGGTGATCAGAAATACTGTGTCCCCTTGGCTGTTTGGGTGTGGGCTTGGGAGAGGCTCCTGTGATCTTTGCCCTGGGCAGGGGCCCATCATGGCCTTTCATCACCTCTGACTCTGGGCAGGGTGGAGACCAAGACCATAAAGTCTCAGGAATGAATGGGCACACTGACCAGGAGAAGGGCTGGAAGCTGCACATTTGGAAAGGACCATGTTGAGGCGGGGGATGGGGAGGGATGGCTGGAAGAGAGAGGGGCTTCCCAGGGTGGGAATGGAGGGTCCTTCACTTGGTCTGGGCTGTTGCCAGCTGCCCCTTCTATGGTTTTGAACTTCTTTTTCCATGCTGACCCACTCCCTGGCACTTCTTGGCCCCCACCTCCTGGCACCTGTGGTGTGCTCTCACCTCTAGCCTGCATCCCTCCCTCGTGCGCGGCTCCACCCGCAGTGACTCTGACTTCTGCTGAGAGAGAGAGAGACCCTGGCTCAGGGCAGTCACTGCTCCAGGACTTATAAGGGAGGAGGGTGGACAGGCTGCCCTTTTGTTTAACTCACCGTGGTCACCTAATATCATCACCTCACCCCTACCCCGAGACAGGCACAGGCACTCTCCCTTTTTAAGGCAAAGGTCTCTGGAGTCCTTTTTTTTTTTTGAGAAGAGTCTTGCTCTGTTGCCCAGGCTGGAGTGCAGTGGCGCGATCTCGGCTCACTACCTCCGCCTTCTAGGTTCAAGGAATTCTCCTGCCTCAGCCTCCCGAGTAGTTGGAACTACAAGCACATGCTGCCACACCTAGCTAATTTTTTCTATTTTGAGTAGAGACATGGTTTCACTTTGTTAGCCAGGAGGGTCTTGATCTCCTGACCTCGTGATCTGCCCGCCTTGGTCTTCCAAAGTGCTGGGATTACAGGCGTGAGCCACCACATCTGGCCTCTGGGGTCCTTTTTATAGCTGATCTCTTCCTGGGAGGCTTTCATTTCTCGGTCCCTCCTGAGGAGGGAAGACCAGCAGCCAGGGGGAGATGCTGATGATCTGGATTGTGGTGCTGGCTCTCAGGCTCTGCACATCTGACAGAGGGTGAGTGCTCCTGGGCTGATGCTCCAGGCCCAGAGTTTCTGGGTGGTCCTAGTGCATGCCCCCATGTGGGGCAGCAGGGCTGCAAGTGGCTTCCCCACCTTTGCATGGGAGGGGCCTGCCAAGGGGCTGGAGACCCCTGCCATGGCTTCATCTTGCCTTTGCGGGTGCTGAAGGGCTCACTGTGGAGACCTGTGGGTGCCTGTGGTTGTGCAGGGGTGGTCTGCACACAGCCCCTGGCCAAGGGGTGAGTGAAATCCACGACTTCTGCTCTCCAGACTTCCCCTGGGAGGACGAGTGGGCTTTTGTCACAGAGTGGTCTCTGCCTACCTTCATCCTGGGGGCTTTATCTGCTGGAGGGCTGAGCCTTTCCAAACCTCACAGAGGCGTAGCACAGGCTGCCAGCCCTGCTCCAGAGAGAAGGAGTCCAGGGGGCCGTCTGACAGCATCCTCCCTTGACTTAGGGGAGCCTCAGGTGCGCCTTGGAAGTCCCTTCCAGTTAGAAATGGCTGAGGGGGTCGGGCGTGGTGGATCACACTTGTAATCCCAGCACTTTGGGAGGCCAAGGTGGGCAGATCACCTGAGATCAGGTGTTTGAGACCAGCCTGCCCAACATGGTGAAACCCCATCTCTACTAAAAATAACAGAAATTAGCTGGGCATGGTGGCGCTTGCTTCCGTAACCCCAGCTACTCGGGAGGCTGAGGCAGGAGTGTCACTGGAACGTGGGAGGCAGAGGTTGCAGTGAGGCGAGATCACGTCACTGTACTCCGGCCTGGGTGACAAGAATAAAACACCGTCTTAAAAAAAATGGCTGAGGGGCTGTGGGAGGAGACAGAGGCCCGGGGGTCCTCGCCCAGCCTGGTCATGGCTGTGTCTGAGATGAATGGTCCCCCGCTGATTTCCCTCATACAGAACACACTTTCTGATTCCTTCCTGGCAGGGGTGGACAGGGGTGAAGAGATGAGAGGGTGGCGACTTTGAGTTCAAGGCTATGGGGTGGGCAGAAGGGGTGGTGACAGGGCAGGGGACATGAGGTGGGGGTCTCTGGAGTCCTGAAGGACACCTTTGAGGTAACCCACCAGGGAGATTCCACCATCCTCCCAGCCAGGGACTCAAGCCCTCCAAGTCTGTTTCTGCCTGCCCAGCCTTCACAGAGAAGACCTGCTTTACCCCGCCCGGACCTGTTGCGAGAGCGGTACAGGCTGGGAGGAGCTGATGAGAGAGTTTCAAGGGCTGGAGTGACCACCTCTGTGGATTTGGGGACATTATGAGAGTTTATTAATAACACACAGATTCCCTTTAAGGTAATATACAGGGAAGCTGTGGGCCTCCCCATCCCTGCTCCCCAGGTCTGGCCCAGCCAATCCTGGGGCCTCTTTCTGGTCAGATTATTCAAGTAGAGGGTGGTGGAGGTGATGACAGCGATGATGAAGGCCCCAGGAGTCAGCAGGTGACATTGCCTCTGTGTACCCAGGCGAGTGTTAGAGATGGCCCCCAAGCAGCCCTGAGCCCCTGTCCCTCAGGTGCTTGTAATTGCGTGGCCAAGATAACACAGGGAAATCCCTTCATGTGCAAAAGAGTCAGAAAAACATCTATCTACAGCAAGTGCAGAGAGCAGGAGGGAGAGGCCAGGCAAGTAGGGCCACTGCGGAAGGCTCCGGAAGGTCTGATGAGATCCAGAGTCCCTGCTCTCCTCTCGCAGAGGGCTCTGCCGTTCACAAAGCCACTTCCCAGCAGGCGGCTCATGTGATTCTCACAAGGAGGACTGTGTAAGGAAGTCAGGGCAGATGAGGAAATGGAGGCTCAGAGAGGATGAGAGATTTACCTGGGGCCACACAGCAAGCAGTTAACACAACCACCACTTGACAGTGGATTTGTGCCCTGCGCCTCTCCTCCCCTCTGGAGGACCTCAGTTCTCTGCAAACCATCCCGTGCTCCTGGAATGTGTTCTGGGTCCTTGCGGAACAGTTCACATGTCAGATCAGAGACTGCCAGTGGCATCTGTAGCCTTTTTTTTTTTTTTTTTTGAGACAGAGTCTCTTCTGTTGTCCAGGTTGGAGTGC
The DNA here is from genome assembly GCF_049354715.1 of Callithrix jacchus. Lineage (NCBI taxonomy): Eukaryota > Metazoa > Chordata > Mammalia > Primates > Cebidae > Callithrix > Callithrix jacchus. Next base: position 12,771,188 of record NC_133503.1, on the reverse strand, counting down.
AGCCACATACTCTTGGCTCATTGGAACCTTTGTCTCCAGGGTTCAAGCGATTCTCCTGGCTGAGCCTCCCAAGTACCTGGGACTACAGGTGTGTGCCACCATGCCCAGCTAATTTTTTTTTTATTTGTATTTTTGATAGAGATGGGGTTTTACCATGTTGGCCAGGCTGGTCTGGAACTCTTGGCCTCAAGTGATCCACCTGCCTTGGCCCCTCAAAGTGCTGGGATGACAGGTGTGAGCCGCCGCGCCTGGCCCACCCTCTGTAGCTTGATTTCCTTCCTACACTCTGCAGCCTCTTCTGGGTACTCGAGTGCACACTGAGGACTGGTGAGGTTTTGGCCAAGCAGAGAGTAGAGCAAGGGAAGACCACCCTGAGAAGGTACATACATCATTTCCACGGCTCTGCAGGGGAGCTAAGGCGTACGAATGCCTTGAAAGACGAGGGGGCACGTGCGGGGTTGAGCATGATGTTTGCTGGGGAGAGTGTGGTGGTGCTGGTGCACTGTGGGTGACAAGAGCAGTAAGGCCAAGCTGGGGTGTTTAGACATCAAAGGGACCTCTGTGGGCAGAGTAGGGCTGGGGATGCCTCTGTAAGGCAGACCAGCATCAGACAGGCTGTGGAGAGGCTCCCAAAGCTACCCTGGGAGGAGGACACAAAGGCCCCACTGGGAACCTGGTTCCCCTGGAAATGGGGGCTCCACTTGATGGTTGGCTGTGGGATACTGAGATGGATGGTCCAGGAGGCTGTGTTGATGGGGAGGAGAGTATCCTCTTTTGCTGGATGATGAGGGTCTCTGGTTGGGTCTGTTGAGTTTGGGGTGATGGTGAAGTTTCTGGGTGTAGGTGTCCTGGAGGCGTGGGTTGCAGGGAGGGCTTCTGGGATGGGTCCACTGCCATGGCCCCAGCCCCTACTACAGGCTAGGGTGTGAAAATGTGGGTGCTCACCATGCACTCAGTCAGCCAGCACCTTGGTCTTGAACTTTGCAGGCTCTAGAACTGTGAGAAATAAATCTCTGTTTTTCATTTAAGAGATGGGAGTCTTGCTTTGTTGCCCAGGCTGGTCTTGAGTTCCTGGGCTCAAGCCATCCTCCCACCTCAGCCTCCCAAAGTGCTGGGATTACAGGCATGAGCCACTGCACCTGGCCAATTTCTATTGTTTAAGCCACCCAGTATATGGTATTTGCTATGGCAGCCCAAGCCAATTAAGACAGGCTGCCTTCAAGATGTTTTCATGATTGGCTGGGTGCAGTGGTTCGTGCCTGTAATCCCAGTGCTTTGGGAGGCCCCAGCCGGGGCAACATAGTGAGACCCCATCTTAAAAAAAAAAAGGCTGGGTGTGGTGGCTCATGCCTGTAATCCCAGAACTTTGGGAGGCTGAGGCAGGAGGGTCCCTTGAGCCCAGGGGTTTGAGACCAGCTCAGACAACATAGGGAGACCCCATCTCTTAACAAAAATTAGCCAGTCATAGTGGTGCATGCCTATAGTCTGAGTTACTTGGTAGGCTGAGGGGAGAGGATCTCTTGAGTCTGGTAATTTGAGGCTGTAGTGAGCCGTGATGGCACCATTGTACCGCAGCCTGGGTGACAGAGTGAGGCCCTGTCTCAAAACACGTTTTTCTCTCTTTATCTTTGGTTTTCAGCAATTTGACTCTGACTATAATGTCTGTGGCTTGTGGCCCTTCATTTATTTTGGGAAGTTCTTAGTGATTATTGTCTTCATATATTTCTTCTGCCCTATTCTCTCTCTCTTCTCCTTCTGAGACTCCAAAGAGACGTATATGAAGCCATTCCATATTGGACTACAGCTCTTGGATACTCTGTTCTGCCCACATCACCACCACCCATTTCTGTGTTTTAGTTTGGGTAATTTTATTGATTTATCAATTGACTAAAGATAAAAATGGGCTTATCTTCAGCTTTTATTGACTTGTCTTCACTCATTCTTTCCTCTACTATGTCTTATCTGCTGATCATCTTGTTGAAAGGAAGTCTTTGGCCAGGTGCAATGGCTCACACTTGTAATCCCAGCACTTTGGGAAGCTGAGGTGGGAGGATAGCTTGAGCTCAGGAGTTTGAGGCCAACCTGGGCAACATAGCAAGACCCCATCTCTATAAAAAATACCAGAAAAAAATTATCTGGATGTGGTGGTGTGCACCAAGTGGTCCCAGCTACTTGGGAGGCTGAGATAGGAGGACTGCTTGGGCTCAGGAGGCCAGAGCTGCAGGGAGCTGTGATTGTGCCCCTGCACTCCAGCCTGGGCAACAGAGAGGGACCTTGTCTCAAATAATAATAATAATAATATTAAAGTTTTGAAAAGAACTCTTCATCTCTGATATTATGGTTTTTATTTCTACCATCTTCATTTGAGAGAGGCCTCTTGAGAGCCACCGAGAGCCACCCTGGAATAGCAGATGGACAGTCCGGGAAGCTGTATTGAGTGGGAGGACAGGAACCTCTCTTTCTCAGATGACAGGGGTCTCCAGTTGGGCCTGTTGAGTTTGGGGTGACCGTGGGGTTTCTGGGAGGAGCTGTCCTGGTGGCCTAGGGCTCCAGCAATACGGACACAGTTTAGAACGCTACCTTCTCCAAGTGCTGCAGAGGGTGAAAGAAAGACCAGAAAATGCCAGAAAAATGCCAGGGATCCACATGAGGACTGGAACCGGTGTCCTGTTTTGGGTGCATGCAGTTCCACAGTGTTCCTAGTAAGGGTCAGGGAGGGGATGGTGCAGGGGAGAAGGACCAAGTGTCTGCCCTGGAGGGTCAGGGTCAGGGGCAGGGGCAGGGGTCTGAAGGGGTCAGCGCTCTTTAGCCTAGAAAGGTGACGGTGGAGGTGGAAATGATTAACATCTATAAAATTGGGAAGAGTGTGGTGGGGTGAGAACAGATTTGTTCACAATAGACAAAGGGGCAACCTTTGAGACTCGAGCCATGTAAAATTTAAAGCAAGCACGAGGAGTGCTGTTTTACACGGAGAGTAATAAGCTTAGTCACTCAGCAAACACCAAAGTCCAGCGGGCAGGTGTTCTGATGAGGCAGGGGGAATAAACGGTTTATAGCAGAGTTAGTGCGGTGGGATTGGGGCAGAAACGGCCACAGCCCATTCTGCTGCTGGAGCCTCATGAGGGGGCCGGGGGCTGGAGGGGCACAGAGGGGGTACATGAAGGCACCGGGAGAGGCAGCATTTCAGTTTGGTGGTGGTGGAGACGTAGTACAGGAAGGAAGTATTATATTAACAGATGCTCAAAGGCCTTAGGCAAATTCAGGACTGACAAAACCACAAGCAGCTAGGGAGAGAATTAGGCTGTTGGTAACCAGATTTCCTGGGTAAGATCAAATCTTGGGGTGGTGCTGGGATGAGCTGGGGTCACCCACAGCTCACTGGGGTATGGGAAGGCCCAGGGACTCCCACACCCCAGTTGGAGAAGCCAACAGAGACCCGTTAGTCTAGGTATCATATTAATATTGAAAATGGGCCAGGCGTGGTGGCTTACTCATGCCTGTAATCCCAGCACTTTGGGGGACTGAGGTTCGAGGATTGCTTGAGGCCAGGAGTTCGAGACTAGCCTAGGCAAAGATATTTTTTAAATAAAAAATTAGCTGGGCATCGTGGTGTGTCCCTCTAGTCCCCGATACTCAGGAGGCTGAGGGGAGAGGGTCTCGTGAATCTAGTAATTCCAGGTTGCAGTGAGCTAGGATCGCACCACTGCACTCCAGCCTGGGTGACAGCTCAGGACATTACCTCTTAAAAAGAAAAAGAAAAAATATATGTATTAAAAATGGCAAATACTCCCTGAAGTCTTGCTATGTGCTAGACACTTTTATTTATTTATCTATTTATTTATTTTTGTGGGATGTTGATGACTATGTGTAGACACTTTTCTAAATATTATCTCATTTAACCTTCAACACGTTCCAACATTCCTAAGAAGGGTGTTACTTTTTTTTGTTGTTTAATTTCCTTCTGCTTTTAATTTCAACATGGATGCAGCTGGATTTTTTTGTTTTTGTTTTTTGAGATAGTCTTGCTCTTTTGCCAGGCACCAGGCTGGAATGCAGTGGCACAATCTTGGCTCACTGCAACCTCCGCCTCCCGGATTCAAGCAATTCTCCTGCCTCAGTCTCCCAAGTAGCTGGGACTACAGGCGAGTGTCACCATGCCCAGCTAATTTTTGTATTTTAGTAGAGACGGGGTTTCACTATGTTGGCCAGGATGGTCTCAATCTCTTGACCTCGTGATTCACCTGCCTCTGCCTCCCAAAGTGCTGGGATTGCCAGGCCTGATTTTGGGTTTTTATACATGGGGAAACAGAAGCACAGACATGATAAGTGATTTGCTTGGCGGGCACAGTGTCTCACGCCTGTAATCCCAACACTTTGGGAGGCCAAGGTGGGCAGATCACGTGAGGCTAGGAGTTCAAGATCAGTTTGGCCAACATGGTGAAACCTCAGCTCTACTCAAAACACAAAAATTCCAGGAATGGTGGCAGTTTCAAAAGGCTGAGGCAGGAGAATTGCTTGAGCCCGGGAGGTGGAGGTTGCAGTAAGCCAAGATTGCGCTACTGCACTCTAGTCTGGGCGACAGAGCGAGACTTCGTCTCAAAAAAAAAAAAAAAAAAATTTTGCTCAAAGCCACCCATACATCAGTTGGAGGAGCTAGGATTTGAACCTAAGCCTTCCAGCTCCAGGGTCGCCATTCTTTACCCCTTGCTGTAATCAGGAATGCCTCTGCGTATGCATTCCCTAAGTCTGCCACAAGAAATTAACATTTTGTGGATTCAAGCAACAGAAATTTATTTTCTTACCGTTGTGGAGGCCAGAGTTTGGAGTCAAGGTTATCATGAGTGCCACACTCCTTTCAACAGCTCTAGAGGAAGGTCTCCCCTTGCCTTTTCTAGCTTCTCCCTTTCTTAAAAAATATTTCTTTCTTTATTTAGAGACCAGGTTATGAGACTGGCTAATTTTTGTATCTTTTTCTTCTTGTAGAGATGGGTCTTGCTATGTTGTCCAGGCTGATGTCGCACTCCTGGGCTCAAGCGATCCACCCATGGTGAGACAGGGTTTCACCATGTTGGCCAGGCTGGTCTTGAACTCCTGACCTCAGGTGATCCACCCATCTTGGCCTCCCAAAGTGCTGGGATTACAAGCGTGAGCCACCGTGCCCGGCCAGTATTTTCTAACTCATGGTGACTCCTGGTGTTTTGGCTTTTTATATCATCACTCTGATCTCTGACTCATTAAAAATTAGCTAATTTTTGTATTTTATTAGAGACAGGGTTTCACCATGTTTCCCAGGCTGTCTTGAACTCCTGACCTCAGGGGTCCACCTGCCTCCACCTCTCAAAGGGCTGGGATTACAGGCGTGAGCCACCACACCCAGCCTAAAAAAATCCCCCTTCATCTTAACATTCAGATAAACATTGTTAACATTTTATTTCTGACTATGTATTTAGATTTATTCTGTGGGTGGTTTATATTTTAATGGCTGATTACTATTCTATTCTGTGAAATACCACAGCCATATAACCAGTCCCCTATTTGTCTATTCCCGGACATGCACACCTCAGTTTTTTACTATAATAAGTAACGAGGCAATAAACATTCTTGTATAGATTTTATTTTCTATCTGCGTCAGATTACTTTAGAATGAGTAACTAGAAATGGCATCGTTAAAGTGATATCAGCAGCTGGGTGTGGTGGCTCACGCCTGTAATTCCAATGCTTTGGGAGGCTGAGGTGGGACAATCACTGGAGGCCAGGAGTTTGAGACTAGCCTGGGCAATATAGGGAGACCCCATCTCTACAAAACATAAAAAGTTAGCTGGGCATGGTGGGGCCTATGGCCTGAGGTACTGTGGGGGCTGAGGTGGGAGGATCACCTGAGCCCAGGAGTTTGAGGCTGCAGTGAGCTCAGGTTGTGCCACTGCACTCCAGCCTGGGTGACTGAGTGGGACCCCCAACTCCTAAAAAAAAAAAAACGGTATGACTGGCTGGGCACAGTGGCTCACACCTGTAATTCACGCACTTTGGGAGGCTGAGGCGGGCGGATCGCCTGAGGTCGGGAGTTCGAGACCAGCCTGATCAACGTGTAGAAACCCCGTCTCTACTAAAAATACAAAATTAGCTGGCTGTGGTGGCGCATGCCTGTAATCCCAGCTACTTGGGAGGCTGAGGCAGGAGAATTGCTTGAACCCGGGAGGTGGAGGTTGTAGTGAGCCGAGATTGCATAATTGCACTCCAGCCTGGGCAACAAGAGCAAAACTCCATCTAAAAAAAAAAAGAAAAGAAAAAGAAAAAAGAAAAGAAAAGAAAAGGCACGACTCTTCCTATGGTCCCTGCATATTTTCAAATTATCCCTTGGAACTATGATGCCAAGTCAACATCACATGAAAGACCCCAACCAATGCCAGTTATTGTGGTCATCGGTCATCATAATGGGTGCAATTTGATAGATGAAGAAGAAATAGTCTCTTGCTATGTTTTGGGTTTCTTTGCTTCCTGGTGACATTTATTTCCTTTTTCCTTCTCCTGGGCTTGTTGGCCATTTGAGTCTCTTGGGAGAAGAGGCTCAGTTTTCCTTTGCCCTGTTTCCTTGTGGAGCACCCTGACCCTGGAGGTTGATCTGGGGAAGGACTGCCCCACCTGCTCTGTGACATCTTTTGGGGACACCATTGCCACCAGAATTCCAGTTTGCGAAGGGTCTGAATCTCTTCACCCAGAGCACAGTTCTCTTGTCCCTCCTGCAGCGAGTAAAGAGCCTTGACTTGGTGGAGTTTGCTAGCCCGGGGGAGGATGGGGGTGGCAGAGCCAAAGCCTTTAACCTGGGGGTCCCAGTTAGTGAGCAGGCAAGGGCTGTAGGAAGTGGGGAGAAGGAGCATCAGGAGGTGACGGTGTCCTTGGAACTGAATGTGAGATTTCAGAAAGAAGAAGGGCAGCTGGATGAGATGGATGGGGAGTCAGTCACTGGGAGCTCAGGCATGGTGTAACCTGCAAGGGTAACTGTTGTGGAGATGTGAGTGGTTAAGGACAAACTGAATGGTAACACATCGGAGAAAATGGTATGAATCCAGGAGAAAATGAGAGCAGGTCATGTTCCAAATGGTCCCCTGCATTCCACAGAGTGTCCCTGCCTTCTTTGTGTCTCTCGGTGGCCCACCATGTCACTGCCTTGGCCTCATCAACCTCTGTCCCTCCATGTCCCTTCCTGTAGCCTCGAAGCACAGCTGCTGCTTCTCCTTCTCCTTCACTTTCTTCTTCTTCTTCTTCCTCTTCTCCTTCTTTTTTCTTTCTGAGATGGAATCTCATTCTATTGCCCAGACTGGAGTGCAGTGACATGATCTTGGCTCACTGCAACCTCTGCCTCCCAGGTTCAAGTGATTCTTCTGCCTCAGCCTCCCAAGTAGCTGAGACTACAGGTGTCCACCACCACACCTGGCTAATTTTTGTAATTTTAGTAGAGATGAGGTTTTACCATGTTGGCCAGGCTGGTCTCAAACTCCTGACCTCAGGTGATCTGCCCACTGCAGCCTCCCAAAGTGCTGGGGTTACAGGCTTGAGCCATCGTGTCCAGCCTCCAGGGCACAGCTTCTAAGGCATGGTGAGGATCATGGACTGAACCAAGTCAGGTCCGAACCCCATTTCTAGGCTGGATTCACACACATTTTCCTAGCTGCCCTCTGTCTTAGTGTCTTCCCTCACCCCAAATACACAATCAGCACTTTTACTCACCTCTGGGCCCCCACACATGCTGTCCCCCGCCCCTCAAACCTTCCCCTTCTTCCTCTTTATTCCTCTAACCCTTTTTTTCGGCTAAAAGGAAAAGTCATCTCTCTCTCTCTCTCTCTCTTTCCCTCCCTCTCCCTCCCTTTCTTCTTTTTTGCTCTGTTGCCCAGGTTGGAGTGCGGTGGCCTGATCATAGCTCAGTACAGCCCTGAATTTCTGGGCTCCAGTGATCCTCCTGCCTCAGCCTCCAAGTAGCTGAGACTGCAGGGGCACAGCACCATGCCTGGCTAATTTCTTCTTGAGACGGGGTCTCATTATATTGCCCAGGCTGATCTCAAACTCCTGGTTCAAGCAATCCTTTCACCTTGGCCCCCCTCAAAGTGTTGGGATTGCAGGCATGAGCTGCTATACCTGCCTTTTTTGTTTCGTTTGAGATACGATCTTTCTCTGTTGCCCAAGCTGGAGTGCAGTGATTGGATCATAGCTTACCACAGCCTTGAACTCCTGGGCTCAAGTGATTGCCTGCCTCAACCTCCTGAGTAGCTGGACTCAGTACATGACTACAGGTGCATGTACCATACCCAGCTAATATTTAAATTTTTTTTGAACCCCCGGCCTCAACTAATCTTCCCACCTTGGCCTCCCAAAATGCTGGGATTACAGGTATGAGCCGCCATCCCTGGCCAAAAGCCATCTTTAGAATGCGCTTGAATTCTATGTTATAATCTGAGTGACCTTGGAAATTATTTATCCTTAGAACCTTGATTCCTATGTAAAATAGAAATAGTGACTGGGCGCAGTGGCTCACGCCTGTAATCCCAGCACTTTGGGAGGCTGAGGTGGGTGGCTGACCTGAGGCCAGGAGTTCAAGACCAGCCCGGCCAACATGGCAAAACCCTATCTCTACTAAAAATATAAAAATTAGCCTGGTATGGTGGCAGGCACCTGTAATCCCAGCTACTTGGGAGGCTGAGGCAGGGGAAATCCCATCTCTACTAAAAATACAAAAAAACTAGCCATGCGTGGTGGTGCACACCTGTAATCCCAGCTACCTGGGAGGGTAGGGCACTAGAATTGCTTGAACCCAGGAGGTGGAGGTTGCAGCGAGCTGAGATCGCGCCACTGCACTCCAGCCTGGGCAACAGAGTGAGACTCCTAAAAAAAAATAGCGACGTCCATCTTGCAGGTTGTCTGTGATGTTTACTTTCGGGGACTAAGAGAAAGCACCTTCAACTTCCCAGCATTCACTGACTTGTTCACTGAGGAGAGTCTCACTGAGCCTCTACGGGGCCAGCTGAACCCTCACGGACCTCACAGCCTACAAGGGCGAAGGAATTCCCAGGCAGTTCCTGAATCACTGAGTTCCAGTTAAGTGATAGAGTGAGTACAGGAATCTGATTTGTACCCAATAAATGCGAGCTCTCCCCACCCTGTTCATATTTTGTGAGTCAGTTATGGAGATGACGATAGACTAACTTTATATGCCTTTTCATTGTTTGGTGACAACAGACACATTCACTTTTATAACTTAAAAATTCCAGTAAAATTTATGAGTAAACCCAAGAGACTCCTGTTTTTTTTTTTTGAGACCGAGTTTCACTCTTGTTAACCAGACTGGAGTGCAATGGTGCGATCTTGGCTCACTGCAACCTCCACCTCCCAGGTTCAAGCAATTCTCCTGGCTCAGCCTACTGAGTAGCTGGGACTACAGGCACCCACCACCTCCAATAGCCACTCCGGCTCAACTCCCTCAACACTGTCACCTGCCAGCATGACAAGCTCAGGCACCAGTGAACAACCCACCACCTCTAACAGCCAACCAGGCTCAACTCCCTCAACACGCTCACCTGCCAGCATGACAGGCTCAGGTATCAGTGAATAACCCACCACCTCCATCAGCCACTCAGGCTCAACTCCCTCAACACTGTCACCTGCCAGCATGACAAGCTCAGACACTAGTGAACAACCCACCACCTCCAACAGCCAACCAGGCTCAGGCTCACCTCCCTCAACACTGTCACCTGCCAGCATGACAAGTTCAGGTGTCAGCGAACAACCCACCACCTCCAACAGCCACTCAGGCTCAACTCCCTCAACACTGTCACCTGCCAGCATGACAAGCTCAGGCACCAGTGAGCAACCCACCTCTTCACCCATCAGTTCAAGCTCAACTGAAATGACAACGTTACCTGGAGGTACCACAACAGCGGGCTTCCCTGAGGAACCTACCACCTCCCACACCAGTCTAAGCCTCACTTCTACAGTTGTGTCTTCTGAAAGCCTCCAAACCTTAGTGCCAGGTACTGCTCTTTCAATTTCATCCACAGCTGGCTTCTTCTCCGGGCCTGTTCATGACTCTTCTTTCTCCATTACAAAATCTCCTTTTTTTAAAAATCCATCTTCCACTTTACTTGGGCCTACTGATTCTCCAGTTTCTGGGTTCGATACCACTTCCAGTGCTGTTCATATGCTGTTCACTGGTCCCCACACATCTATGACAGCAATCTTTCCTTCCTCTATGACCCCAGGGTGGTTTTTTTGGTGCATCCTTCTATAAACTCCTTCTGTCTGTATTTTTTTTTTCTTTGAGATGGAGTCTTGTTCTGTCACCCAGGCTGACATGCAATGGCGCTATCTCAGCTCACTGCAACCTCTGCCTCCTGGGTTCAAGCGATTCTCCTGCCTCATCCTCCTGAGTAGCTGGGAATCCGGGCCATGCCACCATGTCCAGCTAATTTTTGTATTTTTAGTAGAGACAGGATTTCACCATGTTGGCCAGGATGGTCTCAAACTCCTGACCTCACTTGAGCCACCCACCCCGGCCTCCCAAAGTGCTGGGATTATAGGCATGAGCCACCGCACCTGGCCTCCTTCTGTCTGTCTTCATGAGAATTCGTGTCTGCTTTGGCCTCTTGCGATTTTGGTTCACATTTCCAGCCCTTTCTCCTCTCTGTCTCTTGTCATCCCACGGGTAGAATTGTCCTCTTTTGAAACATAAGAGTGCTTTTTTCCTAGCTGGACCTCTTGTATCTTTTGTTTCCTTACTCTCTGCTGTTCCTCCTCCCTTTTTTACTCTCTCCTGGGGACGGGGGTGGCAGCAGAGGCATCTTCATTGCTGTGCAGCCACCTGGCACCGTCCCCCTGGCACATCCTCTTCTGTGCGATGCTGAGTGACTGGACCTGAAATGCGAGTGAGTGTTTTGCCCCTTGGGCTTCCACGGTGACTCTCCACAGAGTTGTGCCAGGAAGGACGATTTTGGACTGGAAAACTGTGCAACTGTCCCAGAGGTTGCTTTGGTTATCGGCGCTTGTCCGTTATGGAACCCTTCCCCATAGGTAGTGACCTTTTCTGAGACCTGCAGCTCTTTCCAGATGCTTTGACCCCTAAAAACATCATGGCAGTGTTGGAAGGATCAGCCGTTGCCTCACTGTGCAGGTGGAGCAGGTCTGTGGCTTTTCCCAGCAACACCACAGGGAGAGCACGAACCTTCCACCTCTGCCTTCAGGGACGGAGGTGGAAGGTGGAAATATGAGCGGTCGAATTGTTTTTAATTTTTGTGGGTACATAGTATATGCATATATTTATGGAGTATACATGAGATGTTTTGATACAGGCATGCAATGTGTAATGATCACAGCATGGAGAATGGGGTACCCATTCCCTCAAGCATTGAATCTTTGTGTTGCCAACAATCCAATTGTATTATTTTAGTTACTTTATTTTTTGAGACAGAGTCTCACTCTGTCACCCAGGCTGGAGTGCAGTGGTACGATCTTGACTAACTGCAACCTCTTCTTCCTTAGTTCAAGCAATTCTCCTGCCTCAGCCTCCCAAGTAGTTGAGATTATAGGTGCCCACCACCACATCTGGTGATTTTTGTATTTTCAGTAGAGATGGGGTTTCACCATGTTGGCCAGGCTGGTCTTGAACTCCTGACCTCGAGTGATCCACCTGTCTCACCCTCCCAAAGTGCTGGGATTACAGGCATGAGCCATCACACTCAGACCTATTTCAGTTATTTTTATTTTATTTTGAGACAGAGTCTCGCTCTATCTCCCAGGCTGAAGTGCAATGCTGCGATCTTGGCTCACTGCAACTTCTGCCTCCTGGGTTCAAGCAATTCTCCTGTCTCAGCCTCCTGAGTAGTTGAGATTACAGGCATGGGCCACCATACCCGGCTAATTTTTGTATTTTTAATATAGACAGAGTTTTGCCATGTTGTCCAGTCTGGTCTTGAACTCCTGACTTCAGGTGATCCACCTGCTCTGCTTCCCAAAGTGCTGGTATTGCAGGTGTGAGCTACCGTGTCTAGCCTTGATTTCCTTTCTTTTCCAGTAGTGGGATTGCTGGATTGTATGGTAGCTTTATTTTTAGTTTGAGGAAGCTTCACTTCTTCTGAGACAGGGTCTCACTCTGCGGCCTAGGCTGGAGTGCAGTGGTGCTATCATAGCTCACTGTGGCCTGGAACTCCTGGGCTCAAGTTATCCTCTGGCCTCAGCCTCCCGAGTAGCTGGGACTGCAGGCATGCACCACCACACCTGGTTAACTTTTTGATTTTTGTGGAGACAGTATCTCGCTGTGTTGCCCAGGCAGGTCTTGAACTCCTGACCTCAAGCGATTTTCCCATCTCAGCCTCCCAGTGCACTGGGATTACAGGTGTGAGCCACAGCGCCTAGCTCACCTGCCCCTCTCATCAGAGGGCCTCTGTCCTGACCCTTCCTGGAACTCTGGACTTAGATCTGTCCCTTTCCCTCCTGGCCCCTGGCTCCTCAGGGTTTTGGAGACAGGGAACAGAAATCTCAGCGACCGCTACCTTCCTCTTGAGTTTTCTTCACCTCCAAGACACCCACAGGCAGAGAATGTACCAATTCTGGGGGACGTTATCGGGAGGTCGATGTCTCACGCATCCCATGGTCTTTTTCCACAGAAAACCCAGAAAAACTCAACGCCACTTTAGGTGTGAGAGTGAGAGTGACTAACAGAAAGTTCACAGAACAGATGAATGACTCATCCTCCCAAGCATACCAGAATCTCACTAACCTCTTCAAGAATCGGGTAAGACCAGGGCATGCCCAGACACCCCAGGTTGATGTCCCACATGAGAGGGAATTGGGGGGTGCACCCTGACTTAGTGATCTGAGTCCTTCTTCTCATGAGCCCCCCTACCCAGTCTCCCTAAGTCTTGAAAGGAGGTCCTCTAAGAGTATCTAGCCACGTGACCCACATTATGGCAGAGGGAGCCTCCTGGGTTGGTGGTTCTTCCTATGGGATCCTATGTGGGCTCCACAGAAGGGTGCCTGCGGTTGCCCCAAGGAGGGGAACAGGAGGCTTTTCACGCTCTAACCCTGTGACCCTCACTGCCTTGTTTCTTTCAGATGGATGTCGTTTACGCAGGCGACGATCTTCCTCAGTATAGAGGGGTGGACATTCGGAGATTGCTGTGAGTATATTGGGGACAGGTTTATAGATGTGGGAAAATCCTCCTGCCTCCTCCTATCATGAATGACTGGAGTATCAACACCTGGTTGGGTTAGAGAGGCTTGCAGCCACTGGGTAACACCACAGGGCCGTGAGACCATTCATTCTTCATTCATTCATCCACTCAACAAACATTTATTGAAAGCTGGCCCCCTGCTGGGTGCTGGGAATACAGTAGTCCCAGTTTTCCTGGAGCTCAGAGTGGCAGAACACAGATGTCAAAGTGGCTGTGCAGTCTGCTTAGAGTTACAGCGAGGGGCACACAGGGTGCCCTGAGAGAGGTCCCAAAATCAAGCTTGGTGGGGTGGAGGGAATTCTTCCAGGAAAAACTAGAAACAGGCTGGGCATGGTGGCTCATGCATGTAATCTCAATGCGTTGGGAAGCCAAGGCAGGAGGCTCGCTTCAAGCCGGAAATAGACCAGCCTGGGCAACACAGCAAGACCCCATCTCTACAAAGAGAAAAAAATATATAATTTTTATATTTTTAATAGAGACAGGGTTGTACCATGTTGGCCATCCCTCTCCCCCAGAGCAATGCACCTGGAAGGCTGCCAAAGAATATGCCCAGTTCTACTATGTGAATGTCTTGGATGGGAAGCTGGCCTATGTGACCAAATGCATCGCAGGGACGAAGTCACAAATGAGCTTGAGTCACAAAATTGAGGCCTGAAGGATGAGGAGGAATGCTCCAGAGAGAGGGAAGGGAAGGAGAAAGCGTTGAAGCAGAGGGAATAGATGAGAAGGAGCCCAGAGGGGAGAGAGAGGAGAGCAGATTCCAGGAAGCTAAAGATGCTCAGAACAGCTGGATACTTGAGCGCAAAGGAGCGATGATGGGGGAGGAGGCTGGAAAGATGGCTCGTGCCAAGTTAATCTTTTGGCATCAGCAGCGTAGGCCCAGCAGGGATAGTGTCTGGTCTGCAGAGCAGACAGCTTAGTCTGGCTTCAGGGTGGAGATTGTATAAGCAGAAGTCTGCCCTGGAGACGACAGTGGCCCAGACCAGAGAGGTGACAGCATAGGAGAAAAGGGGTCCAGTGTGAAAGGTCTTCCGGAGGCGAGACCCACAGACCATGGGATTTGCTACAGGAGGGAAGAGAGGGAAGACTGAGGAATGAGGGCAGATTTCTGGGCTGCTGGAGGTGTGAAGTGCCCTGTGCTGGGTGAAGGAATGTCAGAGGGGTAGAATGGGGGAAGGAGATGATGAGTTTGGGGTGCACCACGTCAGGTTTCAAGAGCCTGGGAACCAGCCACATGGAGTGGTTGGCTGATGCAGCAGTGGGATGTGCCCTAAAGCATCTTCTTTTCAGGGGATCGGGGGACAGGGTCTTGCTCTATTGACCAGGCTGGAATGCAGTGGCATATCATGGCTCACTGCAGCCTCAACATCTCTGGCCCAAGCAGTCCTCCCACCTCAGCCTCCCGAATAACTGGGACTACAGGCCTGTGCCATCATGCTTGGGTAATTGTTGTAATTGTTTTGTTTTGTTTTGAGATGGAGTCCTGCTCTGTCACCCAGGTTGGAGTGCAGTGGGGCAATCTCAGTTCACTGCAACCTCCACCTCCCAGGTTCAAGCACCATGACCCTCCCTCACCCCCCACGTGGGTCATCTATCTCATCCCACCCCCAGGACTTCCAGTGACATCCATCTGGGGATACCAATGCCTGCAGCTCTCATAAGACCCTTTAGAGGCTGGGTGTGGTGGCTCACGCTTGTAATCCCAGCACTTTGGGAGGCCGAGGTGGGAGGATCACCTGAGCACAGGAGTTTGAGATCAGCTTGGCCAACATAGGATGACCCTATTTCTACAAAAATTATAAAAATCAGGTCAGGTGTGGTGGCTCACACCTGTAATCCCAGCACTTTGGGAAGCCAAGGGGGACAGATCACTTGAGGTCAGGAGTTTAAGACCAGCTTGGCCAACATGGTAAAACCCTGTCTCTACTAAAAATACAAAATTTAGCCAAGTGCAGTGACATGACATCAGCTACTTTGAATATACTACTTCAGTTCTTTTGTGTATGCACCCAGAAGTGGAATTGCTGGATCATGTGTTAATTCCATTTTAAGTTTTTTGAGGAACCGCCATCCTGTTTCCCACAGCAGCTGCACTGCTTTACTTTGGAATCAGCAGGACACGGGGATTCAGATTTCTCCACCTGCTCGCCCCAGAGCCTCTATTTTGCAAGAGATGAATTTCACTCGTTGGCATTTGTCTCGATCACTGATACTCGAGACCTTGGATCATTTTCCTCTCCTCTCTCTGTCTGGGCGGTTAGCTGCTGGAGGGAAGACTGTGTGCTTTCCCACCTCTGGGTCACACAGCTGCTTTGTCTCCGATTACCTCTCTGGCTGCTTGGGTTCCACTTGCTGGGTGGGTGGTGACATGGGTCACTGATGAAACAATTCCCACTTCCAGCAACGGCAGCGTCGTGGTCAAGAACGATGCCATCCTGGAGGCGGACTACGCTGTGGAGTATGAGGAACTGTTTGAAAATCTGGCTGAGATTGTAAAGGCCAAGATTATGATGGAACCGAAACAATTATTGATCCTGATTTGTGCAGAGGTAGGCTCACCTAAAACCCCCTGACTGATGGGAGAGGAGATCTTGACCTTGAC
Source organism: Callithrix jacchus (assembly GCF_049354715.1). NCBI lineage: Eukaryota > Metazoa > Chordata > Mammalia > Primates > Cebidae > Callithrix > Callithrix jacchus. The sequence continues at coordinate 12,755,372 of NC_133503.1, read as the reverse complement.
TTCTCCCTCGCCTATCTCTTCTTTCTTCTGGGACTCCCAAGACCTCTGCCATAGAAATCCTGAAGCCAGGCCCAGGGTGCCTTCCCCAGATCCCAGAGCTGCTGCTCCCAACAGCCCCTCTTGGTCCCAGGCTGAGGTTTTCACCAGCTCTCATATCCCTATTTGAGCCTGCTCACCAGCCCAGGTGCCTGTCTAGGGTGGGCTAAGATGCCAATTGGTATTGGCCCAGGGGAGGCCATGGTATAGAAGAAGAGAGTGGCCTGAATACCCCCAGGGGGGCACAGGGAAGTGTTTTTGTTTCATCTTCATTCCTACCCAGTCTTGGCAGACTCCGTACTGTCTATAATGAAAATGACACTTTTGTGGATGCATCGGTGATGCTGGGCTTTGACTTCCCGGGTAAGCAGCTGTGTGGAGTGTGGGCACTAAGCGTGGGGGCTGGTGTGCTTTGGCCAGGCTCATTCATGCTGCCTGTCCCTGTCCCCTGAGCAATGCACCCAGAAGGCTGCCAAAGAATATGCCCAGTTCTACCATGTGGATGTCTTAGATGGGAAGCTGGCCTGTGTGACCAAATGCACCACAGGGCCGAAGTCACAAATGAACTGTAACCTGGGCAGGTGTCAGCTGCAATTCAGTGGCCCTCACTGCCTGTGAGTGCCCCCCCATGCCCAGCGCCCATCCTGTCCTGGTGCAGGATCCTCCCCTCCCCAGCAGTCACCCACAGGGTCAGTGGAATTGGGTAGAGCGTGGCAGGTACCTCCTCCCCACTCCTGGAGATCCCTCTCCCCTGTATCATCATCCCCATCCCCCTGCCCCAGTAAGAATGAGGAGCAGGGCTGGTCTCGGGGGCTCATGCTTGTAATCCTAGTACTTTGGGAGGTCAAGGCAGGCAGATCTCAAACTCCACGAGGCCAGGAGTTTGAGAGCAGCCTGGAAAATATGGTAAAACCCCCATCTCTACTAAAATACTGGAGGGAGGGAGGGAGAAAAAAGAAAGAGAATGAGGAGTAGGTGCAGATTATAGATACGGAGACAGACATCCCAGAGCTGGGCAATCCTTTCCTGAGAAAGTTTGTGTTAGCAATTTCCAAATCTATCTCTATCTCTATCTCTGTGTCTATCTTTATGTCTATGTCTATCTCTAGCTCTATCTTCATTGTTAATTTCCCTTACGTCATCCCAGCCATGCTGTCAATCACAATCACTTCTAGCTGCAGTCAGAGCACTAAGTCCACAGACCATAAAGTGCAAAAGATAAAACATGACAGCACAGGCCCATTTAGGTGGCAGCTGCTTAAAGATTAGATGGGCGAATGGCCTGTGTCTGGAACAAGACACCAAACACTCTTGGGTGTCCCCGAGCCCTAGTCATTTGAATTCCTGATCTGCAGTCTCCAGGTACCCCCCACCACTACTTCAGTCAGGGACCCAGGCTCTCTGGGGGCTGAGCTCCAGCCCTAGAAGTGAGGGGGAGCTGGTTTCCTGTGCTTAGGAGAGTGGGTTAGACCTTGGGATATTGGGTGTGAGGGATCCTGGGGGACCAGCCTGAGCTTGTCTGCATCCCCAGGTGCCCAAGTACGGGTACACACTGGTACTGGGGAGAGACCTGTGAATGGAACCTCTCCCAGAGCCTCATGTATGGGATCGTGGGGGCTGTGATGGCGGTGCTGCTGCTCGAATTGATCATCCCGGTCATCTTCCGCAGCCCATCCCAGATAAAACAGCACAGGCCAGCTTGTGGGGCCAGCACTGCAGGCCCAGAGAGAGGGGACTGCCCCTGGGGCAGCCACTGTCTGAATATTCTAAGGCTCTGCTCCTTCTAGACCAGCAGTCAGAGAGGTCAGCTGAAGCCAGACAGGGTGCCCAGACCCTCCCAGCCCTGGGTACAGCAAAGGGCAGTCTTCTGACAGGATATATCAATTGGACCATTTTGTTCTATTATGACAGAATACCACTACTGGGTAATTGATAAACAATGAAAGTTTATTTGGCTCACAGTTCTGGAGGCTGGGAAGGCCAAGTTCAAGGGGTGCATCTGGTGAGGACCTTCTTGCCGCATCATACATGGCAACATGGCAGTCGGCATCACATGGACAGAGAGGAAGAGAGGGCTGAACTCACTTTTCTTTCTTTTTCTTCCTTTAAGGGATGGGGTCTTGCTCTGTCATCCAGGCTGAGGTGCGGTGGTGCAATCATAGCTCACCGCAGCCTCAAACTCCTGCTTCAAACTCCTGATCGCTCCTCAAGTGATCTTCTTGACTCAGCCTCCTGAGTAGCTGGGATTATAGGCCTGTGCCACCACACTGGGCTATTCTTTAAAGACATTTTTTTTTTTTGAGACCGAGTCTCACTCTGTCACCCAGCCTGTAGTGCAATGGTGCGATCTCGGCTCACTGCAACCTCTACCTACCAGGGTCAAGCGATTCTCGGGCCTCAGCCTGCTGAGTAGCTGGGATTACAGGCACCTGCCACCACACCTGGCTAGTTTTTGTATTTTTAGTAGAGATGAGTTTCACCGTGTCGGCCAGCCTGGTCTTGAACTCCTGATCTCAACTGATCCACCTGCCTTGGCCTCTCAAAGTGCTGGGATTACAGGCATGAGCCACCCTGCCTGGCCTTAAATAATTAAATTAAATTAAATTAAATTAAATTAAATTAAATATTTTGTAGATATAGGGTCTCACTATATTGCTCAGGCAGCTCTGAAACCCCTGGCTTTAAGCAGTCCTTTCACCTCTGCCTCCAAAGTTGCTGGGATTACAGGCATGAGCTGCCCTCGGCTATCTGAAGTGGATTTTATGACACACACACTTCTTGAGTTGGTGACGTTAATCCATTCATGAGGGCAGCACCCTCATGACCTAATCACGTCTTTAAGGTCTTACCTCTCAGCACTGCTACATTGGGGTTAACTTTCCAACACATGAACTTTAAGGGACCCATTCAAACCATAACACTGAGAGCAGAAGCAGAAACTTACGTGTGGAAGTTAGAGTATGTGACGACATTCCCTGCGGTTAGTTATCATCATTCACCTGGGCCGCCACCGAGCACAGTACTGCACCAGGAAACTGGGACGGAGCCGTCTGGGTCTCACTTCTCCCAGCTGTAATAATGGGATAAGCTGCCCCTGTGAAGGTTGCTGTGAGACCCTGGTGCAGTCCCTGGCCTGAAGTCGGCAGTGATATCACGGATGTGGAAACTGAGGCCCACGAAAGGGAGTGAGGGGCAGCCGGGAAGCCTGCCTTGGAAGAGGGGAAGCCACGGTGATGCTACTCTTTGTTCTCTGCCATCATTGCTGCCCTGTCTGACTCGAGGCGTGGCTGCGACTGTCCCCTCGAGGGAAGCTGAAGGTCAGGGTCCACTGAGTCCCTCCTCAGCCTCCTTGCCTCCACACCGCTCATGGCATTTCTCTTTGCAGGCAAGCTTGGCCAAAGGAAGGCAACCCTGGCAGCTACCAGAAGATGGCCGTCTGGGAGGGTACCTCTGCTCATCAAGGGGATGAGCAGAGCTGGGGGGTGAAGAGAGGCAGGGTGGTGTCTGTGCCTGTGGGGGTGACACAGTGTCCTGCCTCCCTTCGAGGTGGCTGCAGCTGACAGCCCATTCCCCATCTGTCGCTGCAGCCCCAGACCCAGACACCACCCCTGCTGTGTGCAAGGGTCCTGAGGTGGTTGAGAACCAGATCCTGCCCCTAGAGACCAACCCAGTGAGGGCATCTGATGCACACTCAGCTGAGCAGGATGATAGGGCCACTCCTAGGGCAGAGGGAGCAGAGGAGTGAAACTGACCCAGCCTGGGTGGGGAGAGGGGGTCACATAAGGCCTGAGGTGAGTCTGATTCTTGAGCCAGTGAGTAAGCAGGTGTGCTTCCTCCTTCCACAGAGGGAGAGCCAGTAAGCGGGGAGGCCTTATCCCAGTGAGGACAAGGGAAAGGATGTCCCAGGCAGGGGGCATTGCATGAGAAACTGGAGTGCAGTGGCACCATCTCAGCTCACTGCAACCTCTGCCTCCCGGGTTCAAGTGATTCTCCTGCCTCAGTCTCCCTAGTAGCTGGTAATATAGGCACCCGACACCACGCATGGCTCATTTTTGTATTTTTAGTAGAGACAGGGTTTCACCATGTTGGCCAGGCTGGTTTCAAACTCCTGACCTCAGGTGATCCACCTGCCTTGGCCTCCCAAAGTGCTGGGATTATAGGCATGAACCACCACCACGCCTGGCCAGATTTTGAATATTTTTTTTTTTTTTTTACTCAAAAGGTCATTCAGGTTTTAGGGGGGCAATAAAGTAGGGAGACTAGGTGGAGGAGGTGAGGCTGAGGGGATGGGGGAGGGACAGAGAGTAAGGGAGGATTTCCGGTGTTGTCTGAGCTGACCCTTGGGCCCCAGTGGGTGGGGGAGGGGCAGCCAGTGGGGCACGCTGAACTGGGGGGCTGGGGGCTGCTGAGCAGAGGCTGCAAGGCTCCTGCCTGTCTGAAGCTCTGGGAGGGGTCTGCAGCCTGAACCACAGACCGGGTAAGAGGTTTGTCCTTTCATCCGGGAGAATGCGGAGTGAGAAGAAGGAAGGTTAAAGGGGAACCCCGTGGGGAACCACTGCGGATGGACAGGTGGGGCGTGAGGGTCCTGACCTCGAAGGAGGCAGCAAAGGAGAAGTCAGAGGTGCAGGGAGAGCCCAGTCTAGAGAGAGTAGGTGTTTTTGCGGGCCCAGGAAGTGATCGATGGGCTCTGGGAGGATGCTGGAAGATTGCGGGCTCAGCTGTTCTGCCTGCTGTGGTTACTGTTGCTATGGGGGAGCCCAGCCCTGCCTCCCATCCACCCTGACCTCAGTGCCGCGCCCCGTGGCTGCACTCATGCTCCTCCGTGGCCCTGGCTTCCACCCCGTACATGTGGGGGGCTTCTGCTCCGCCCCCTCCTGTTTGGGGGTCCAGTGGGCCAGGCTTGGCACTTCCCGCAGCCCAGTGATGCAGGGGCGAAGGGGTGGTTGGCAGTGGGAAAGGGTGGAGGGCAGATGCTGGGCTGACTCTTCCTGTGAGCTCCTTTTGCTGTAAGAAATGCCCTCTGTCCCCGAGTTCCCCCCCCACCCCCTCCGCCAGCAAGGCTCCCATCACTCAGCACCGCCTCTCCCTACAGACCAGAATCTGATGGAGAGCAGATACGTCCTTGAGAACGCCTACAGCAACTTCAGGCCCACCCCGGAGAATGTCCACTCCAACGCAGATGTGACTCGGCTGCAAGCTGCCCCCATCTCCTGAGGCTGCCCCACTTCCTCTGGGGTTCCCTCTTCCCCCCTGGGACTTCCTCCCTCTCTCTGATACTCCCTCCCTCCCCCTGGAACTCCCTCCCTCCCCCTGGGACTCCCTTCCTTCCTCCTCCGGATTGCCTTTTCCCCCTACCCCCAGGTTCCCTCCTCCTTCTCCTGGGGCCCCCTCCTCCCCCTGGGGCTCCCTTTTCCCTGGGAAAGGTCTCCCCCTTGGCCTCACCTCTTCTCTCCTGCCCCCCAGCTCCACATCCAGAGGCCAAAGGCGGTGGTCTCCACTCTGTGAGCCAGTGGGGGCCTCCCACCCTCATCTATCTCTGGACAGGAGAGCAGCAGAGCCCACCAGAGACCTCTGGCGTTGGTCAAGGGGAGACCAAAGTGAGGCCCTGAAGCTGGTCCTGCTCTGAGCTGACAGACTGGGCTGGTCCCTTGCCTGCACGCCTGCTGGGGAAGTGGAGGGCTGTGAGCCCTTCCATCCAGAAACCTCCGCTGCTTCTCGGTGGCTCCCCATTCTGGAATTTCCCTACCAATAAAAGCAAATCTTAAAGCTCAGAATGTGAAGTGAGAGGTTTCCTTTCCTTCTTTCTGCGGTTGGGGAGTCGGGTTGTGGGTAGAGTCCTCCTGGGATGGGCATTCCTTCCAGGGCTGGCTGCTAAATCCGGGCATCGATTCAGCCCCTTCTGGTGTCCGGGCAGGGAGCCCCCTTCCCTGCTCCAGCCAGGACAGGGCTAGGCCCGCCTCTGCTGAGGTCCCTGTGGCAGAAACAGCTAGGGTCAGGTTCTGAGGACGGGAGGGGACCTCAGGCTCAACCCCAGCTGGCCAAGGAGTGAGCACTTGGCTCTGCTGAGTGACTAGGGCGGGGTCACTCCAGATGGTCCTGGGAGCCTCGCCGACCTCAGAACCCCCAGACCAGATCCAAGAACTCCCGGCCCAGGCATGGCCATTTCTTCGTGGCATACTCACAGGACACTACAAAGGGCTATTCATGTATTTTTTTTCTGAGACAGAGTCTTGCTCGGTTGCCTGGGCTGGAGTACAGTGGCATGAATTGGGCTCGCTGCAACCTCCACCTCCCAGGTTCCAGCGATTCTCCTGCCTCAGCCTCCCGAGTAAATGGGGTTGCAGGTAGGCACCACCACGCCTGGCTGATTTCTGTACTTTTAGTAGAGATGGGGTTTTATCATGTTGGCCAGGCTGGTCTCAAACTCCTGACCTCAAGTGATCCACCCATGTCGGCTTCTCAGAGTGCTGGGATTACAGGCGTGAGCCACCATACCTGGCCAATGATAAGGGTGAGAAAAGAGACAAAGGGAGGCCGGGCACGGTGGCTCACACCTGTAATCCCAGCACTTTGGAAGGCCGAGGTGGGCGGATCATGAGGTCAAGAGATGGAGACCAACATGGGATTACCATGGTTGGCCAACATGGTGAAACCCCATCTCCACTTAAAATACACTTAAAAATACATCTCCACTTAAAAATACAAGTTAGCCAGGTGTGGTGGCATGCACCTGTAGTCCCAGCTACTTGGGAGGCTGAGGCAGGCGGCAGGAGAACTGCTTGAACCCGGGAGGCAGAGGTTGTGGTGAGCCCAGGTCACGTCACTGCACTCCAGCCTGGCAACAGAGCAAGACTCCATCTCAAAAAAAAAAAAAAAAAAAAAAAAATAGAGACAAAGGGGGTGTCCCTGCTAGGGGTCAGGGTCAAATGCAGGCGGTGCCCTCTTCTTTTCCTGGCTCAGGCCTGGCCCCTCTTGCCCATCTCCCACCTCCCTCGGTTGGGGGCGGGGTCTCATCAGGACCCCCCACCTCCTGCAGGCCCCCCGGGCTGCCTCTCTGTTGGGGTGATAAAGCTGGTTACCCTCATGCCTATGGGCTGCCTGGCCAGGGAGAGGCACCCTCTCCCTCTGCCCTTTGGCCTGAAACAGGCCCCGCAACCTGAGGCATGAGGGAAGCTTCCAGACTGACTCAGGCTCAGGCTGGTCCCAGGTCTCCAGTGTCTCAGGGATCAAAGGTCCCCGGGGCCCATTTATTTCTGAGCTTCCTTGGCTGAGGCTCATTTCACCAGCTCCTCCGGCAGTGACGGGCGGGTGAGACGCACTCTGAGCTCCGAGCTCCGATGCCGAGGCTGGGGACCGTGGCGCTGTGTCTGCTCACTTTGGTCCTCCCCGTCCTGCTCCTACAAGCTACCATCACAGTGCAGGGTGAGTGACCCCCATACCCTGCTGCCCTTGAGGCCCCCATCCTGGAGGACAGCCTGCTCTGTCTGCCCATAGGTGAGGGAGGGCTGCCTCCAGGGCACCAATAGGGGCATGCCCACTGCCTGGAGCTCAGTCAGCCCTGTGCCCACCTCTTGGACTCCTCTCCCCAGGAGTTTTGGAGGAAGAGCTGGGTCATCAGAGCCTCCTCCAGTTGAGTGTCTCTGAGCCTTAGTGTCCTCTTCTGAGCCTCAGTTTCCCCTCTGGAAAGCAAGAATAATACCTACTTTTCAGGGCTGCTGCTAGGATTAAAAAGAGCCCCCCACCCCCCGCATGATTTCTGGCACAAGACTGATGCTCAACCCATATCAGGGTCTGCCCTTACCTACTGAATGTTCTCACGAATTCCCTGGTGACCTCCCACACTGGCATGTCCTGCTGTGTGCCTCGGGATATAGCCAGATGGGCACAAAATGGGCCGGTCTTGCTCTGTGGTTCAGGCTGGAGTACAGTGGCACGATCTTCAGGAGCCCCAGATTCTAATCCTGCCATGAACCAGCTGTGCACCCTGGGGCCGGTCAGTTCATCTCCTGCCTCAGTTTATCCCCAAAAGACAAGGCATTAGGACCTCTAGGGATCGTTCCAGCTCAGCCGCTTTGGGCTTCATGGCCATGGGGACCCAGGGGCTCAGGGCAGGAGGGATGACTCTGGGCACCCCCCGGGAGCTCCCTCTGCACCTCACCTGCCCCCAGAAAGGGCAGAGGGGAATCAAGGCAGAAACTGGACCCACAGACCTCAGGGTCCCTGCCCCTCCAGATGTCACCCTGTGGCGATGTCACCCAGACCTGCAGCCCATTTGTCGTAATGAAAACACTCCCTTCCTTGCACTTTCTGTGCCTCCCAGACCCTTGTTGATGTATCTCTAGTGACGGCGTCTTAGACGCTGATCTTTTGTTTTCCTCCCAACCTCCTTCCCCTGTCTCTCCTCCTTTTTTTTGAGACAGAGCCTCACCCTGACACCCAGGCTGGAGTGCAGTGGCGAGATCTCTGCTCACTGAAACCTCTACCTCCCAGGTTCAAGCGATTCTCCTGCCTCGGGCTCTAGAATAGCTGGGATTACAGGTGCGCACCACTGTGCCCAGTTAATTTTTGTATATTTTTAGTAGAGATGGGGTTTCACCATGTTAACCAGGCTGGTCTCGAACTTTTAACCTCAGGTGATCCTCCCACTTTGGCCTCCCAAAGTGCTGGGATTACAGGGGTGAGCCACTGCATATGGCTCCCTCCTTTCTCACTGCTCTCCCTTCCCTCTTCCTAGTTTCTTCTAGCCCCTTCCTTTCCCCTCTCTTCTCTTTCTTCTTCTTGCTGCCTCTCCTTGGCCCCCTCCTGCTCTCTCCACATCCTGCGTGTTATTTCTTATTTCATCCCTAATTGAAGTCTCCGCCTCTGCAGAATGGGACCTTTCAGACCCTGTTCCTGCTCTCGAGGATTCTGTGGCTCCTCTGTCTCTGTGCCTGGCATCAGCTATCCTCTGGGGCCCTGGCCAGCTTTGAGCAGCCTCTGACCCTTTCCATGTCCTCTCTCTGGGGACCCAGAGCCTGACCGAACTCCCCCACTCAGATCACGGGGATGGGGATGCCAGGGAAGGGTGTGGTCCTAGAGACAGAGCTGTAGCAGCCTCAGCCTGGCCCTTCCTGGCAGACACACCCTCTCATCTTGCAGCTCACCTGGTTATATTGTGTGTCAACAAAACATAATGTCCTGTCTGTTGGTCCAGCCCTTTTCTGATGTCACAGCTGCCCTCTGACCCCCACACCCAGCACGGGGGTCACCAAGACTTGGGCACTCAGTCATCTGTCCACGGCAGGTATCCCTCTACCCTCCCCATCCCTGTCTAGGGCTGTCCCCATCCATCATTTCCATCACCATCCCACTCTTGTCCTCGTCTCGAGAGATTTTTTTTTTTTTTGAGACAGTCTCGCTCTGTCGCCCAAGCTGGAGAGCAGTGGTGCAATCTCAGCTCACTGCAACCTCCACCTCTCGGATTCAAGCAATTCTCCTGCCTCAGCTTTCCGAGTAGCTGGGATTACAGGTGCTTGCTACCACATCCAGTTAATTTTTGTATTTTTATTAGAGACAGGATTTCACCAAGTTGGCCAGGCCGGTCTTGAACTTCAGGTGATCCACCTGCCTCAGCCACCCAAAGTGCTGGGATTATAGGCATGAGCCATCACATCCAGCCTATTGTTTATTGTGTGTGTGTGTGTGTGTGTGTATGTGTGTGTGTGTGTGTGTGTGTGTGTATACATGTATATTTCAATAGCTTTGAGGTACAAGTTGTTTTTGGTTACGTGGATGCATTGTATAGTGGTGAAGTCTGAGATTTCAGTGTACCATTCACCCCAGTAGTGTATATTGTACCCAATATTTGTTTTTCTGGGGGAAGACAGAGTCTTGCCCTGTCACCCAGGCTGGAATGCAGTGGCGAGATCTCAGCTCACTGCAACTTCTGCCTCCTGGGTTCAAGCGATTCTCCTGCCCCAGCCTCCCAAGTAGCTGGAATTACAGGCGCCCACCACCACGCCTGGCTAATTTTTGTATTTTTAGTAGAGACGGGGTTTCACCATGCTGGCCAGGCTGGTCTCAAACTTGGGACCTCAAGTGATCCACCTGCCTCGGCCTCCCAAAGTGCTGAGATTCCAGGCATGAGCCACTATGCCCGGCCCATACGGTGACTTGTTTTCTTTCGATACATCTCGTAGTGGGATTGCGGGATCTAATGGCAGGTCTACCTTGAGTTCTTTGAGCGATCTCCATACTGTTTTCCATAGAGGTTGTACTGATTTACGGTTTGTTTCCTGCCAGCAACGTATAGACCTTTCCTTTTCACCGCATCCATGCCAACCTCTATTTGTTTCTTTGGCTTTTAACAATGGTCATTCTGACTGGGGTACATTCTGTATCTCACTGTGGTTTTGATTTGCGTTTCCCTGGTGATTAGTGGTGTTGAGCATTTTTTCATATGCTTGGTGGTCATTCATAGATCTTCTTTTGAGGAGTATCTACTCATGTCCTTCACCCACTTTTTGATGGGAAGAAGCAGGCCTTTTTCTTAAAAAAGAAATTGCTGACCAGAAGCTGTGATTCATGCTTGTAATCCCAGCTCTTTGGGAGGTGGAGGTGGGTGGATCACTTGAGGTCAGGAGTTCAAGATCACCCTGGCCACCGTGGCAAAATCTCATCTCTATTAAAAATAGAAAAATTAGCTGGGTGTGGTGTGACACACCCGTAATCTCAGCTCCTCAGGAGGCTGATGTACAGCAATGGCTTGAACCTGGCGGGGAGAGAGGTTGCAGTGAGCTGAGATGGGGTCACTGCACTCCAGCCTGGGCCACAGATGAGACTGTCGCTATCTCAAACAAACAAACAAACAAACAAACAAACAAAACAAAGGAAGAAAAGAAGAAATTGCTATTAGCTGTAAAAAAACAGCAAGGGAGGAAATCAGTGGGGAGAGGAGGGGGTGACCCAGCTGCTCCTGGCTCCTTCTCTTCCACTTTACCCCCCATCCTCCCACCCTACCTCCCATGGCCCTCCAGTGGGGCGGTAGCTGCCTGGTCTGTGGGGCCTCAATCCAACCCACTGCCCTAACCTTCTGAGCTCAGATGAACTCTCTTGGCTTCAACATGAACGACCTATTTCTTTGTAATTGGTCAAAATTAATGGAGAATAGCAGCACTGCCCTCCAGCCTGGGTGACGGATGGAGACCACATCTCCAAAAAAAAAGAAAGAAAAAAATCAGTGGGATTGAGGAGAACAGAGTCAACATGAAAACAATCAGAGGACCAGGCATGGGTGGCCCATGCCTGGAATCCCAGCACTTTGGGAGGCTGAGGTAGGAGGATCACTTGAGTCCAGAAGTTTGAGACCAGCCTGGGCAACACAGGGAGACCCCGTCTCTACCAAAAATTAAAAAAATTAGCTAGGCATTGTGGTGTGTGCCTGTGGTCCCAGCTACTTGGGAGGCTGAGGTAGGAGGATCACTTGAGGCTAGGAGGTTGAGGCTGCAGTGAGCCATGTTTGCACCACTGTACTCCAGCCTGGTCAACAGAGGGAGACTCTGTCTCAAGAAAGAAAAGAGGATGGGCATGGTGGCTTACGCCTGTAATCCCAGTGCTTTGGAAGGCCAAGGCAGGCAGATCACTGGAGACCAGGAGTTCAAGACCAGACTGGCCAATATGGTAAAACCTCATCTCTACAAAAAATACAGACCAGGTGTGGGTGGCTTGTGCCTGAATCCCAGCAATTTGGGAGGCTGAGGTAGGCAGATCACCTAAGGTCAGGAGTTTGAGACCAGCCTGGCCAACATGGTGAAACCCTGTCTCTATTAAAAATATGAAAAAGTTAGCCAGGTGTGGTGGTGCGCACCTGTGATCCCAGCTACTCGGGAGGCTGAGGCAGAAGAATTGCTTGAACCTGGGAGGTGGAGGTTGCAGTGAGCCAAGAGAATGCCACTGAGCTCCAGCTTGGGTGACAGAGTGAGATTTCTGTCTCAAAAAAAAAAAAAAAAAAAAAAGCCGGGTATGGTGACGAGTGCCTATAGTCACAGCTACTTGGGAGACTGAGGTTGGAGGATTGCTTGAACCCAGGAGGCAGAGATTGCAGTGAGCCAAGTTCATGCCACTGCTCTCCAGCCTGGGTGACAGTGAGACCCTGTCTCAAAAAATGAAAGAAAAAATAAAAAGAAAGAGAAAAGAAAGCAGTTATGAAGGGGCCCACACAGTGGATGCTGTGGAATGCGTACTCGCTGTGCATGGCGGCCTCACCCCAATGACACTGCCCAAGGCCCAGTCCCTTCTCTCCTCTTACCCCATATACTAACCCCCTGCAAAGCCTTCTTACTTCCTTCTCACCTCACCCTCCTCCCACCTCTTGGGGGTCAGTGAGACACAGTGGAGTGAAGATATCTGCCTTGATTTACCTGCAGGGGCCAGGCCTAGGCAGGGACAGGGATGTGCTGTTTCCAGGGAGCCCTGTTGTGGGCCTGTGCCTATGGCCTGGCTTTGTCATAAGGAGGGCTGGTTATGGGAACCACGAGGCCTGCTGGCCTTGGTCACTCGGCCTTGCCACTCCATCCCTGGCACACTCTGTCTTAGGTGGCCGAGCCGGCTGCCAGCACCCCACAGACTGAGCGACTTCATGCAACTCACAGTGCTAAGATGACGGGGCTGAGACCGCTCATCTGGTTCTAGATAAACCGGTTACATAATTTTAGGGCCCAGGGCAAAATGGACATATAAGGCCCTGTATTGGAAGATTTCTTTCATTTTTTTTTTTTTTTTTTAAGACCTATGGACTCACTCTATTACCCAGGCTGGAGTGCAGTGGTGCCATCATAGCTCACTGCAGCCTTGAACTCCTGGGCTCAGGTGGTCTTCCTGCCTCAGCCTCTCGATTAGCTGGGACTAGAGGTATGCCCCACCATGCCTGGGTAATTTTTTATTTTTTGTAGAGGTTAGAGACAGTGTCTCACCATGTTGCCTAGGCTGATCTCAAACTGTGGCCTCAAGTGACCCACCTACCTCCGCCTCTTGAGTAGTTGGGACTACAGGCACGCACCACCACACCCAGCTAATTTTTTGGATTTTTAGTAGAGATGAGGTCTTGCTCTGTTTCTGAGGCTGGATTCAAACTCCTGGCCTCAAGCAACCCTCCCTGCTTGGCCTCCTAAAGTGCTGGGATTACAGGTGTGAGCCACTGCGCCTGGCCTATTTTATTTTTTCATTATTGAAAGATAATATGGCAGACACAGTGGCCACGTCTGTAATCCCAGCACTTTGGGAGGCTGAGGCAGGAGGATCGCTTTGGGAGGCTGAGGCAGGAGGATCCCTTTGGACCCAGAGCTTGAGACCATCTTTATGCCTATTAGATCCCATCTAATGTAATGTAACAAGATCCCATCTTTATGTCTACTAAAAGTAATACCAATGTTATATTATATTAAATTACATTAATTTACATGACTCCAGTGTGGATAAAAGGTAGTGAGGTTGGGAATAGGGCAGCTAGGGCACAAGCCTGGCCCTAATTTTTTTTTTTTTTGAGACAGGGCCTCGCTCTGTCACCAGGCTGGAGTGCAGCGGCACAGTCTCAGCTCACTGCAACCTCCGCCTCTCGGGCTCAAGCAGTTCTCCTGCCTCAGCATCTCAAGTAGCTGGGACTGTAGGTGCATGCCGCCATGACCAGCAAATTTTTGTATTTTTTGTAGAGATGGGGGTTTCATCATGTTGCTCAGGCTGGTCTCGAACTCCTGAGCTCAAGTGATCTGCCTGTCTGGGTTTCCCAAAGTGCTGGGATGAGCCACCACACCCCACCCTTAAATTTTTTTTAATTTCTTTTTTTTTGAGTTGGAGTCTTGTTTTGTTGCCCAGGCTGGAGTGCAGTGGCATGATCTCAGTTCACTGCAACCTCCATCTCCTGGGTTCAAGCAATTCTCCTGCCTCAGCCTCCCGAATAGCTGAGATTGCAGATGTGCGCCACCGCGCCCAGCTAATTTTTGTATTTTTAGTAGAGACGAGGTTTCACCATATTGGCCAGGCTGGTCTTGAACTTCTGACCTCATGATCAGCCCACCTCGGCCTCCCAAAGTGCTGGGATTACAGGCTTGAGCCACCGAGGCTGGCTCATTTTTTCTTGATGTGTGGATAGTTTCTATTTCCATCCCTTCATGTATTATTTTTTTTTCTTCGTCAATGTCTGATCTGTCCTTAATCCCATCAGTGTATTTTTTCTCTCTATAGGTCCTATTGGTTTATATACACATTTTTCCATGTTTCTGTTTTATCATTGCACATACGGAACACAGTTATAGAAACCATTTTGGACTGGGTGTGGTGGCTCAGGTCTGTAATCCCAGCACTTTGGGAGCCTGAGGCAGGAGGATCCCTTGAGGCCCAGAGTTCAAGACCAGCCTGGGCAGCATAGTGAGACTCCTGTCTCTACAAAACAAACAAACAAAAACTTTTTAAAAACTGGCTAGGCATGGTGGCTCGTGCCTGTAGTCCCAGCTACTCAGGAGGTTGAAGGAAGCATTTCTTGAGCCCAGGAGTCTGAGGGGGCAGCAAGCTATGATTGCCCCACTGCACTCCAGCCTGGGCGATAGAGACCCTGTCTCTTAAAAAATAAATAAATAAGTCCAGATGTGGTGGCTCACATCTATAAACCCAACACTTTCAGAGACCACGTCGGGTGAATCACCTGAGGCCAGAAGTTCGAGACCAGCCTTACCAATATTGTGAAACCCCATCTCAATTAAAAATACAAAAATTAGCCATGTGTCGTGGCAGTCACCTGTAATCCCAGCTACTGGGGAGACTGAGGCAGGGGGATTATTTGAACCCAGGAGGTGAAGTTGCAGTGAGCAGAGATCACGCCACTGCATTCCAGACTGCGACAGAACAAAGCTCTGTACCAAAGTAAAGACATAAATAAATAACGACGAAAATGCCTTTCTCTGACGATTCTTGCATCTGTGCCCATTCTGGGTAGGTTTCCATGGGTTGATTACTTTTCTGTCCATGGGTTATGTTTTCTGACTCCTCATGCTCAGTAACGATTCATGCCAGACATTGTGAAACTTACCTTGTTTGGTGCTGGGAATTGTCGCATTCTGTTTTTCTTTTTTTTAATAATAATTTTCTAGCTAAGAACATGTCACTGCACATTGTATTTTCTATTTGAGGACTTCAGTTGTCTGATTAATAAATTAAGCAGTTCCAAGTACTTAAGAAATTCCATAAATCTAACAAATTAATGTGTATTTTTTAAAACTTCCGCATACACACATCGTTCTATGAACCTAATAGAGTAAATATTTATGTGGGGTGAATCATAAGTTCTCCTAAATGTTTCAACAGTTTACAAACTAACAAGATTCTAATGGAAAATCACAAATCTAAATCACTCACGCACTTATATATTTCAAATTGCAATTGCAACGTTGGCTTCTTTTTTTTAAAAAAAACAGAGTCCAGGCCTGTCACCAAGGCTGGAGTGCAGTGGTACAATCTCAGATCACTACAACCTCCGCCTCTGTCAAACGCTCCTGCTGGAACAAGCTCAGTGGTAACAACTTCTACTCATGCCAGTTCATCCCATACCTCTCCTGTAGATTCCAGCACTTCAACCACTCACAAATCAACAACCCCACCAGCCACCACCACACCTGGGGCCACTACTGAGATTAGCACCTTGTCAACCCCTCCTGAGGGCACCAGTTCACCGGTGACCACATCTACCCAGGGCATTTCCTCCCCTACCACTCATGGAGGCACCACCACATCCTCAACCGCTCCTGGTAAAGGAAGCACGCCATCCACCAATGAGCCTGCCACCAGCACACCTAGGGCCACTACCGAGGCCCACACCCCATCAACCACTCCTGCGGGCACGAGCTCTCTGATGGCCACATCTACTCAGGCCAGTTCCTCCCCTATAGCTCCTGAAGATGCCACCACACTTTCAACGGCTGCCGGTGGAGGAAGCACGCCATTAACCACTGAGCCTGCCACCACCACACCTGGGGCTACTACCGAGGCCAGCACCCTGTCAACGGATGCTGCTGGCATCAGCTCAGTGGTGACCACTTCTGCTCACGCCAGGTCCTCCGCTATTGCTCCTGCAGGCGTCACCACGTCTTCAGCTGCACCCAGTGAAGGAAGCACAATATCAACAGCTGGGCCTGCCACCACCACACCTGGGGCCACTACTGAGGTCAGCACCAGGTCAGCCCCTCCTGTGAGCACCAGTTCACTGGTGAACATATCTACTCAGGAAACTTCGTCCCCTACTGCTCCTGGAGGCGCCACCACATCCTCAACCGCTCCTGGTGGAGGAAGCACGCCATCCACCAATGAGCCTGCCACCAGCACACCTAAGGTTACTACTGAGGCCATCACCATGTCAACTGCTCCTGCTAGCACCAGCTCCGTGGTGACCACTTCTGCTCATGCCAGTTCCTCCCCTATTGCTCCTGGAGGTGTCACTACGTCTTCAAGTGCACCCAGTGGAGGAAGCATGACATCAACAGCTGGGCCTGACACCACCACACCTGGGACCACTACTGAGGGCAGCACCTTGTCAACCTCTCCTGAGAGCACCAGTTCACCGGTGACCACATCTACTCAGGGAAGTTCCTTCCCAACCACTCCTGAAGGGGCCACCACAACTTCAAGTACTCCCTTTAAAGGAAGCACACCATCAACCACCGAGCCTGCCACCACCACCACACCTGGGGCCAGCACCTTGTCAACCCCTCCTGGGGGCACCAGTTCACAAGTGCCCACATCTACTCAGGGCAGTTCCTCCCCTACCACTCCTGGAAGCACCACCACGTCTTCAACTGCTCCTGGTGGAGGAACCACGCAATTAACCACTGAGCCTGCCACCACCACACCTGGGGCCACTACTGAGGTCACCACCGTGTCAACCCCTCCTGTGAGCACCAGTTCACTGGTGACCATATCTACTCATGGAACTTCGTCCCCTACTGCTCCTGGAGGTGCCACCACATTCTCAACCGCTCCTGGTGGAGGAAGCACGCCATCCACAAATGAGCCTGTCACCACCACACCTAGGGCCACTACCGAGGCCATCACCCTGTCAACTGCTCCTGCTAGCACCAGCTCCGTGGTGACCACTTCTGCTCACGCCAGGTCCTCCCCTATTGCTCCTGGAGGTGTCACTACATCTTCAAGTGCACCCAGTGGAGGAAGCATGACATCAACAGCTGGGCCTGACACCACCACACCTGGGACCACTACTGAGGGCAGCACCTTGTCAACCTCTCCTGAGAGCACCAGTTCACCGGTGACCACAGCTACTCAGGGAAGTTCCTTCCCAACCACTCCTGAAGGGGCCACCACAACTTCAAGTACTCCCTTTAAAGGAAGCACACCATCAACCACCGAGCCTGCCACCACCACCACACCTGGGGCCAGCACCTTGTCAACCCCTCCTGGGGGCACCAGTTCACAAGTGCCCACATCTACTCAGGGCAGTTCCTCCCCTACCACTCCTGGAAGCACCACCACGTCTTCAACTGCTCCTGGTGGAGGAACCACGCAATTAACCACTGAGCCTGCCACCACCACACCTGGGGCTACTGCCGAGGCCATCACCCTGTCAACTTCTCCCGCTAGCACCAGCTCCGTGGTGACCACTTCTGCTCACGCCAGTTCCTCCCCTATTGCTCCTGGGGGCGTCACCACGTCTTCAGCTGCACCCAGTGAAGGAAGCACAATATCAACAGCTGGGCCTGCCACCACCACACCTGGGGCCACTACTGAGGTCAGCACCGTGTCAGCCCCTCCTGTGAGCACCAGTTCACTGGTGACCATATCTACTCAGGAAACTTCGTCCCCTACTGCTCCTGGAGGCGCCACCACATCCTCAACCGCTCCTGGTGGAGGAAGCACGCCATCCACCAATGAGCCTGTCACCACCACACCTAGGGCCACTACCGAGGCCATCACCCTGTCAACTGCTCCTGCTAGCACCAGCTCCGTGGTGACCACTTCTGCTCACGCCAGGTCCTCCCCTATTGCTCCTGGAGGTGTCACTACATCTTCAAGTGCACCCAATGAAGGAAGCACGATATCAACAGCTGGGCCTGCCACCACCACACCTGGGGCCACTACTGAGGTCACCACCGTGTCAACCCCTCCTGTGAGCACCAGTTCACTGGTGACCATATCTACTCATGGAACTTCGTCCCCTACAGCTCCTGGAGGCGCCACCACATCCTCAACCGCTCCTGGTGGAGGAAGCACGCCATCCACCAATGAGCCTGTCACCACCACACCTAGGGCCACTACCGAGGCCATCACCCTGTCAACTGCTCCTGCTAGCACCAGCTCCGTGGTGACCACTTCTGCTCACGCCAGGTCCTCCCCTATTGCTCCCGGAGGCGTCACCACGTCTTCAGCTGCAGCCAATGAAGGAAGCACGATATCAACAGCTGGGCCTGCCACCACCACACCTGGGGCCACTACTGAGGTCACCACCGTGTCAACCCCTCCTGTGAGCACCAGTTCACTGGTGACCATATCTACTCATGGAACTTCGTCCCCTACAGCTCCTGGAGGCGCCACCACATCCTCAACCGCTCCTGGTGGAGGAAGCACGCCATCCACCAATGAGCCTGCCACCAGCACACCTAAGGTTACTACTGAGGCCATCACCATGTCAACTGCTCCTGCTAGCACCAGCTCCGTGGTGACCACTTCTGCTCATGCCAGTTCCTCCCCTATTGCTCCTGGAGGTGTCACTACGTCTTCAAGTGCACCCAGTGGAGGAAGCATGACATCAACAGCTGGGCCTGACACCACCACACCTGGGACCACTACTGAGGGCAGCACCTTGTCAACCTCTCCTGAGAGCACCAGTTCACCGGTGACCACA
Organism: Callithrix jacchus; assembly: GCF_049354715.1. Taxonomy (NCBI): domain Eukaryota; kingdom Metazoa; phylum Chordata; class Mammalia; order Primates; family Cebidae; genus Callithrix; species Callithrix jacchus. The sequence goes on along the minus strand of NC_133503.1, from coordinate 12,736,459 downwards.
GCTACTCAGGGAAGTTCCTTCCCAACCACTCCTGAAGGGGCCACCACAACTTCAAGTACTCCCTTTAAAGGAAGCACACCATCAACCACCGAGCCTGCCACCACCACCACACCTGGGGCCAGCACCTTGTCAACCCCTCCTGGGGGCACCAGTTCACAAGTGCCCACATCTAGTCAGGGCAGTTCCTCCCCTACCACTCCTGGAAGCACCACCACGTCTTCAACTGCTCCTGGTGGAGGAACCACGCAATTAACCACTGAGCCTGCCACCACCACACCTGGGGCTACTGCCGAGGCCATCACCCTGTCAACTTCTCCCGCTGGCACCAGCTCCGTGGTGACCACTTCTGCTCACGCCAGTTCCTCCCCTATTGCTCCCGGAGGCGTCACCACGTCTTCAGCTGCACCCAGTGAAGGAAGCACGATATCAACAGCTGGGCCTGCCACCACCACACCTGGGGCCACTACTGAGGTCACCACCGTGTCAACCCCTCCTGTGAGCACCAGTTCACTGGTGACCATATCTACTCATGGAACTTCGTCCCCTACTGCTCCTGGAGGCGCCACCACATCCTCAACCGCTCCTGCTGGAGGAAGCACGCCATCCACCAATGAGCCTGCCACCAGCACACCTAAGGTTACTACTGAGGCCATCACCATGTCAACTGCTCCTGCTAGCACCAGCTCCGTGGTGACCACTTCTGCTCACGCCAGTTCCTCCCCTATTGCTCCTGGAGGTGTCACTACGTCTTCAAGTGCACCCAGTGGAGGAAGCATGACATCAACAGCTGGGCCTGACACCACCACACCTGGGACCACTACTGAGGGCAGCACCTTGTCAACCTCTCCTGAGAGCACCAGTTCACCGGTGACCACATCTACTCAGGGAAGTTCCTTCCCAACCACTCCTGAAGGGGCCACCACAACTTCAAGTACTCCCTTTAAAGGAAGCACACCATCAACCACCGAGCCTGCCACCACCACCACACCTGGGGCCAGCACCTTGTCAACCCCTCCTGGGGGCACCAGTTCACAAGTGCCCACATCTACTCAGGGCAGTTCCTCCCCTACCACTCCTGGAAGCACCACCACGTCTTCAACTGCTCCTGGTGGAGGAACCACGCAATTAACCACTGAGCCTGCCACCACCACACCTGGGGCTACTGCCGAGGCCATCACCCTGTCAACTTCTCCCGCTGGCACCAGCTCCGTGGTGACCACTTCTGCTCACGCCAGTTCCTCCCCTATTGCTCCTGGGGGCGTCACCACGTCTTCAGCTGCACCCAGTGAAGGAAGCACAATATCAACAGCTGGGCCTGCCACCACCACACCTCGGGCCACTACTGAGGTCAGCACCGTGTCAGTCCCTCCTGTGAGCACCAGTTCACTGGTGACCATATCTACTCAGGAAACTTCGTCCCCTACTGCTCCTGGAGGCGCCACCACATCCTCAACCGCTCCTGGTGGAGGAAGCACGCCATCCACCAATGAGCCTGCCACCACCACACCTAGGGCCACTACCGAGGCCATCACCCTGTCAACTGCTCCTGCTAGCACCAGCTCCGTGGTGACCACTTCTGCTCACGCCAGGTCCTCCCCTATTGCTCCCGGAGGCGTCACCACGTCTTCAGCTGCACCCAGTGAAGGAAGCACGATATCAACAGCTGGGCCTGCCACCACCACACCTGGGGCCACTACTGAGGTCACCACCGTGTCAACCCCTCCTGTGAGCACCAGTTCACTGGTGACCATATCTACTCATGGAACTTCGTCCCCTACTGCTCCTGGAGGCGCCACCACATCCTCAACCGCTCCTGCTGGAGGAAGCACGCCATCCACCAATGAGCCTGCCACCAGCACACCTAAGGTTACTACTGAGGCCATCACCATGTCAACTGCTCCTGCTAGCACCAGCTCCGTGGTGACCACTTCTGCTCATGCCAGTTCCTCCCCTATTGCTCCTGGAGGTGTCACTACGTCTTCAAGTGCACCCAGTGGAGGAAGCATGACATCAACAGCTGGGCCTGACACCACCACACCTGGGACCACTACTGAGGGCAGCACCTTGTCAACCTCTCCTGAGAGCACCAGTTCACCGGTGACCACATCTACTCAGGGAAGTTCCTTCCCAACCACTCCTGAAGGGGCCACCACAACCTCAAGTACTCCCGTTAAAGGAAGCACACCATCAACCACCGAGCCTGCCACCACCACCACACCTGGGGCCAGCACCTTGTCAACCCCTCCTGGGGGCACCAGTTCACAAGTGCCCACATCTACTCAGGGCAGTTCCTCCCCTACCACTCCTGGAAGCACCACCACGTCTTCAACTGCTCCTGGTGGAGGAACCACGCAATTAACCACTGAGCCTGCCACCACCACACCTGGGGCTACTGCCGAGGCCATCACCCTGTCAACTTCTCCCGCTGGCACCAGCTCCGTGGTGACCACTTCTGCTCACGCCAGTTCCTCCCCTATTGCTCCTGGGGGCGTCACCATGTCTTCAGCTGCACCCAGTGGAGGAAGCACGATATCAACAGCTGGGCCTGACACCACGACACCTGGGGCCACTACTGAGGTCAGCACCGTGTCAACCCCTCCTGTGAGCACCAGTTCACCGGTGACCACATCTACTCAGGGAACTTCGTCCCCTACTGCTCTTGGAGGCGCCACCACATCCTCAACCGCTCCTGCTGGAGGAAGCACGCCATCCACCAATGAGCCTGCCACCACCACACCCGGGGCTACTGCTGAGGCCATCACCCTGTCAACTTCTCCCGCTGGCACCAGCTCCGTGGTGACCACTTCTGCTCACGCCAGTTCCTCCCGTATTGCTCCTGGAGGTGTCACCAAGTCTTCAAGTGCACCCAGTGGAGGAAGCACGACATCAACAGCTGGGCCTGACACCACCACACCTGGGACCACAACTGAGGCCAGCACCTTGTCAACCCCTCCTGAGAGCACCAGTTCACCGGTGACCATATCTACTCAGGGAAGTTCCTTCCCAACCACTCCTGAAGGGCCCACCACAACTTCAAGTACTCCCTTTAAAGGAAGCACACCATCAACCACTGAGCCTGCCACCACCACCACACCTGGGGCCAGCACCTTGTCAACCCCTCCTGGGGGCACCAGTTCACCAGTGAGCACATCTACTCAGGGCATTTCCTCCCCTACTGCTCCTGGAGGCACCACCACATCCTCAACCACTCCTGGTGGAGGAAGCACGCCATCCACCAATGAGCCTGCCACCAGCACACCTAGGGCCACTACTGAGACTAGCACCTTGTCAACCCCTCCTGAGGGCACCAGTTCACCGGTGACCACATCTACTCAGGGCATTTCCTCCCCTACCACTCATGGAGGCACCACCACATCCTCAACCGCTCCTGGTAAAGGAAGCACGCCATCCACCAATGAGACTGCCACCAGCACACCTAGGGCCACTACCGAGGCCCGCACCCCATCAACCGCTCCTGCGGGCACCAGCTCTCTGGTGGCCACGGCTACTCAGCCCAGTTCCTCCCCTATAGCTCCTGGAGATGCCACCACGCTTTCAACCGCTGCCGGTGGAGAAAGCAGACCATCAACCACCGAGCCTGCCACCCCCACAACTGGGTCAACTACTGAGGCCAGCACCCCATCAATTTCTCTAGAGGGCACCAGCTCACTGGTAACCACGTCTACCCAGGCAGGTTTCTTCCCTACCACTCCTGGAGGTGCCAGCACCCCTTCACCTGCTCCTGCTGGAGGAAGCACGCCATCAACCACTGGGCCTGATACCCCCACACCTGGGCCCACTACAAAGGCCCGCACCTTTTCAACCACTGCCGTGGGCACAAGCTCACCAATGACCACGTCTACCCAGGCCAGTTCATCTCCTACTGCTCATGGAGATGCCACCTCGCCTTCAAATTCTCCCAGTGACGGAAGCACGCCATCAATCACCAGGCTTGACACCACCACACTTGGGGTCACTACGGAGGCCAGCACCCTGTCAACTGCTCCTGTTGACACTAGCTCACCGGTGACCATGTCTACTCAGGCCAGTTCCTTCCCTACCACTCCTGAAGGGGCCACCACCGCTTCAACTGCTCCCTTTAAAGGAAGCACACCATCAACCACCGAGCCTGCCACCACCACCACACCTGGGGTCAGCAACTTGTCAACCCCTCCTGCAGGCACACGTTCACCAGTGACCACATCTGTTCATGCCAGTTCCTCCCCTATTGCCCCTGGAGGCGTCACCACGTCTTCAACTGCACCCAGTGGAGGCAGCACGACATCAACAGCTGGGCCTGCCACCACCACACCTGGGGCCACTACTGCGGTCAGCACCTTGTCAACCCCTCCTGAGAGCACCAGTTCACGGGTGACCACATCTACTCAGGGAAGTTCCTTCCCAACCACTCCTGAAGTGGCCACCACAACGGCAAGTACTCCCTTTAAAGGAAGCACACCATCAACCACCAAGCCTGCCACCACCACCACACCTGGGGCCAGCACCTTGTCAACCCCTCCTGCGGGCACCAGTTCACCGGTGACCACATCTACTCAGGGCAGTTCCTCCCCTACCACTCCTGAAAGCACCACCACCTCTTCAACTGCTCCTGGTGGAGGAAGCACGCCATTAACCACTGAGCCTGCCATCACCACACTTGGGGCTACTACCGAGGCCAGCACCCTGTCAACTGCTGCTGCTGGCACCAGCTCAGTGGTGACCACTTCTGCCCAAGCCAGTTCCTCCCCTATTGCTCCTGGAGGCGTCACCACGTCTTCAGCTGCACCCAGTGAAGGAAGCACAATATCAACAGCTGGGCCTGCCCCCACCACTCCTGGGGCCACTACTGAGGTCAGCACCGTGTCAACCCCTCCTGTGAGCACCAGTTCACTGGTGACCATATCTACTCAGGGCATTTCCTCCCCTACTGCTCCTGGAGGTGCCACCACATCCTCAACCGCTCCTGGTGGAGGAAGCACCCCATCCACCAATGAGCCTGCCACCAGCACACCTAGGGCCACTACCGAGGCCCGTAGCCCATCAACCGCTCCTGCCGGCACCAGCTCTCTGGTGGCCACGGCTACTCAGCCCAGTTCCTCCCCTATAGCTCCTGGAGATGCCACCAGGCTTTCAACAGCTCCCAGTGGAGAAAGCAGACCATCAACCACCGAGCCTGCCACCCCCACAACTGGGTCAACTACTGAGGCCAGCACCCCGTCAATTTCTCTAGAGGGCACCAGCCCACTGGTAACCACGTCTACCCAGGCAGGTTTCTTCCCTACCACTCCTGGAGGTGCCAGCACCCCTTCACCTGCTCCTGATGGAGGAAGTACGCCATCAACCACCGGGCCTGACACCCCCACACCTGGGCCCACTACAAAGGCCTGCACCTTTTCAACCACTGCCGTGGGCACCAGCTCACCAATGACCACGTCTACCCAGGCCAGTTCATCTCCTACTGCTCATGGAAGTGCCACCTCGCCTTCAAATTCTCCCAGTGACGGAAGCACGCTATCAATCACCAGGCTTGACACCACCACACTTGGGGTCACTACGGAGGCCAGCACCCTGTCAACTGCTCCTGTTGACACTAGCTCACCGGTGACCATGTCTACTCAGGCCAGTTCCTTCCCTACCACTCCTGAAGCGGCCACCACCGCTTCAACTGCTCCCTTTAAAGGAAGCACACCATCAACCACCGAGCCTGCCACCACCACCACACCTGGGGCCAGCACCTTGTCAACCCCTCCTGCAGGCACACGTTCACCAGTGACCACATCTGTTCACGCCAGTTCCTCCCCTATTGCCCCTGGAGGCGTCACCACGTCTTCAAGTGCACCCAGTGGAGGCAGCACGACATCAAGAGCTGGGCCTGCCACCACCACACCTGGGGCCAGCAACTTGTCAACCCCTCCTGCAGGCACACGTTCACCAGTGACCACATCTGTTCACGCCAGTTCCTCCCCTATTGCCCCTGGAGGCGTCACCACGTCTTCAAGTGCACCCAGTGGAGGCAGCACGACATCAAGAGGTGGGCCTGCCACCACCACACCTGGGGCCACTACTGAGGTCAGCACCTTGTCAACCCATCCTGAGAGCACCAGTTCACCGGTGACCCCATCTACTCAGGGAAGTTCCTTCCCAACCACTCCTGAAGGGGCCACCACAACTTCAAGTACTCCCTTTAAAGGAAGCACACCATCAACCACGGAGCCTGCCACCACCACCACACCTGGGGCCAGCACCTTGTCAACCCCTCCTGGGGGCACCAGTTCACCAGTGAGCACATCTACTCAGGGAAGTTCCTCCTCTACCACTCCTGGAAGCACCACCACGTCCTCAACTGCTCCCGGTGGAGGAAGCACGCAATTAACCACTGAGCCTGCCACCACCACACCTGGGGCTACTGCCGAGGCCAACACCCTGTCAACTGCTTCTGCTGGCACCAACTCCGTGGTGACCACTTCTGCTCACGCCAGTTCCTCCCCTATTGCTCCTGGGGGCGTCACCATGTCTTCAGCTGCACCCAGTGGAGGAAGCACGATATCAACAGCTGGGCCTGACGCCACCACACCTGGGGCCACTACTGAGGTCAGCACCGTGTCAACCCCTCCTGGGGGCACCAGTTCACCGGTGACCACATCTACTCAGGGCAGTTCCTCCCCTACCACTCCTGAAAGCACCACCACCTCTTCAACTGCTCCTGGTGGAGGAAGCACCCCATTAACCACTGAGCCTGCCATCACCACACCTGGGGCTACTACCGAGGCCAGCACCCTGTCAACTGCTGCTGCTGGCACCAGCTCAGTGGTGACCACTTCTGCTCACGCCAGTTCCTCCCCTATTGCTCCTGGAGGTGTCACCACGTCTTCACGTGCACCCAGTGGAGGAAGCACGACATCAACAGTTGGGCCTGACACCACCACACCTGGGGCCACTACTGAGGCCAGCACCGTGTCAACCCCTCCTGTGAGCACCAGTTCACTGGTGACCATATCTACTCAGGGCATTTCCTCCCCTACTGCTCCTGGAGGCACAACCACATCCTCAACCGCTCCTGGTGGAGGAAGCACTCCATCCACCAATGAGCCTGCCACCAGCACACCTAGGGCCACTACCGAGGCCCGCACCCCATCAACCGCTCCTGCGGGCACCAGCTCTCTGGTGGCCACAGCTACTCAGCCCAGTTCCTCCCCTATAGCTCCTGGAGATGCCACCACGCTTTCAACGGCTGCCGGTGGAGAAAGCAGACCATCAACCACCGAGCCTGCCAACCCCACAACTGGAGCAACTACTGAGGCCAGCACCCCGTCAATTTCTCTAGCGGGCACCAGCTCACTGGTAACCACATCTACTCAGGCAGGTTTCTTCCCTACCACTCCTGGAGGTGCCAACACGCCTTCAACTGCTCCTGCTGGAGGAAGCACGCCATCAACCACCGGGCCTGACACCCCCACACCTGGGCCCACTACAAAGGCCCGCACCTTTTCAACCACTGCCGTGGGCACCAGCTCACCAATGACCACGTCTACCCAGGCCAGTTCGTCTCCTACTGCTCATGGAGATGCCACCTTGCCTTCATATTTTCCCAGTGCAGGAAGCACGCCATCAATCACCAGGCTTGCCACCGCCACACCTGGGGTCACTACGGAGGCCAGCACACTGTCAACCGCTCCTGTTGACACCAGCTCACCGGTGACCATGTCTATTCAGGCCAGTTCCTTCCCTCCCACTCCTGAAGGGGCCACCACAACTTCAACTACTCCCTTTAAAGGAAGCACACCATCAACCACCGAGCCTGCCACCAGCACCACACGGGGGGCCCCTACTGAGGCCAGCACCTTGTCAACTTCTCTTGTGGGCACCAGTTCACCAGTGACCACATCTACTCAGGGCATTTCCTCCCCTACCACTTCCGGAGGCGCCACCACATCCTCAACCGCTCCTGGTGGAGGAAGCACGCCATCCACCAATGAGCCTGCCACCAGCACACCTAGGGCCACTACCGAGGCCCGTAGCCCATCAACCGCTCCTGCGGGCACCAGCTCTCTGGTGGCCACAGCTACTCAGCCCAGTTCCTCCCCTATAGCTCCTGGAGATGCCACCACGCTTTCAACGGCTCCCAGTGGAGAAAGCAGACCATCAACCACCGAGCCTGCCACCCCCACAACTGGGGAAACTACTGAGGCCAGCACCCCGTCAATTTCTCTAGCGGGCACCAGCTCATTGGTAAGCACATCTACTCAGGCAGATTTCTTCCCTACCACTCCTGAAGGTGCCAACACCCCTTCATTTGCTCCTGCTGGAGGAAGCACGCCATCAACCCCCGGGCCTGACACTCCCACACCTGGAGCCACTACAAAGGCCGTCACCTTTCCAACCACTGCCGTGCACACCAGCTCACCAATGACCACGTCTACTCAGGCCAGTTCCTCTCCTACTGCTCATGGAGGTGCCACCTCGCCTTCAGCTTCTCCCAGTGCAGGAAGCACGCCATCAATCACCAGGCTTGCCACCAGCACACCTGGGGTCACCACGGAGGCCAGCACCCTGTCAACCACTCCTGTTGACACCAGCTCACCGGTGACCATGTCTACTCAGGCCAGTTCCTTCCCTTTCACTCCTGAAGGGGCCACCACGGCTTCAACTGCTCCCTTTGGAGAAAGCACACCATTAACCACTGAGCCTGCCACCACCACTACACCTGGGGCCACTACTGAGGCCAGCACCTTGTCAACTCCTCCTGCGGGCACCAGTTCACCAGTGCCCACATCTACTCAGGGCAGTTCCTCCCCTACCACTCCTCGAAGCACCACCACGTCTTCAACTGCTCCTGGTGGAGGAAGCACGCCATTAACCACTGAGCCTGCCATCACCACACCTGGGGCTACTACCGAGGCCAGCACCCTGTCAACTGCTCCTGCTGGCACCAGCTCCGTGGTGACCACTTCTGCTCACGCCACTTCCTCCCCTATTGCTCCTGGGGGCATCACAACGTCTTCAGCTGCACCCAGTGGAGGAAGCACGATATCAACAGCTGGACCTGACACCACCACACCTGGGGCCACTACTGAGGCCAGCACCGTGTCAACCCCTCCTGTGAGCACCAGTTCACTGGTGACCATATCTACTCAGGGCATTTCCTCCCCTACTGCTCCTGGAGGCGCCACCACATCCTCAACCGCTCCTGGTAAAGGAAGCACGCCATCCACCAATGAGCCTGCCACCAGCACACCTAGGGCCACTACCGAGGCCCGCACCCCATCAACCGCTCCTGCGGGCACCAGCTCTCTGGTGGCCACGGCTACTCAGCCCAGTTCCTCCCCTATAGCTCCTGGAGATGCCACCACGCTTTCAACGGCTGCCGGTGGAGAAAGCAGACCATCAACCACCGAGCCTGCCACCCCCACAACTGGGGCAACTACTGAGGCCAGCACCCCGTCAATTTCTCTAGCGGGCACCAGCTCACTGGTAACCACGTCTACTCAGGCAGGTTTCTTCCCTACCACTCCTGGAGGCACCAACACGCCTTCAACTGCTCCTGCTGGAGGAAGCACGCCATCAACCACCGGGCCTGACACCCCCACACCTGGGCCCACTACAAAGGCCCGCACCTTTTCAACCACTGCCGTGGGCACCAGCTCACCAATGACCACGTCTACTCAGGCCAGTTCCTCTCCTACTGCTCATGGAGATGCCACCTTGCCTTCAAATTCTCCCAGTGCAGGAAGCACGCCATCAATCACCAGGCTTGCCACCGCCACACCTGGGGTCACTACGGAGGCCAGCACCCTGTCAATTTCTCCTGTTGACACCAGCTCACCGGTGACCATGTCTACTAAGGCCAGTTCCTTCCCTCCCACTCCTGAAGGGGCCACTACAACTTCAACTACTCCCTTTAAAGGAAGCACACCATCAACCACCGAGCCTGCCACCAGCACCACATGGGGGGCCCCTACTGAGGCCAGCACCTTGTCAACTTCTCTTGTGGGCACCAGTTCACCAGTGACCACATCTACTCAGGGCATTTCCTCCCCTACCACTTCCGGAGGCGCCACCACATCCTCAACCGCTCCTGGTGGAGGAAGCACGCCATCCACCAATGAGCCTGCCACCAGCACACCTAGGGCCACTACCGAGGCCCGTAGCCCATCAACCGCTCCTGCGGGCACCAGCTCTCTGGTGGCCACAGCTACTCAGCCCAGTTCCTCCCCTATAGCTCCTGGAGATGCCACCACGCTTTCAACGGCTCCCAGTGGAGAAAGCAGACCATCAACCACCGAGCCTGCCACCCCCACAACTGGGGAAACTACTGAGGCCAGCACCCCGTCAATTTCTCTAGCGGGCACCAGCTCATTGGTAAGCACATCTACTCAGGCAGATTTCTTCCCTACCACTCCTGAAGGTGCCAACACCCCTTCATTTGCTCCTGCTGGAGGAAGCACGCCATCAACCCCCGGGCCTGACACTCCCACACCTGGAGCCACTACAAAGGCCGTCACCTTTCCAACCACTGCCGTGCACACCAGCTCACCAATGATTACGTCTACTCAGGCCAGTTCCTCTCCTACTGCTCATGGAGGTGCCACCTCGCCTTCAGCTTCTCCCAGTGCAGGAAGCACGCCATCAATCACCAGGCTTGCCACCAGCACACCTGGGGTCACCACGGAGGCCAGCACCCTGTCAACCGCTCCTGTTGACACCAGCTCACCGGTGACCATGTCTACTCAGGCCAGTTCCTTCCCTCCCACTCCTGAAGGGGCCACCACGGCTTCAACTGCTCCCTTTGGAGAAAGCACACCATTAACCACCGGGCCTGCCACCACCACTACACCTGGGGCCACTACTGAGGCCAGCACCTTGTCAACCCCTCCTGTGGGCACCAGTTCACCCGTGCCCACATCTACTCAGGGCAGTTCCTCCCCTACCACTCCTCGAAGCTCCATCACATCTTCAACTGCTCCTGGTGGAGGAAGCACGCCATTAACCACTGAGCCTGCCATCACCACACCTGGGGCTACTACCGAGGCCAGCACCCTGTCAACTGCTCCTGCTGGCACCAGCTCCGTGGTGACCACTTCTGCTCACGCCACTTCCTCCCCTATTGCTCCTGGGGGCGTCACCACGTCTTCAGCTGCACCCAGTGAAAGAAGCACGATATCAACAGCTGGGCCTGACACCACCACACCTGGGGCCACTACTGAGGCCAGCACCGTGTCAACCCCTCCTGTGAACACCAGTTCACTGGTGACCATATCTACTCAGGGCATTTCCTCCCCTACTGCTCCTGGAGGAGCCACCACATCCTCAACCGCTCCTGGTGGAGGAAGCACGCCATCCACCAATGAGCCTGCCACCAGCACACCTAGGGCCACTACCGAGGCCCGTAGCCCATCAACCGCTCCTGCGGGCACCAGCTCTCTGGTGGCCTCGTCTACTCTGTCCAGTTCCTCCCCTATAGGTACTGGAGATGCCACCACGCTTTCAACCTCTCCTGTTGGAGGAAGCACACCACCAACCACCAAGCCTGTCACCACCACACCTGGGGCCACTATGGAGGCCAGCACCTTTTCAATCGCTGCTTCAGACACCAGCTCACTGGTGAGCACGTCCACTCAGGGCAGTTCCTCCCCTACCACTCCTGGAAGCACCACCACTTCCTCAACCACTCCCAGTGGAGGAAGCACACCATTCACCACCGGGCCTGCCACCACCACACCTGGGGCCACTACCGAGGCCGGAACCCCTTCAACAGCTCCTGCGGGTACCAGCTCTCTGGTGACCACGTCTGCTCAGGCCAGTTTCTCCCCTGCCATTCCTGGAGATGCCACCACGGTTTCAACCAGTCCCGGTGGAGAGATCACGCCAGCAACCACCAGACCTGCCACCACCACACCTGGGGCCACTACCGAGGCCAGCACCGTTTCAACCACTCCTGCTGGCACCAGCTCAGTGGTGACCACTTCTCCTCATGCCAGTTCCTCCTCTACTGCTCCTGGAGGCGTCACCATGTCTTCAACTGCACCCCGTGGAGGAAGCACAGTATCAACACCTGGGCCTGACACCACCACACCTGGGGCCACTGCTGAGGCCAGCACCACGTCAACCACTTCTGCAGGCACCAGCCTAGAGGTTACCGAGTCTACTCTGGCCAGTTTCTCCCCTACAGCTTCGGAAGGGGCCACCAACCCCTCAAAAGCTCCCGGTGGAGAGAGCACGCCATCAACCAGCAAGCCTGCCACCACCACATCTGGGGCTGCGACCATGACCAGCACCCCATCAACTGCTCCTGTGGGCACCAGCTCACTGGTGACCACATCTACTCAGGTCGGTTCTTCTTCTACTGCTCCTGGAGGCGCCACCTCGCCTTCAACCTCTATGGGTGTAGGAAGCACGGCATCAGAAACTGGGCCTGCCACCACCACACCGGGGGCCACTACCGAGGCCAGCACCCCGTCAACTACTCCTGGGGGCACCAGCTCACTGTTAACCATGACTTCTCAGGGCAGTTTGTCTCCTACTACTCCTGGAGGCGCCACCTTCCCTTCAACCTCTCCCGGTGCAGAGAGCACGCCATCAACCACCGGGCTTGCCACCACCACACGTGGGACCACTACGGATGCCGGTAGCCTGTCAGCCACTCCCGTTGATACCAGCTCACCAGTGACCGTGTCTACTCAGGCCAGTTCCTTCCCTACCACTCCTGGAGGGGCCACCATGGTTTCAACTGCTCCCTTTGGAGGAAGCACACCATCAACCACCAAGCCAGTCACCACCACACCTGAAGCCACTACTGAGGCCAGCACCTTGTCAATTTCTCCTGTGGGCACCAGTTCACCAATGACCACGTCTACTCAGGGCAGTTCCTCTCCTACTGCTACTGGAGGTGCCACCTCGCCTTCAACTTCTCCCAGTGCAGGAAGCACATCATCAATCACCAGGCTTGCCACCACCACACCTGGGGTCACTACGGAGGCCAGCACCCTGTCAACTGCTCCTGTTGACACCAGCTCACCGGTGATCATGTCTACTCAGGGCAGTTCCTTCCCTCCCACTCTTGAAGGGGCCACCACGGCTTCAACTGCTCCCTTTGGAGGAAGCACACTATCAACCACCGAGCCAGTCACCACCACTACACCTGGGGCCACTACTGAGGCCAGCACCCTGTCAACTTCTCCTGCTGGCACCAGCTCAGTGGTGACCACTTCTACTCATACCATTTCCTCCCCTACTGCTCCTGGAGGTGTCACCATGTCTTCAGCTGCGCCCAGTGAAGGAAGCATGATATCAACAGCTGGGCCTGACACCGCCACACCTGGGGCCACTACTGAGGCCAGCACCGTGTCAACCCCTCCTGTGAGCACCAGTTCACTGGTGACCATATCTACTCAGGGCATTTCCTCCCCTACTGCTCCTGGAGGAGCCACCACATCCTCAACCGCTCCTGGTGGAGGAAGCACGCCATCCACCAATGAGCCTGCCACCAGCACACCTAGGGCCACTACTGAGGCCCGTAGCCCATCAACCGCTCCTGCGGGCACCAGCTCTCTGGTGGCCACGGCTACTCAGGCCAGTTCCTCCCCTATAGGTACTGGAGATGCCACCACGCTTTCAACGGCTGGCGGAGGAGAAAGCAGACCATCAACCACCAAGCCTGTCACCACCACACCCGGGGCCACTATGGAGGCCAGCACCTTTTCAATCGCTGCTTCAGAAACCAGCTCACTGGTGAGCACCTCCACTCAGGGCAGTTCCTCCCGTACCACTCCTGGAAGCACCACCACTTCCTCAACCGCTCCCAGTGGAGGAAGCACGCCATTCACCACCGGGCCTGCCACCACCACACCTGGGGCCACTACCGAGGCCAGCACCCCGTCAACCGCTCCTGCTGGTACCAGCTCTCTGGTGAGCACATCTGCTCAGGCCAGTTTCTCCCCTGCCATTCCTGGAGATGCCACCACGATTTCAACCAGTCCCAGTGGAGGAATCATGCCAGCAACCACCAGGCCTGCCACCATTACTCCTGGGGCCACTACTGAGGCCAGCACCCCGTCAATTTCTCTAGCGGGCACCAGCTCACTGATAACCACGTCTACTCAGGCAGGTTTCTTCCCTACCACTCCTGGAGGCACCAACACGCCTTCAACTGCTCCTGCTGGAGGAAGCACGCCATCGACCACCGGGCCTGACACCCCCACACCTGGGCCCACTACAAAGGCCCGCACCTTTTCAACCACTGCCGTGGGCACCAGCTCACCAATGACCACGTCTACTCAGGCCAGTTCCTCTCCTACTGCTCATGGAGATGCCACCTCGCCTTCAAATTCTCCCAGTGCAGGAAGCACGCCATCAATCACCAGGCTTGCCACCGCCACACCTGGGGTCACTACGGAGGCCAGCACCCTGTCAATTGCTCCTGTTGACACCAGCTCACTGGTGACCATGTCTACTAAGGCCAGTTCCTTCCCTCCCACTCCTGAAGGGGCCACTACAACTTCAACTACTCCCTTTAAAGGAAGCACACCATCAACCACCGAGCCTGCCACCAGCACCACATGGGGGGCCCCTACTGAGGCCAGCACCTTGTCAACTTCTCTTGTGGGCACCAGTTCACCAGTGACCACATCTACTCAGGGCATTTCCTCCCCTACCACTTCCGGAGGCGCCACCACATCCTCAACCGCTCCTGGTGGAGGAAGCACGCCATCCACCAATGAGCCTGCCACCAGCACACCTAGGGCCACTACCGAGGCCCGTAGCCCATCAACCGCTCCTGCGGGCACCAGCTCTCTGGTGGCCACAGCTACTCAGCCCAGTTCCTCCCCTATAGCTCCTGGAGATGCCACCACGCTTTCAACGGCTCCCAGTGGAGAAAGCAGACCATCAACCACCGAGCCTGCCACCCCCACAACTGGGGAAACTACTGAGGCCAGCACCCCGTCAATTTCTCTAGCGGGCACCAGCTCATTGGTAAGCACATCTACTCAGGCAGATTTCTTCCCTACCACTCCTGAAGGTGCCAACACCCCTTCATTTGCTCCTGCTGGAGGAAGCACGCCATCAACCCCCGGGCCTGACACTCCCACACCTGGAGCCACTACAAAGGCCGTCACCTTTCCAACCACTGCCGTGCACACCAGCTCACCAATGATTACGTCTACTCAGGCCAGTTCCTCTCCTACTGCTCATGGAGGTGCCACCTCGCCTTCAGCTTCTCCCAGTGCAGGAAGCACGCCATCAATCACCAGGCTTGCCACCAGCACACCTGGGGTCACCACGGAGGCCAGCACCCTGTCAACCGCTCCTGTTGACACCAGCTCACCGGTGACCATGTCTACTCAGGCCAGTTCCTTCCCTCCCACTCCTGAAGGGGCCACCACGGCTTCAACTGCTCCCTTTGGAGAAAGCACACCATTAACCACCGGGCCTGCCACCACCACTACACCTGGGGCCACTACTGAGGCCAGCACCCTGTCAACCCCTCCTGCGGGCACCAGTTCACCCGTGCCCACATCTACTCAGGGCAGTTCCTCCCCTACCACTCCTCGAAGCACCACCACGTCTTCAACTGCTCCTGGTGGAGGAAGCACGCCATTAACCACTGAGCCTGCCATCACCACACCTGGGGCTACTACCGAGGCCAGCACCCTGTCAACTGCTCCTGCTGGCACCAGCTCCGTGGTGACCACTTCTGCTCACGCCACTTCCTCCCCTATTGCTCCTGGGGGCGTCACCACGTCTTCAGCTGCACCCAGTGAAAGAAGCACGATATCAACAGCTGGGCCTGACACCACCACACCTGGGGCCACTACTGAGGCCAGCACCGTGTCAACCCCTCCTGTGAACACCAGTTCACTGGTGACCATATCTACTCAGGGCATTTCCTCCCCTACTGCTCCTGGAGGAGCCACCACATCCTCAACCGCTCCTGGTGGAGGAAGCACGCCATCCACCAATGAGCCTGCCACCAGCACACCTAGGGCCACTACCGAGGCCCGTAGCCCATCAACCGCTCCTGCGGGCACCAGCTCTCTGGTGGCCTCGTCTACTCTGTCCAGTTCCTCCCCTATAGGTACTGGAGATGCCACCACGCTTTCAACCTCTCCTGTTGGAGGAAGCACACCACCAACCACCAAGCCTGTCACCACCACACCTGGGGCCACTATGGAGGCCAGCACCTTTTCAATCGCTGCTTCAGACACCAGCTCACTGGTGAGCACGTCCACTCAGGGCAGTTCCTCCCCTACCACTCCTGGAAGCACCACCACTTCCTCAACCACTCCCAGTGGAGGAAGCACACCATTCACCACCGGGCCTGCCACCACCACACCTGGGGCCACTACCGAGGCCGGCACCCCTTCAACAGCTCCTGCGGGTACCAGCTCTCTGGTGACCACGTCTGCTCAGGCCAGTTTCTCCCCTGCCATTCCTGGAGATGCCACCACGGTTTCAACCAGTCCCGGTGGAGAGATCACGCCAGCAACCACCAGACCTGCCACCACCACACCTGGGGCCACTACCGAGGCCAGCACCGTTTCAACCACCCCTGCTGGCACCAGCTCAGTGGTGACCACTTCTCCTCATGCCAGTTCCTCCTCTACTGCTCCTGGAGGCGTCACCATGTCTTCAACTGCACCCCGTGGAGGAAGCACAGTATCAACACCTGGGCCTGACACCACCACACCTGGGGCCACTGCTGAGGCCAGCACCACGTCAACCACTTCTGCAGGCACCAGCCTAGAGGTTACCGAGTCTACTCTGGCCAGTTTCTCCCCTACAGCTTCGGAAGGGGCCACCAACCCCTCAAAAGCTCCCGGTGGAGAGAGCACGCCATCAACCAGCAAGCCTGCCACCACCACATCTGGGGCTGCGACCATGACCAGCACCCCATCAACTGCTCCTGTGGGCACCAGCTCACTGGTGACCACATCTACTCAGGTCGGTTCTTCTTCTACTGCTCCTGGAGGCGCCACCTCGCCTTCAACCTCTATGGGTGTAGGAAGCACGGCATCAGAAACTGGGCCTGCCACCACCACACCGGGGGCCACTACCGAGGCCAGCACCCCGTCAACTACTCCTGGGGGCACCAGCTCACTGTTAACCATGACTTCTCAGGGCAGTTTGTCTCCTACTACTCCTGGAGGCGCCACCTTCCCTTCAACCTCTCCCGGTGCAGAGAGCACGCCATCAACCACCGGGCTTGCCACCACCACACGTGGGACCACTACGGATGCCGGTAGCCTGTCAGCCACTCCCGTTGATACCAGCTCACCAGTGACCGTGTCTACTCAGGCCAGTTCCTTCCCTACCACTCCTGGAGGGGCCACCATGGTTTCAACTGCTCCCTTTGGAGGAAGCACACCATCAACCACCAAGCCAGTCACCACCACACCTGAAGCCACTACTGAGGCCAGCACCTTGTCAATTTCTCCTGTGGGCACCAGTTCACCAATGACCACGTCTACTCAGGGCAGTTCCTCTCCTACTGCTACTGGAGGTGCCACCTCGCCTTCAACTTCTCCCAGTGCAGGAAGCACATCATCAATCACCAGGCTTGCCACCACCACACCTGGGGTCACTACGGAGGCCAGCACCCTGTCAACTGCTCCTGTTGACACCAGCTCACCGGTGACCATGTCTACTCAGGGCAGTTCCTTCCCTCCCACTCTTGAAGGGGCCACCACGGCTTCAACTGCTCCCTTTGGAGGAAGCACACTATCAACCACCGAGCCAGTCACCACCACCACACCTGGGGCCACTACTGAGGCCAGCACCCTGTCAACTTCTCCTGCTGGCACCAGCTCAGTGGTGACCACTTCTACTCATACCATTTCCTCCCCTACTGCTCCTGGAGGTGTCACCATGTCTTCAGCTGCGCCCAGTGAAGGAAGCATGATATCAACAGCTGGGCCTGACACCGCCACACCTGGGGCCACTACTGAGGCCAGCACCGTGTCAACCCCTCCTGTGAGCACCAGTTCACTGGTGACCATATCTACTCAGGGCATTTCCTCCCCTACTGCTCCTGGAGGAGCCACCACATCCTCAACCGCTCCTGGTGGAGGAAGCACGCCATCCACCAATGAGCCTGCCACCAGCACACCTAGGGCCACTACCGAGGCCCGTAGCCCATCAACCGCTCCTGCGGGCACCAGCTCTCTGGTGGCCACGGCTACTCAGGCCAGTTCCTCCCCTATAGGTACTGGAGATGCCACCACACTTTCAACGGCTGGCGGAGGAGAAAGCAGACCATCAACCACCAAGCCTGTCACCACCACACCCGGGGCCACTATGGAGGCCAGCACCTTTTCAATCGCTGCTTCAGAAACCAGCTCACTGGTGAGCACCTCCACTCAGGGCAGTTCCTCCCGTACCACTCCTGGAAGCACCACCACTTCCTCAACCGCTCCCAGTGGAGGAAGCACGCCATTCACCACCGGGCCTGCCACCACCACACCTGGGGCCACTACCGAGGCCAGCACCCCGTCAACCGCTCCTGCTGGTACCAGCTCTCTGGTGAGCACATCTGCTCAGGCCAGTTTCTCCCCTGCCATTCCTGGAGATGCCACCACGATTTCAACCAGTCCCAGTGGAGGAATCATGCCAGCAACCACCAGGCCTGCCACCATTACTCCTGGGGCCACTACTGAGGCCAGCACCCCGTCAATTTCTCTAGCGGGCACCAGCTCACTGATAACCACGTCTACTCAGGCAGGTTTCTTCCCTACCACTCCTGGAGGCACCAACACGCCTTCAACTGCTCCTGCTGGAGGAAGCACGCCATCGACCACCGGGCCTGACACCCCCACACCTGGGCCCACTACAAAGGCCCGCACCTTTTCAACCACTGCCGTGGGCACCAGCTCACCAATGACCACGTCTACTCAGGCCAGTTCCTCTCCTACTGCTCATGGAGATGCCACCTCGCCTTCAAATTCTCCCAGTGCAGGAAGCACGCCATCAATCACCAGGCTTGCCACCGCCACACCTGGGGTCACTACGGAGGCCAGCACCCTGTCAATTGCTCCTGTTGACACCAGCTCACTGGTGACCATGTCTACTAAGGCCAGTTCCTTCCCTCCCACTCCTGAAGGGGCCACTACAACTTCAACTACTCCCTTTAAAGGAAGCACACCATCAACCACCGAGCCTGCCACCAGCACCACATGGGGGGCCCCTACTGAGGCCAGCACCTTGTCAACTTCTCTTGTGGGCACCAGTTCACCAGTGACCACATCTACTCAGGGCATTTCCTCCCCTACCACTTCCGGAGGCGCCACCACATCCTCAACCGCTCCTGGTGGAGGAAGCACGCCATCCACCAATGAGCCTGCCACCAGCACACCTAGGGCCACTACCGAGGCCCGTAGCCCATCAACCGCTCCTGCGGGCACCAGCTCTCTGGTGGCCACAGCTACTCAGCCCAGTTCCTCCCCTATAGCTCCTGGAGATGCCACCACGCTTTCAACGGCTCCCAGTGGAGAAAGCAGACCATCAACCACCGAGCCTGCCACCCCCACAACTGGGGAAACTACTGAGGCCAGCACCCCGTCAATTTCTCTAGCGGGCACCAGCTCATTGGTAAGCACATCTACTCAGGCAGATTTCTTCCCTACCACTCCTGAAGGTGCCAACACCCCTTCATTTGCTCCTGCTGGAGGAAGCACGCCATCAACCCCCGGGCCTGACACTCCCACACCTGGAGCCACTACAAAGGCCGTCACCTTTCCAACCACTGCCGTGCACACCAGCTCACCAATGATTACGTCTACTCAGGCCAGTTCCTCTCCTACTGCTCATGGAGGTGCCACCTCGCCTTCAGCTTCTCCCAGTGCAGGAAGCACGCCATCAATCACCAGGCTTGCCACCAGCACACCTGGGGTCACCACGGAGGCCAGCACCCTGTCAACCGCTCCTGTTGACACCAGCTCACCGGTGACCATGTCTACTCAGGCCAGTTCCTTCCCTCCCACTCCTGAAGGGGCCACCACGGCTTCAACTGCTCTCTTTGGAGAAAGCACACCATTAACCACCGAGCCTGCCACCACCACTACACCTGGGGCCACTACTGAGGCCAGCACCCTGTCAACCCCTCCTGCGGGCACCAGTTCACCCGTGCCCACATCTACTCAGGGCAGTTCCTCCCCTACCACTCCTCGAAGCACCACCACGTCTTCAACTGCTCCTGGTGGAGGAAGCACGCCATTAACCACTGAGCCTGCCATCACCACACCTGGGGCTACTACCGAGGCCAGCACCCTGTCAACTGCTCCTGCTGGCACCAGCTCCGTGGTGACCACTTCTGCTCACGCCACTTCCTCCCCTATTGCTCCTGGGGGCGTCACCACGTCTTCAGCTGCACCCAGTGAAAGAAGCACGATATCAACAGCTGGGCCTGACACCACCACACCTGGGGCCACTACTGAGGCCAGCACCGTGTCAACCCCTCCTGTGAACACCAGTTCACTGGTGACCATATCTACTCAGGGCATTTCCTCCCCTACTGCTCCTGGAGGAGCCACCACATCCTCAACCGCTCCTGGTGGAGGAAGCACGCCATCCACCAATGAGCCTGCCACCAGCACACCTAGGGCCACTACCGAGGCCCGTAGCCCATCAACCGCTCCTGCGGGCACCAGCTCTCTGGTGGCCTCGTCTACTCTGTCCAGTTCCTCCCCTATAGGTACTGGAGATGCCACCACGCTTTCAACCTCTCCTGTTGGAGGAAGCACACCACCAACCACCAAGCCTGTCACCACCACACCTGGGGCCACTATGGAGGCCAGCACCTTTTCAATCGCTGCTTCAGACACCAGCTCACTGGTGAGCACGTCCACTCAGGGCAGTTCCTCCCCTACCACTCCTGGAAGCACCACCACTTCCTCAACCACTCCCAGTGGAGGAAGCACACCATTCACCACCGGGCCTGCCACCACCACACCTGGGGCCACTACCGAGGCCGGCACCCCTTCAACAGCTCCTGCGGGTACCAGCTCTCTGGTGACCACGTCTGCTCAGGCCAGTTTCTCCCCTGCCATTCCTGGAGATGCCACCACGGTTTCAACCAGTCCCGGTGGAGAGATCACGCCAGCAACCACCAGACC
Source organism: Callithrix jacchus (assembly GCF_049354715.1). Lineage (NCBI taxonomy): Eukaryota > Metazoa > Chordata > Mammalia > Primates > Cebidae > Callithrix > Callithrix jacchus. The sequence goes on along the minus strand of NC_133503.1, from coordinate 12,715,355 downwards.
TGCCACCACCACACCTGGGGCCACTACCGAGGCCAGCACCGTTTCAACCACCCCTGCTGGCACCAGCTCAGTGGTGACCACTTCTCCTCATGCCAGTTCCTCCTCTACTGCTCCTGGAGGCGTCACCATGTCTTCAACTGCACCCCGTGGAGGAAGCACAGTATCAACACCTGGGCCTGACACCACCACACCTGGGGCCACTGCTGAGGCCAGCACCACGTCAACCACTTCTGCAGGCACCAGCCTAGAGGTTACCGAGTCTACTCTGGCCAGTTTCTCCCCTACAGCTTCGGAAGGGGCCACCAACCCCTCAAAAGCTCCCGGTGGAGAGAGCACGCCATCAACCAGCAAGCCTGCCACCACATCTGGGGCTGCGACCATGACCAGCACCCCATCAACTGCTCCAGTGGGCACCAGCTCACTGGTGACCACATCTACTCAGGTCGGTTCTTCTTCTACTGCTCCTGGAGGCGCCACCTCGCCTTCAACCTCTATGGGTGTAGGAAGCACGGCATCAGAAACTGGGCCTGCCACCACCACACCGGGGGCCACTACCGAGGCCAGCACCCCGTCAACTACTCCTGGGGGCACCAGCTCACTGTTAACCATGACTTCTCAGGGCAGTTTGTCTCCTACTACTCCTGGAGGCGCCACCTTCCCTTCAACCTCTCCCGGTGCAGAGAGCACGCCATCAACCACCGGGCTTGCCACCACCACACGTGGGACCACTACGGATGCCGGTAGCCTGTCAGCCACTCCCGTTGATACCAGCTCACCAGTGACCGTGTCTACTCAGGCCAGTTCCTTCCCTACCACTCCTGGAGGGGCCACCATGGTTTCAACTGCTCCCTTTGGAGGAAGCACACCATCAACCACCAAGCCAGTCACCACCACACCTGAAGCCACTACTGAGGCCAGCACCTTGTCAATTTCTCCTGTGGGCACCAGTTCACCAATGACCACGTCTACTCAGGGCAGTTCCTCTCCTACTGCTACTGGAGGTGCCACCTCGCCTTCAACTTCTCCCAGTGCAGGAAGCACATCATCAATCACCAGGCTTGCCACCACCACACCTGGGGTCACTACGGAGGCCAGCACCCTGTCAACTGCTCCTGTTGACACCAGCTCACCGGTGACCATGTCTACTCAGGGCAGTTCCTTCCCTCCCACTCTTGAAGGGGCCACCACGGCTTCAACTGCTCCCTTTGGAGGAAGCACACTATCAACCACCGAGCCAGTCACCACCACTACACCTGGGGCCACTACTGAGGCCAGCACCCTGTCAACTTCTCCTGCTGGCACCAGCTCAGTGGTGACCACTTCTACTCATGCCATTTCCTCCCCTACTGCTCCTGGAGGTGTCACCATGTCTTCAGCTGCGCCCAGTGAAGGAAGCATGATATCAACAGCTGGGCCTGACACCGCCACACCTGGGGCCACTACTGAGGCCAGCACCGTGTCAACCCCTCCTGTGAGCACCAGTTCACTGGTGACCATATCTACTCAGGGCATTTCCTCCACTACTGCTCCTGGAGGAGCCACCACATCCTCAACCGCTCCTGGTGGAGGAAGCATGCCATCCACCAATGAGCCTGCCACCAGCACACCTAGGGCCACTACTGAGGCCCGTACCCCATCAACCGCTCCTGCGGGCACCAGCTCTCTGGTGGCCACGGCTACTCAGGCCAGTTCCTCCCCTATAGGTCCTGGAGATGCCACCACGCTTTCAACGGCTGGCGGAGGAGAAAGCAGACCATCAACCACCAAGCCTGTCACCACCACACCCGGGGCCACTATGGAGGCCAGCACCTTTTCAATCGCTGCTTCAGACACCAGCTCACCTGTGATCACGTCCACTCAGGGCAGTTCCTCCCGTACCACTCCTGGAAGCACCACCACTTCCTCAACCGCTCCCAGTGGAGGAAGCACGCCATTCACCACCGGGCCTGCCACCACCACACCTGGGGCCACTACCGAGGCCAGCACCCCGTCAACCGCTCCTGCTGGTACCAGCTCTCTGGTGAGCACATCTGCTCAGGCCAGTTTCTCCCCTGCCATTCCTGGAGATGCCACCACGATTTCAACCAGTCCCAGTGGAGGAATCATGCCAGCAACCACCAGGCCTGCCACCATTACTACTGGGGCCACTACCGAGGCCAGCACCGTTTCAACCACTCCTGCTGGCACCAGCTCAGTGGTGACTACTTCTCCTCATGCCAGTTCCTCCTCTACACCTGGAGGTGTCACCATGTCGTTAACTGCACCCAGTGGAGGAAGCACAGCATCAACCCCTGGGCCTGACACCACCACACCTGGGGCCACTGTTGAGGCCAGCACCATGTCAACCACTTCTGCAGGCACCAGGTCAGTGGTTACCACGTCTACTCTGACCAGTTCCTCCCCTACGGTTTCTGGAGGGGCTACCGACCCTTCAAAAGCTCCCAGTGGAGAGAGCACGCCATCAACCAGCAAGCCTGCCACCACCACATCTGGGGCTGCGACCATGACCAGCACCCCATCAACTGCTCCTGTGGGCACCAGCTCTCTGGTGGCCACCTCTACTCAGGCCAGTTCCTCCCCTATAGCTCTTGGAGATGCCACCACGCTTTCAACCGCTCCCAGCAGAGAAAGCACACCATCAACCACCGAGCCTGCCACCACCACACCTGGGGCCACTACTGAGGCCAGCACCTTGTCAGCTTCTTCTGTGGGCACCAGTTCACCAGTGACCACATCTATTCAGGGCATTTCCTCCCCTACCACTCCTGGAGCCGCCACCACATCCTCAACCACTCCTGGTGGAGGAAGCACGCCATCCACCAATGAGCCTGCCACCACCACACCTGGGGCCACTACCGAGGCCATCACCCTGTCAACTGCTCCTGCGGGCACCAGCTCTCTGGTGGCCACCTCTACTCAGGCCAGTTCCTCCCCTATAGCTCCTGGAGATGCCACCACGCTTTCAACGGCTCCCGATGGAGAAAGCAGACCATCAACCACCGAGCCTGCCACCCCCACAACTGGGGCCACTACTGAAGCCAGCACCTTGTCAATTTCTCTAGCGGGCACCAGCTCACTGGTAACCACGTCTACTCAGGCAGGTTTCTTCCCTACCACTCCTGAAGGTGCCAACACGCTTTCAAAAACTCCCGGTGGAGAGAGCACGCCATCAACCAGCAAGGCTGCCACCACCACATCTGGGGCCGCTACTGTGACCAGCACCTCGTCAGCCCCTTTTCTGGGCACCAGCTCCCCGGTGACCATGGATACCCAGGCCAGTTCATCTTCTATAAGTGTAGATGGCACCACCATGCCTATGTCTACTCTGAGTGAAGGAAGCACTCTCAGCACCGCCCATGTGACCAGTTCTGGGGCTCGCACACATTCAAGCCCTCCTGTTGACACCCGCACCTCTGTGACCACTTCTACCAAAGCCAGTTCATCTCCTACCACTCTGGAGGGCACCACCATTCCTACTACGAAGGACTTTACAACAAATGCAGTGAGTACTGCTGCTACCCTCACGTATGTGACCGTGTCTACTGCCCCCAGCACACCCAGCACAGCCAGCAGAGGCTCCACTACCTCTACATCGACTCTTTCTGCAGCCAGTACGGCTCTCACCTCTATTCCCATCATCACGCGTTCCGTGACCCCTCTGTCAGAATCCAGCGTGCCGTCAACAATACCTTCTCGCCCCGTCCCACCTGTGTTTCCTCCTGGTCACTCCAGTACACCTTCAACCATGTCTGCCTCCCCGACGCCTGTGACCACTGACGCTGTCACTACCATGACCACCAGGACACATCCCAGTACACGGATCACTTCCTCCCCCACGGTGACCACCACCACCACCGTCCCCAGGACTACTTCCACAATTAATAGCACCGCCACCTCAACTCCTGCTGTGCCAACAACCACAACACGTAAGTCATTTCTTGAGTTTTCCTTTTTGGAACTGACATTATTTTCCAGTCTCTGCTCCCTACGTTTTGTGGTTTTCTTCTTAAACGTTTTACTAAACGCCTTTTGCTCTGACTTGCTTGTTTTCTGTTTGATAAAACCTGCACCGAGGTTCTCCGTCTCAGCACTCTCTCGCTTCTCCGACCTTGCCTTGCTGTTTCTTGTACAAGTTCCACCATTTCGAACAAAGCGTTACCACTCCTTTTCTGGGCATCCCAATCTCCGGTATTCTGTCCACAAGTCCTGTTATCTCTCTTGTATTCTGCAGGTCCCTGTTCCATTGCACTTTGTCTGCTCTGATGTTATTAACTCTGCGTGGTTTGTTTATGTTTTCTTTTAAACTTGTTAGTTTACTTTGTAAACTTTCTAGTGGATTTTCTCATTGATTTTGTTCATACTAAAGTACGAACTTTTTTTTTTTTGCAGAAGGTTGTTGCCATTTTATTCATGTGCACCTGTGACAACTGTCTCTGCCACCATTCACTTTTATTTTGATTTATCTTATCCCCTGAGCACCCGCTATAGAAGCAAAAAAAGGTCCTTCACTTCTACCAGCTCTGAACTCCGCCTCCAGTGCCTACGAGCGTTATGCTGCCCTTATGTATCCCTCTCCTTTCTCTGACTCTAAAACTTTCACTCAGCTTTCTTTTCTCGTGTTAGTTTGAGATTTGCTCCATTTCTTACTTGCTATTATAATACCCTGTATATTGTATTACATGAATCACATGATGTATTAATAGACCTGTGAGTATGACTCCTAGATTAAGAATATTTTGCATGCATTTTTTTTTTTGAGACTGAGTCTTGCTCAGGCTGCAGTGCAGTGGCGTGATCTCAGCTCACTGTGACCTCTGCCTCCCGGGTTCAAGACATTTTCCTACCTCAGCCTTCTGTGTAGCTGGGACTACAGGCACCTTAGCCTGCAGCCACGCCTGGCTAAGTTTTTGTATTTTTAGTAGAGATGGAGTATCACCATGTTGGTCAGGATGGTCTTGATCTCCTAACCTTGTGATCCACCTGTCTTGGCCTCCCAAAGTGCTGGGACTACAGGCGTGAGGCACCGTGCCCGGCCCGAATGCATTTTTTAAAGCATGCTAATTAAGATATTTGGAAACACTGATTTATTTAGATGAATAGGCTCACAGATACATAATCTGCGTCTGCCCACAGAACTGCCCCATCCTGTCTTGAATTCATGACAATGAAGGATGGTTCTTCAGTTTTTGGCTGCTACAATTTCTCTGGACTTTGTGATTTCTTCCTCTGCCGAATTCTACTTTGCCTGGACTTTCTTTTCTTTCCTCCTCCTCCTTTTTCTTCTTCTTCTCTTTTGAGACAGAGTTTTACTCTTGCTGCCCCAGCTGGAGTGCAGTGTCAAGATCTCGGCTCACTGCAACCTCTGCTTCCCAGGTTCAAGCGATTCTCTCACCTCAGCCTCCTGAGTAGCTGGGATTACAGGTGCCTGCCACCACGCCCAGCTACATTTTGTATTTTTAGTAGAGATGGTGTTTCACCATGTTGGCCAGGCTGGTCTCCAACTCCTGACCTCAGGTGATCCACCTACGTTGGTTTCTCAAAGTCTGGGATTACAGGCGAGAGCCACCATGCCTGGCTGGACTTTCTATCATATGGCTTTTTTCTCTGGATGCTCTCCAATATGTCTGTCTTCTTGAGCTCTCTGATTCTCCGATGAGTGGTCTGAGCATTTTCAGGTGGGAGATCTGGACCTTGTATTTCCAGAAGGCCTCATAGGTGTCTCGACAAAGGACAGGTGGCTGCAATGCCACTGGACCCACTCTCTGGCGTCAGTCGCCTCTTTGAAGGCAGATTGTCCTCCTTCTATCTTCCTCCTCTTCCCCAGAGATCGGCCTTCCCTTTACACTGTTGAGCAATGTGTGAACATGCCCCAGCATCTGCTTCTGTTGCTTCTCACTAGTCTGTGTTTTGGCACTTAGCTCAGGTCTGGGCATCTTTAGTAATAAAAGAGAGAGAGAGACGGAGGGAGAATGAGACTGATGAAGGATGTTTGGTGCGTATGTAAGGATGTCCAGTGTGCCCAGGGCTCTTGACTTCTCTCTTCTGTTCTTTCCAAATGTCTTGGAGCAAAAGCCCTTAAACAGAGGCTGCAAGATGTGACTTCCATGAGTGTGGGTCCTGCTCTCTGAGTCTGTTTAGGGTAAGCCAGAAGGCAGAGATGAGACACGTGTTTGCAGAGTCTATACATACCTCGTGCACTTCCCCAGACAAAACATACCTTAAATACTGATCTACCCAGGCACAGCAATTTTCAAGAAAAGCCAAAGAGAACAGAGCTTTAGATTTTCCAGGTTGGGCCGTGTGTCATGGCTCAAGCCTGTAATCCCAGCACTTTGGGACGCTGAGGCGGGTGGATCACCTTGTGGTCAGGAGTTCAAGACTAGCCTGACCAACATGGAGAAACCCCATATCTACTAAAAATATAAAATTAGCTGGGTGTGGTGACGCATGCCGATAATCCCAGTTACTCTGGAGGCTGAGGCAGGAGAATCCCTTGAACCCGGAAGACAGGTTGTGGTGAGCTGAGAGCGCGCCATTGCTCTCCAGCCCAGGCAACGAGAGCAAAATTCCGTCTCAAAAAAACAAATAAAAGATTTTGCAGGTTGGCAGAGATATTTGAGAGTTGGCTTTCACTAATTCCTACCTATTTAAACCAAGAGGAGTTTATTTGTATTGCAATTTAAAAAGGAGTTGCTAGCCAGGTGCAGTGGCTCATGCCTGTAATCCCAGCACTTTGGGAGGCTGAGGCAGGTGAAAAACAAGGTCAGGAGTTTGAGACCAGCCTGACCAACATGGCAAAACCCTGCCTCCACTAAAAATACAAAAATTAGCTGGGTGTGGTGGAGCGTGCCTATAATCCCAGCTACTCAGGAGGCTGAGGTAGGAGAATCGCTTGAACCCAGGAGGCGGAGGTTGCAGTGAGCCGAGATGGCACCACTGCACTCCAGCCTGGGCGACAGAGTGAGACTGTGTCTCAAAAATAAAATAAATAAATAAAATAAAAAAAACAAAAAGGAGTTGTTAGGCTGGGCATGATGGCTCACACCTGTAATCCCAGCATTTTGTGAGGCTGAGACTGGCGGATTGGTTGAGGCCAGAAGGATTGGTTGAGACCAGCCTGGGCAACAGAGCATCACCCCATTTTTACAGAAAAATATTTAAAATTAGCCAGGCATGGTGATGCATGCCTGCAGTCCCAGTGGCTTGGGAGGCTAAGGTGGGAGGATTGCTCAAGCCCAGGAGCTCAAGGCGGTAATGAGGTACGATCGCATCACTGCACGCCAGCTTGAGTGAGACAGTAAGACTGTCTCAAAAATAAATAATATATTAAAAATAAAATAAGATCTAAACTCCTCCCTCAAACTCCACATCCCAGTAAATTAAAAAAGAATGAGAAAGAATCATAGCAGTCATGACTGACAGTACGGGCTTTTCCAAAGCGGGTGCTGAGGATCAACGACCGTCTCATTCTCAGCCCGGGTGGACTCGAGGTTGGTCACGTTCGCCTGGGTTTTCTCCTCCTCAGCCTCTCACCTCTCACAATACCGGGTTTCTCTTTCTTCATGTTTTTGGGCTGGACTAGGACTGGCTGGAGTGTCACCTGCATGTGGACCCGTGGGGAGATGGCTTAGCCTCTCTCTGCCTCACTTTGTCTGCCTGTGAAGTGAGGATAATATTAACTGTCCTGTGCACCCCAGAGTCTCACGAGAGTATCAGATTAGGCAGTGGGGGTTCACGCCTGTAATCCCAGCTCTTTGGGAGGCTGAACTGGGTGGATCACCTGAGGTCAGGAGTTCAAGATCAACCTGGCCAACATGGTGAAAACTGTCTCTACTAAAATACAAAAATTAGCTGGGTAACCCAGTGCAGGGGCTCACATCTGTAATCCCAGCACTTTGGGAGGCTGAGGTAGGCAGATCATGAGGTTAAGAGATCGAGAACAGTCTGGCCAACATGGTGAAACCCTGTGTCTCCTAAAAATACAAAACTTAGCTGAGCATGGTGGTGCTTGCCTATAATCCCAGCTACTTGGGAGGCTGAGGCAGGAGAATCACTTGAACCCCGGGAGGCAGAGGTTGCAGTCAGCTGAGATTGTGCCACTGCACTCTAGCCTGGAGACAGAGCGAGACTCCGTCTTAAAAAAAAAAAATTAGCCGGGTATGATAGTGCACCTGTAATCCCAGCTACTTAGGAGGCTGAGGCAAGAGAATCACTGGAACCCGGGAGGTGGAAGTTGCAGTGAGCCAAGATCGTGCTATTGCGCTCCAGCCTGGGCAGCAAGAGTGAAACTCGGTCTCAAAAAACAAAAACAGATGAGGCGGTGTCTGTGCAAATGCATCATAAGCTGTAAAGTGTGGTGCTCAACATGTAACCACAGTAGGTCCCTGTTCCTTTCAGAGCAATGCTTCAATGGAGGAGAGTGGAAAGAAGACGCCTGTGACTGCCCCCCTGGCTACAGAGGAGATCGGTGCCAGTACGCGGCCGTTGTCTGCATGAACGGAGGCTCCTGGGATGGGCTCAAGTGCCAGTGTCCCTCCCCCTACATTGGGGAGGTCTGTGAGGAGGTGTCCAACAGCCTTGACATAAGTAAGTGCAACCCCTGTCCCCCTCCCTGTGCCCTGGGACCCAGCCTCCACATAGGCCCTCCCCCTGTCCCCTTCCCTGTGCCCTGGAACCCAGCCTCCACATAGGCACCAGTTCCTGCCCCACCTGGATGTGAGGCCAGGAATAGGGCCTCTTCCGGGCTGTGGGTTTTTTGTTTTTTGTTTATTACCCAGTGCTAACAATGCTAGAGCATCACAAAATGAATAAAATAGGCCAGGCATGGTGGCTCTCGCCTGTAATCCCAGTGCTTTGGGAGTCTGAGGCAGGACTGCTTGAAGCCAGGAGTTCAAGATCAGCCTGGGCAACATAGTGAGATCCCATTTCTTAAAAAAAAATAAAATAAAATTGGCCGAGTGTGGTGGCTCATGCCTGTAATCCCAGCACTTTGGGAAGCCGAGGCGGGTGGATCACAAGGTCAAGAGTTCAAGACCAGCCTGGCCAACATAGTGAAAACCCCGTCTCTACTAAAAATAGAAAAATTAGCCAGGTGTGATGGCACATGTCTGCAGTCCCAGCTACTCAGGAGGCTGAGGCGGGAGAATCGCTTGAACCTGGGAGGCACAGGTTGCAGTGAGCTGAGACCACACCATTGCACTCCAGCCTGAGTGACAGAGCGAGACTCCATCTCAAAACAAACAAACAAACAAAAAAATGAGCTGGGTGTGGTGGTGCACACCTGTAGTCCAGCTGCTTGGGAGGCTGATGTGGGAGGTTGCTTGAGCCCAGGAGTTTGAGCTGCACTGAGCTATGACCTCACCACTGTACTCCAGCCTGTGCAACAGAAGAAGACCCTGGAAGGAAGGAAGGAAGGAAGGAAAGAAGGCAGGAAGGAGGGAGGGAGGGAGGCAAGGAAGGGGAAATGAATAAAACAAGAAGGTGTATTTTTGACACAAATTTGGCACAGAATTTTACCATAAAATGCAATGGAGGTCACTTCCTCCACCCAGGCTGGGGGGCAGATCTTCTGAGTGGGAGACTCAGGGATGCTCAGCTCAGTAAGTCTACCCTCCTCAGCGCCACCGGAGACAGTCTCCGCCCAAATGGAAATGACTGTGACAGTGACCAGTGTGAAGTTCACCGATGAGCTGAATGACCGTGCTTCCGAGGAATTCAAGAATTTCAACAAGACATTCACGGAAGAGGTAAGTCTGGGAGATCAAGACCCCATGGCCACTCAGTTCTCCCAGAGCAGAGTCTGTAAGGTTCAGGAGGCAGCTGGGGGCTATTTCCTTGTTAGATGTGCAGGAGTTTTCTCCGGCTCCCATGTCCTCAGGGCTTGCCAGTGGAGGAGGGAGAAGATGAGGCCAGGTCTTATCTGGGGGCTGCAGGAGGCCCTGGGCGGAGCAGGTCTCTGGAAAGGGACCACTCCATGTGGCAAGTCTGCTGTGATGCCCTGGGACAGGTCCTGTGCCCCGATGTCCCATGGAAAGGCCCCATGGGTCCTCTGGGATGACATAGTGGCCCCTTGCCTTTCAGATGAACCGTGTGTACGCCAATATCACCGAGTATGTCGGGGTGAACATCAAAAAGCTACGGTGAGTGTCTGGGCCGTGGGAAGAGGGTCTGTGGCATGGAAGCAGCAGTCATAATTATAAATAATTGGAACGGTGCCCCCTGCATGACCATGCTTGGGCAGCTCTCACAACACCACCAACGGTGTGGCTTAAGCAACAGAAATCTATTTCTCCTGGTTCTGGAGGCTGGAGGTCTGAGATCAAGGTGTGGGTGGGTGGTTTCTCTGGAGGCCTCTCTCCTTGGCTTGTGGATGGCCGCCTTCTTGCTGTGTCTTTGCACGGTCTTTCCCCTGTGCACACCTCCCTGCTGCCTCTGCATACCCAAATTTCCCCTTCTTATAAGGACACCAGGCAGACTGGATGGGGCCTACACTAATGGCTTCATTTTAACTTAATCACCTCTGTAAAGGCCCTATCTCCAAATATAGTCACCTTCTGAGCTTCTGGGGGTTAGGGCTTCAATATATCAATGTAGGTGGCACCAGGTACAGTGGCTCACATCTGTAATCCCAGCACTTTGGGAGGCCGAGGCAGAAGGATCATTTGAGGCCAGGAGTTCGAGAACAGCCTGAGCAACATAGCAAGACCTTGTCTCTATAAAAAATACCAAAATTAGCAGGGCATGGTGGTGTGCACCTGTAGACATAGCTACTCAGGAGGCTGAGGCAGGAGGATCAGCTGAGCCCAGGAGTCAGAGGCTAGAGGATGCCAGGATGGCATCACTGCACTCCAGCCTGGGCAGCAGAGCAAGACTCTGTGTCTGCAACAAAAAAACCCAAAACCTCAAGGACGGCCTCTTCTGTGGTTCCAATTCCTCCCTCCATCTCCCTCACTGAAGCTTCCCTGAGACTTCCTGGAGCCTCCCTTTCTAGAAAGTTCTCTTAGGCACAGGCTGCTGGGAGAAGTCCTGTAGCAAGGGACCCAGTGCAGTACCTGGGACAGAGCCATCACCTCAACTGTCCTGCCCCCAGCTCTGCCTTCCCTTGGGACCACAGAGGGTGAAGCCAGCTGGGCGCAGTGGCTCATGCCTGTAATCCCAGCACTTTGGGAGGCTGAGGTGGGTGGATCACCTGAGGAAAGGAGTTCAAGACCAACTCCTGAACAATACGATGAAACCCCTTCTCTACTAAAATTACAAAAATTAGCTGGGTGTGGTAGCAATTGCCTGTAGTCCCAGCTACTCGGGAGGCTGAGGCAGGAGGATCACTCGAACCTGGGAAATGGAGGTTGCAGTGAGCTGAGATTGCGCCACTGCACTCCAGCCTGGGCAACAGAGCAAGACTCTGTCTCAAAAAAAAAAAAAAAAAAAAAAAAGAGAAAGAGGGTGAAGGCTGCCTGGGACAGGATTTGAGAGATAAGCACCCATTCTGAGCTGAGGACATCTTCCCCTCCCTCCTCAGGCATGGCAGTGTGGTGGTGGAGCATGAGGTCCTCCTAAGAACCAAGTACACGCCAGAGTTCCAGACAGCGTTGAACAATGCCAGCAAGGTCGTGAAAGAAAGAATCACAAAAGTGACTGAGGAGCAAATAATGATCAACGATAATTGCTCAGGTAAACTCCTAGGCTTCCAGGGAGGGAGGGAAAGGAGGGGGCAGCAGGGCTGGAGCGTGACTTTCTTAGTAGAGAGGAGGGCTCAGAGTGAGGATGGCTAACGGGCGGGTGCAAGAGTCACTGTGGGGTCCTGGAGTCCCTGGGGGTGCAGCTCAAGGAAGCCCCAGGATTGGGCCAAGAGAGTCTTTCACTTTTGTCTTCCTCTGGCCCATTTTGTTCCTGTGGTAGGTAGGGGAAGGGACAAAAGCAGATGGAGAGAGTAGAATGTGGAGATAGCTAGGAACTCGTCCCAGAACCTGCAAGGACACACAGAGACAGGCCAGATCATCCAGGGCACCAGGACTAAGGGGTACAGGATAGGAGAGTCTGCTGGAAATGGGGACCAATGGGTCCTGTTACACAGGGGTTCATCTAAGTGTGTGGATCATGGCAGAAGAGAGAAGAAGGTGGCATTGGGCAGCTGTGGTGGCTCACACCTGTAATCCCAGTTCTGTGGGAGGCCGAGGCAGGCAGATCACTTGAGGCCAGGAGTTTGAAACCAGCTTGGTCAACATGGTGAAACCTTGTCTCTACTAAAAATACAAAGTTAGCTGGACATGATGGTGGGTGCCTGTAGTCTCACTACTTAGGAGGCTGAGGCAGGAGAATTGCTTGAACCCAGGAAGCAGAGGTTGCAGTGAGCTGAGATCGCACCACTGCACTCTAGCCTGGGTGACAGAGCAAGACTCAGTCTTAAAAAAAAAAAAAAAAAAAAAAAGACCAAAAGGCCAAGCACGGTGTCTCACGCCTGTAATCCCAGCACTTTGGGAGGCCAAGGCAGGTGGATCACTTGAACCTGGAAGACGGAGGTTGCAGTGAACTGAAATTGCATTACTGCACTCCAGCCTGGTGACAGAGTGAGACTCCGTCTCAAAAAGAAAGAAAGAGAGAGAGAGAAAAGAAATAAAGAAAAAAGAAAGGAAGGAAGGAAAAGAGGGAGGAAGGAAAGAAAGAAAATGGAGGTTTGGGACTAAAAGGGCACAGGGGGGCTCAGGACACTTGGAGGGTCACCAGATGTGAGGCTGATGCTGGCCTCTGCAGGGGCCAGGTTCCCACCTCCCCATAGCCACCCACCCCCTACACACACACACACACACACACACACACACACACACACACCCCTCAGCTCCCTGAGGATGTAGAACAAGCATGTGTGTGTCATGAGGGGCTTTCTGTGTCTCCTTCACAGCCTTGCTGTGTTACAACACCAGTGGTACCCAGGTGCAAAACATCACGATGACCCAGTACGACGCTGTAGGTAGGTGATAACACAAGGGGTTTGGGGGAAGGCTGGGGGGGGAACCCAGGAGGAGCAGGGCAGTGCCCCCCAGCCCCCTGGTCACGCTGCTCCCTGTCCCCGCACCTCCACCAGCAAAATGCCGGGAGGCGGCCGGGGCGGACTATGAAGACTACTTCCTAGTGGAATACCAGGACCAGCAACCAAAATGCATCAGCCCCTGCGAGCCCGGCTACAATGCCTCCAAGAACTGTAACTTCGGCAAGTGCCAGTTGCTTCGAAGTGGCCCCCGGTGCTAGTGAGTGCTTCCCCACCTCTTCTAGACCAGCCCAGACGTCCTCGTCCTCCCCATCCCCTGCAGGGCTTCTCCCCAGGCACTGCCTAGAGGCCAAGGCCATGGGACTAGGTCCCAGCCTCTCCTGAATGTGTCCAGCTGCAGAGGAATTGGATTGGGGGTGGGGAAAGACATGAGTAGCTGAGTTCCAAGCCTGCATCCATAACAGCCCCAGCCCTCCCCGGCGTCCTCTCTGTGCTGACAAGGGCTGAGGACTGTGACAGCCTCTGGGAAAGGTTGTCTGATGGAAGAACAGAGAGAGAGAGAGCCTTGCTTCCAGAGGGAGAATAAGATCCTCTGCTGGTGGAATAGAAACAGAAGGCCACACACCCATAGGGGGAGTGGGGAGAAGTGCTAGAGCGTAGTCACAGAGGTAGGAAAGTTCAGAAAAACACTGCCACTTGAAACAGAACCAAAGAGAGAGACCAGCTGGAGTGTCCGGTGCAGGAAGAAGCTGCATGTATGCAAAGACCTGAGTCATTAGTTTGGGAAGGCTTCCTGGAAAAGGTGGTCACAAGCTGGAAAGGGGAAGAAAGGAACAGGGCTTAGAGAAGCATCTCCATGTAGTCGGGAGGAAGAGCTTCAGGGATATAATAGAAGCTTTGGATCAGTCTGCAGCCTGGCTTTCTTGAAACAGAGGAGGATGAAAGTGAGGATGGTTAATGGGTAAGTGCAAGAGTCACTGTGGGGTCCTGGAGTCCCTGGGGAAGACCCAGGTTGGGCCAACTGTCTTAGATCCTGGGTTGCAACTGGAAGCAAAACCTAAAAGCCTGGAGTGGGAATTGAGCTCATTTGAGGACCAGCTCCAGGGATGCTGGTCTTCATCTACGTTCATCCCCGCAGGATGCCTTGCTTAGGCCCCCTGCCAATCTCTTCTCACCTCCTCCTCATTAAACACCCAAGGGGCAGGGCCCAGGTCTGAAGCTGCTGCTGACTCTGTTCTCTCTCCCGCACTGTCCCTTCTCTCCATCTCAGCTGCTTGACCACGGAAACTCACTGGTACAGAGGGGAAGACTGTGACCAGGGCATCCAGAAGAGTCTGGTGTACTGGCTTGTGGGGGCAGGGTGCGTGCTGGTGCTGATCATCCTGATAGCTCTCCTGATACTCACTTTCCACTCCAAGAGAGAGGTGAAATGGTGAGTGAGCCCCTACCACCTCCTCTTCCAGCTCCCTCCAGCTCCTCCTCCTCCTCTGATCCCTCTGCCTCTAATCACTTCATCCTGGAGGTGGACAGTGGGGAAGCTAAAAACGGGGATACAGCTTGTCCCTGGTCCTTGTTCCTGTTCTCCAACGCTAACAGGGTCTCTCTGGTGTTTCCACCCATAGGCAAAAGTCCAAATTGTCTCAGTTGTACAAGTGGCAAGAAGAGAAAGGTGGACCAGCTCCTGGGGCATTCCAAAACATTGGCTTTGACATCTCCCAAGGTATTGGCCTTCCTCTCTGAACTCAATGGCTCAAAATGTGGAAACAGGCTGAGTGTAATGGGTTCACGCCTGTAATCCCAGCACTTTGAGAGGCCAAGGCAGGAGGATTGCTTGAGGCGAGCAGCTTGAGATCACCCTGGGCAACAACACAGCAAAACCCTATCTCTTAAAAAAAAAAAAAAAAAAAAAAAAAAAAAAAAAAAAGAGGCTGAGGCAGGTAGATCACTTGAGGTCAGGATGAGACCAGCCTGGACCACATGGTGAAACCCTGTCTCTACTAAAATTACAAAAAAATTAGCTGGGTGCGGTGGCAGGCACCTGCAATCCCAGCTATTCAGGAGGCTGAGGCAGGAGAATTGCTGGAACCCGGGAGGTAGAGGCTGCAGTGAGCTGAAACTCCAGCCTGGGTGATGGAGCAAGATTCTGTCTCACAAGAAGAAGGAGAAGGAGAAAAAGAAAATATAGGACAGATAGAAAACACAAAATAAAATGATAGGAAGTAATGCAAATGTATCATGAATCATAATACATATAAGTAGATTAAACTTTAGTTAAAAAAGGAATTTTAAAAAAATTCTAGGTATCTGCTGTGGATGAGAGGCACATGTGAAATAGAAACACAAAGCTTGGAAACAAAAGTGTGGAAAATACAAAACAGGGTAATAGTAAACAAAGTATCTGTTGTTTTGTGTATAGCTGTACTCATTGCAAGTACATGATCTTTAGAGCAAAAAGAATTACTAGAGATAAAAAATGTTCAATATTATGAAATGGCTTATTCTGTTAGACACAAGTCTAATTTGTATGCTCAATTAGTACAATCTCCCATATCTTTGGAAATTTTTTAAAGTTTCTAAATAATGTATGGATCAGATAAGAGATTATAGTTAAAGTGAGAAAATACTTAGTATCAAGACTTGTGGGATGCAGCTATAGCTGTACTCAGAAGGAAATTCATAGCCTTAATATGCCTGTATTAGAAAGCTGTTGTCAGTTAATGTTGATAGTTTGTCACATTTTCAATAGTTTTCAGTTTCCTAGGGGTGGGAACAAACGCCCTTATCCTCCGTTGAATGGGATGAAAGGGGAAGATGAAAGTTTGTCCTTCTAACCTCCTATTTCCATGGGGTTTTTCATCTCTCTAGAAGAAAATGATTCCATCCACCTGGACTCCATCTACAGTAATTTCCATCCCTCCCTGGGCCACGTAGACCCTGAAACGAAGGTAAAAAGGGTCTGGGTGGGATGCTGGCCTCTCCCGACCTTGCGACTTTCTTCTCCTTTCCTACATGTCTCCCGACCTTCAGGGAAACAAAGCCATGTTTACAGTTTATGGGTCCAGGTAATCCTCCCAGGTCCATTCTGCCAGGAAACAAGCCAGGAAACAAGTTATTTCAATTTGTAAACACACATAAAAGTCAAAATAGTAGTGCAGTAAATACTTACATATATTCCATCTAGCGCCACAAGACTTAACATGTCATATGTTTCTTTCTTTGTATTGATCTCTTTACTAATTTTTGCTGAGTAATTTGGAAGTCAGCTGCCAACATTATGACACTTGATCCCTAACCATTTCAGCACACACTTCCTAACACCATGATTATATGCAATACATTGATAATAACTGCACAATATCATATGATAGCCAGTTTTCCCAATTAGCCCAAAGACATCTTTTATTACTAGTTTTTATTTTTCTCAGAAGTGGATACAACAGATTTCAAGTACTGGCTTCTGTTATGTCTCTTTGGTATTTTGAATTTAGAATGGACTCCTACATTTTTAAATAGATTGATTTTTTAAGAGTCTAGAGGCCGGGCGTGGTGGCTCACCCCTGTAATCTAAGCACTTTGGAGGCCAAGGCAGGTGGATCACCTGAGGTCGGGAGTTCAAGACCAGCCTGACCAACATGGTGAAAACCAGTCTTAAAAAAAAGAGTCTAGGATAGCTGTCTCGAAAAATGTCTCAGCTGGGCTCTGTGGCTCATGCTTGTAATCCCAGCACTTTGGGAGGCTGAGGTGGGCAGATCATGAGGTCAGGAGTTTGAGACCAGCCTGGCCAACAAAGTGAAAATCTGTCTCTACTAAAAATACAAAAAGTAGCTGGGCATGATGGTACACACCTATAGTCCCAGCTACTCAGGAGGCTAATGCAGGAGAATCGCTTGAACCTAGGAGGCAGAGGTTGTGGTGAGCCGAGATGGTGCCACTGCACTCCAGCCTGGGCAACAGAGGGAGACTCTGTCTTCAAAAAAAAAAAAAAAAAAAAAAGTCTCACACTCCTGGTTTGTTTTGTGGTGTCATCTAACTTGTCCCCCATCGTTAATATCAGAGGTATTAGCAGTATTCTAGTTTTGGAAATACCGGAGGTTGGGTCTAGAGGTTTAACTGAAGTCAGATTAAACATTTTTGTTATGACATAGATAATGCTATTGCCTCACTTCAACAAGTATGTAACATCAGGTTGTCCCCCCCATGATTAAGGCCAAGATTGGTCACATGGGTAAAAGGTGACCACTCCTTGATGATCACTGCCTTAATATTATTTAAACTGGATGGATATTTGAGGGGAGGAGAAATACCAGGTGTGAACGGCTTCGGGTGCTATGCTCCCTTGACACAGCCCTTTGGGGCAAAGATGAAATCTCCAGCCAGGATACCTGCAAACCTACCTGGCAGGGAGGGGAAGACAAAATTGGTTTGTGCTAGAATCCAGGTCATAGGATGAGTTCTAAACCAACCACTTAGGTCAGATGCAGTGGCTCATGCCTGTAATCCCAGTACTTTGGGAGGCCAGGGCAGGAAAATCACTTGAAGTCAGGAGTTTGGGACCAGCCTGAGCAACAAAGTGAGACTCTGTCTCTCTATATAAAAATAATAATAATGGCCAGGCACAGTAGCTCCCAGCACTTTTGGTGGTCAAGATGGATGGATCGTTTGAGCCCAGGAGTTTGAGACTACCCTGGGTAACATGGTGAAACCTCATCTCCACAAAAAATTTAAAAATTATCCAGATGTGGTGGTGTGCACATGCAGTCCCAGCTACTGGGGAGGCTGAGCTGGGAGGATCATTTGAGCCCAGAAGTTAGAGGCTGCAGTGAGCCATGATTGTGCCACTGCACTCCAGCCTGGATGGGAGTAAGACCATGTCTCAAAAAAATAAAAAAAATTAAAAATAATTAAACCAAACACTTCCCATCCCAAGCCTTTTTATGCTTCCAAAATCCCAAATTCCTCAGGAGCCAAGCCCTCAACTGGTTTTATCTCTCTTTTCAGATCCAAATTCAGAGGCCTCAGATGACGATGACATCACTTTAAGGCATGAAGCTGAGAAGTCCGGGAGTGAGGATATTGCAGTCCCGCTAAGCTTGGTGGAACATTTGCCCATAAAGGGACTTCCATGGGAACTCAATTGAAACAAGCCCTGTACTTATTAAGGAGAAAGAGGAGAGAGACAGCAGTGGTGGGAGATTCTTAAACAGAAAACCATGGAAGCTCCAATGGGCTTGTCATGATATCAGGCTAGGCTCTCATGCTCATTTTTCAAAGAGGTTCCAGATTTGAGGGTGATACGGCTGTAACATAGGTCACCCCATTGATCGCCAGTATTGATTTGGCTGATCTGGCCGGGTAGATAGGCGTCCCCTTCCTTCCTCGCTGCTCCATTTTTGTCCGTCCTAAAGCTGCATGCTCAGTTGGAGAGGATGAGAGGACGACCCTCTCTGATAGAGGAGGACGATTCTTCTGTCAAAGGCATACAGATATCTGGACTTCCCTGCTAGAACTTCCAAACAAGCTCAGAGAAGTCCCCCGCTCGCGTCTGCACGGGTTCAGCACCACGGACAGCGCCCTCGTCTCGCTGTTCACAACCGTGACCCCTTCGACACTGGACTGCGTTTTACATTTCAAAAAATACTCTCGTAAGAATTACTGCATACCGTCTCATGAAAAAAACCTATGTTTAAATATATAGCATTTGCCTTTAGTATATAAGGGTATAGGTATTTTTTTAAGTTCTTATTTTTATGAGTTCTGATTTTTCCTTAGTAAATGTTATACTATATATTTGTAGAAGCTAAAAATAATAAATCAACTTTATTATAATTTTCATGGTTTCCAGAGTCTTTTCCTCCTGTTTCCCATAGCTTCTGTTTCTATCCTACCAGACTCTCTCCTCCTCTCCTCCAGAACGTCAAGTCTGATGTGCTTGGGCTTCCAGATAACAAGAGGGAGAATTGCCGTGGAATGAAGACTATTTCCTGAACTCCACTCACTGGCACCATTTGCTGGTGTCCAAGAGGCAAGGCAGACATACACACACACACACACACACACACACACACACACACACACACACGAGAGGCAGGGACTCACTTTCTACCAAAGAAAACCACATTTTCCAGCCGGATGTGGTGGCTCACATCTGTAATCCCAGCACTTTGGGAGGCTCAAGTGGGCGGATCACCCGAGGTCAGGAGTTCGAGACCAGTCTGGCCAACATGGAAAAACCCCGTCTCTACCAAAAATACAAAATTAGCTGGGTGTGGTGGCACATACCTGTAATCTCAGCTACTCGGGAGGTTGAGGCAGGAGAATTGCTTGAACACAGGAGGTGGAGGTTGCAGTGAGCCAAGATTGTGCCACTGCCCTCCAGCCTGGGCAACAAGGGCAAAACTCCGTCTCAAAGAAAAAGAAAAAGAAAACCAAGTTTTCCAAGCTCTCCTTCTGAAAACCGGCTATTTCTTTCCATGCATCTAAGGACACCTGTTCCATTTCCAGCTTTCTCGTGAACTACTTAGGTTAAATCTGGGAAAAATCTATTTGGACTCAGTCTTGCCTTCTGCTGAGTAAGGACTAGGTTGTTTCTAAAGCCTCTTTCATCGCTGTCCTTCTTAATATTCCTAGGATGCTTTTTAAAAATTATTATTATTCCAGCCATGCCGCTCAGGATTCATTGTATTCTTGAAGGTCCCACCCGCTTCAAAACCTAACCTGAGACAGAGCCTGGACTCTGCTTCCCTCTACTGGACGCTCTGAGCACCTGCAGGCACCATGCAGCTTCTCAGCCATCCCCTCCTAGCCTCCCGTGAGAAACATCCGTTACACTTGACACTTGATTATGTCCATATTTGCCATCAAAATCCTGCTTCTTTTCTTTTCTTTTTTTTTTTTGAGACAAAGTCTAACTCTTTCATCAAGGCTAGAGCACAGTGGTGTAATCATTGCTCACTGCAGCCTTGAGCTCCTGGGCTCAAGAATTCCTCTTGCCTCAGCCTCCCAAGTAGCTGGGACTTCAGGTCCCCACCACCACACCCGGCTACTTTTTAAACTTTTTGTAGAGACAGGGTTTCACTGTGTTGTCCAGGCTGGTCTTGAATTCCTAGGCTCAAACGATCCATCCACTTCTGTCTCCCAAAATACTGGATTCCCGGCGTGAGCCACTATGCCCAAGCCTTTTTTTCTTCTTTCTTTTGAAAATTTGCAAACCTACAGGAAGTTAAAACAATAAGGTTAAAAAAGTGAACTCTAGCTGGGTGTGGTGGCTCATGCCTGTAATTCCAGCACTTTGGGAGGCTGAGGCAGGTGGATCACCCACGGTCAGGAATTCAGGACCAGCCTGGCCAATGGTAGAACCCTAACTCTACTAAAAATACAAAAATTAGCCGGGTGTGGTGGCATGTGCCTATAATCCTAGCTACCCAGGAGGCTGAGGCAGACGAATCTCTTGAATCCGGGAGGCAGAGGTTGCAGTGAGCCAAGATCGCACCTCTGTACTCCAGCCTGGGTGACAGAGAGAGATTCCATATAAAAAAGGATTGCATGCATATATTTATATGTAACAGCGAATGCCCTATAACCCTCACCTGGAGTTATCGTTAACATTGTGTCCTATTTGCTCTAAAGTGGTATGTACTTTCGAATTTAGCAAAATTGAAAATTAAAAATTAGAAAAGTTTCAAATAAAAAATTACCACTAACCTGACTTTTAAAAAAGTTTAGACTCAAGGGATACAATATACAAAGGTGTATCATATAGTGCTGAGGGGAATAAAACCATCACACAGGAAGCGAGCATAGTAACCAATAGGTAGTCTTTCTTTCTTTCTTTCTCTCTTTCTTTCTTTCTTTCTTTCTCTCTTTCTTTCTTTCTTTTTCTTTCTTTCTTTCTTTCCTCCTCTCTCTCTCTCTCTCTCTCTCTCTCTCTCTCTCTCTCTCTCTCTCTCTCTCTCTCTCTCTCTTTCTTTCTTTTTTTTTGAGGCTGAGTCTCGCTGTCACCCAGGCTGGAGTGCAGTGGCACAATCTCGGCTCACTGCAACCTCCACCTCCCAGGCTCAAGCAATTCTCCTGCCTCAGCCTCCTTAGTAGCTGGGAATACAGTGCACCACCACACCTGGTTAATTTTTATATTTTTAGTAGAGACGGGGTTTTGCCATGTTAGCTAGGCTGGTCTCCAACTCCTGACTTCAAGTGATCCTCCTGCTTTGGCTTCCCAAAGTGCTGGGATTACAGGCATGAGCCACCATGCCTGGCCCCAATAGGTGTTTTTCCAACTCTTGCCCCCTCCCTCCCTCTCTGCTTTTGGAGTCCCCAGTGTCAACTGTTTCCATATTTATGTTGATGTGCACTCAAAGTTTAGCTCCCACTTATAAGTGAGAACATGTGGTATTTGGTTTTCTGTCTTTGTGTTCATTCATTTAGGATAATGGCCTCTAGCTGCATCCACACGGCTGCAAAGAACATGATTTTTTTTTTTTTGAGATGGAGTCTTGCTCTCTCACCCATGCTGGAGTGCAGTGGTGCAATCTCGGCTCACTGCAACCTCTGCCTCCCAGATTCAAGCGATTCTCCTGCCTCAGCCTCTGAGTAGCTGGGACTACAGGTGTGCACCACCATGCCTAATTTTTTTATTTTTAGTAGAGATGGGGTTTCACTATACAGGCCAGGATGGTCTTGATTTCTTGACCTCATGATCCCCCTGTCTCAGCCTCCCAAAGTGCTGGGATTCCAGGCCTGAGCCACCGCACCTGGCTGATTTCATTCTTTTTTATGGCTGCATGGTATTCCACGGTGTACATGTACCACATTTTCTTTATCCAATCCACCACTGATGAGTACCTAGGTTGATTCCATGTCTTTGTTGTTGTGAATAGTGCTGCAATAAACATACAAGTGCAGGTGTCTTGGGGTAGAATAATTCATTTTTCTTTGAGTACATACCCAGTAATGAACAATCCTCAGTTTCCAAAACTGAGCTGAATTCATACACCTTTGCTTTCAGACCTGCCTCCTGCCCCTGTAGGTCTGGTCATCTGTGGCCATGGGAGGGGGCATTTAACAGGGCTTCGGACCCACATCCCTTCTGGAACCGAAATCTCAGCACTTTCCCACTCTCCATCCCATCTCTGCAACGGAGAGGCGGGACAGAGCAGCCAGACCAATGGGCTGCCCAGGTCCACTCTTGCTGAGCCATTGACTACCTGCGTGAGCTTGGGGAGTAACTTCTCTCTGAACCTCTGCTCTCTCAGCTGTAAAAAAACCAAGTGTCCACCTACCATGTGCAAAACGCCTTTCATCATTCCCTGTCTACCCATGAGGGCAACGGAGGCAGACATCCCAGCAACTTGCTCAAGATCATGCAACCAATGGGTATGAAGCTGGGATCAGAAAATAGGGCAGGGCCAGGCGCAGGAACGCACGCCTGCAATCCCAGCACTTTGGGAGGCTGAGGTCAGTGATCACCTGAGGCAAGGAGTTCAAGACCAGCCTGGTCAACATGGTGAAACCCCATTTCTACTAAAAATACAAAAATTAGCCGGGCGTGGTGTGGGTGCCTTTAATCCCAACTACTGAGGAGGCTGAGGAAGCCTGTATTGTTTTTGTTTTGTTTTTTGAGACAGGGTCTTGCTCCATTGCCCAGGCTGGCATGCAGTGGTGCGATCACGGCTCACCGCTGCCTCAGACTTCTGGGCTCAGGCAATCCTCTTGCCTCAGCCTCCTAAGTAGCTGCAGGTAGTTTTTCAACCCTTGCCCCCTCCTCCTCTCTCTGCTTTTGGAGTTCCCAGTGTCAACTGTTCCCATATTTATGTCCATGTGCACTCAATGTTTAGCTCCCACTTACAAGTGAGAACATGTGGTATTTGGGCACTGCCATGCTTAGCTAATTTTTAACATTTTAAAAATAGAGGCAGGGGTCTTGCTATGTTGCCCAGGCTGGTCTCGAACTCCTGACTTCAGACAATCCTACCACCTCGGCCTCCCAAAAGTTCTGGGATTATAGGTGTGAGCCACAATACCCGGCTCTAGTCTGTGTTCTTAGCCATCACTTACTTGCCCTCCCTGTGGGATCACTCTTGGGATAAACTGGGCTAACACAGGTAAAATACTTGGAACCAACTGAGGCATATAAAAAGTTTTAAAAGAGAGAAAGTAGGAGAGAGAAAACGAGCTACTGCTACATCAGCTTCTCCTTCGCAATTCTCTCTGCAGTTTTTCCCTCTTAAGTTTCTTCTGTCTCTTCCTCCAGCCATAGAAGGGTGATGGCTGGACTTGAAGCAAGACAGAAGGCTGGTCCTGTCACTTTGCAGAAACCAGGAAACCCAAATGCATAGAGATGCAAAGAGATGGTTGGAGGCAGATACACCAAGTCACAGAGAGAGGGGTCTGGTGGGGGGTTGATACGGTTTGGAAGTGTATCCCTTCCAAATCTCATGTTGAATTTTTTTTTTTTTTTTTTTTTAAGTAGAGACAGTGTTTCTCCATGTTGGTCAGGCTGGTCTCGAACTCCCGACCTCAGGTGATCTGCCCACCTTGGTTTCCCAAAGTGCTGGGATTACAGGCGTGAGCTACTGTGCCTGGCTAATGTTGAAATGTTATCGCCAGTGGGAGCTAGTGGCACCGGGTCACGGGGGCAAATCCCTCATGAATGGCTCAGCATCATCCCCTTGGAAATGAATGAGTTCTGACTCAGTTCATGGGAGACCTGCTTGTTTAAAAGAGTTTAGGCCAAAGTGGCACATGCCTGTAACCCAGCACTTCGGGAGGCCAAGACGGGAGAAACGATTGAGTCCAGGAGTTTGAAACCATTGTGGACAACATAGGGAGACCTCCCTGCTCCCTGTCTGTACAAAAAGTTTAAAGAGTTAGCTAGGTGAGGTGGCGTCCACCTGTAATCCCAGCTACTCAGGAGGCTGAGGTGAGAGGATTGCGTGAGCCTGGGAGGTCGAGGCTGCAGTGAGCTATGATCGCACCACTGTACTCCAGCCTGGGTGACAGAGGGGGACCCTGTCTCCAAATAAATAGATAAATAAATAGTTTGAAAGAGCACTTCCAGCTGGGTGTGGTGGCTCATGTGTTAATCCCAGCACTTTGGGAGGCCAAGGCAGGTGGATCACTTGAAGTCAGGTGTTGGAGACCAGCCTGGCTGACACGGAGAAACCCCATCTCTAATAAAAATCCAAAAATTGGTTGGGCGTGGTGGCAGGCACCTATAATCCCAGCTGCTCAAGAGGCTGAGGCAGGAGAATGGCTTGTGCCTGGGAGGGGGAGGTTGCAGTGAGCCAAGATAGCGTCATTGCACTCTAGCCTGGGTGATAAGAGTGAGACTTTGTCTTAAAAAAAAAAGCACTTCCTCTTGCTCTCTCTTTCTCTCTCTCCCTCTCTGGCCAAGTGACTGCCTCCCTCTACGCCTTCCTCCGTGATTGTGAGCTTCCCTGAGGCCCTCCACAGAAGCAGATGCTGCTATGCTTCTCAGACAGGCTGCAGAACTGAGAGCCAAAATACAACCTCTTTCCTTGACAAATTACCCAGCTCCAGGTGTTGCTTTACAGCAACAAAAGAATGGACTAACACAGGACCTAAAGGCAAAGAGGCACCCGGGGACCACCCCTGCGGGCTCCGCTCGGGCCCCCTGCACCATTGCTCAGGGTCTCCGAGGTGCATCGCACGCACCACTGCTTGACCTTCGGCACCGTTCCTGCCAGACCTGTGTCTGTTCACGGGCATCTGCTTGCACCCAGCCCATGATGTCCACCTGCCTCACAGCTGCTCTCCCTGTGGCCTATCCCACTGCCAATCACTGCTTCCTGCCTCAGCCCACCACTGCCTTCCCATTATACAGTTTACCTGCGCCAACACACACACCCTGGCCCTCTGATTAGAGCAATATCCCCACCTCAGCATGGTTTTCAACATCTCTGGAATCTGTTTTCCTCCTGACTCCATCTCTTCCCCCACCCACCCACCTCCCGGCCATGTGGCATGTGGATTGCTGAACTGCCACCCTCTCTCCCCTGCAGCTTTTTTTTTTTTTTTGAGATGGAGTCTTACTCTGCCACCAGGCTGGAGTGCAGTGGCGCAATCTCGGCTCACTGCAACCTCTGCCTGGGTTCAAGCGATTCATCCGCCTCAGCCTCCCGAGTAGCTGGGACCACAGGCATGTGCCACCACGCCCAGCTAATTTTTGTATTTTTAGTAGAGACGGGGTTTCACTATCGCCAGGATGGTCTCTATCTCTTGACCTCGTGATCCTCCCGCCTCGGCCTCCCAAAGTGCTGGGATTACAGGCGTCTTCCTCTGTCACCCAGGCTGAGTGCAATTGTGCAAAAAATGGCTCACTGCAACCTTGGCCTCCTGGGCTCAAGTGATTTTCCTGCCTCAGCTTCCCCAGTAGCTGGAATTACAGGTGCACGCCACCACACCCATCTAATTTATATATTTTTAATAGAGATGAATTTCATCATGTTGACCAGGCTAGTCTCGAATTCCTGACTGTGAGGTTTATTGCCAAGTTTAAAATGAGGGAACTGAGGCCAGTATAAGAAAATGAAAATCCAATTTATTCAGCTCCTCTGCGAGGTTCCATGGTCCTGGGGAAAGGGGCTAGGGAAGTCACGTCAGCTTTCTGGGGCGTGGGGTTTTTAATGGCTAGAAGGAACGAGCAACAGCTGAGTGCTCTGATTAACTCCAGGGGAGCGGGATTAAGACCCGGCAGGTCGCTATTGGTTAGCGGGTTGTCGGGTTGTCGGTGGGTTTTCCAGTGGGAGAGCTGGCCAGGAGCCTTGCATCAGCTGGAGCCTTCCAGGGGAGCCATGCGGCAGAACTAGGTGCCGAGTGCAGAGCCTGGTGCTGGGGGCAGAGGTAGGTGTGTCCAACCTCCCGGCGAGGCAACCGGCCTTACTGTGACCTCAGGTGATCCACTTGCCTCAGCCTCCCAAAGTGTTGGGATTACAGGTGTGTCCACAAAGTTTTTAAAAACGTCTACTGGTCAGGCATGGTGGCTCACGCCTGTAATCCCAGCACTGTGGGAGGCCAAGGCAGGCAGATCACCTGAGGTCAAGAGTTCAAGACCAGCCTGTCCAACATGGTAAAATCCTGTCTCTATTAAAAATACAAAAATCAGTCAGGCATGATGGCAGGTGCCTGTAAAATCCCAGCTACTTGGGAAGCTGAGGCGGGAGAATTGTTTGAACCTGGGAGAGGAGGTTGCAGTGAGCTGAGACTGTGCTGCTACACTCCATCCTGGGCAACAGAGTGAGTCTCTGTCTCAAAAACAGAAAAAAGTATCCTGTTACATTCCCTCTGTCCTTCTTATGCTCCTTTTGGTCTCATATCAACACAACGTGACCAAATTCTCACTTGTTCTTGTTATTTCATGCATGTTCATCCCACCCCTGCAAACCCGCAGAAAGCCAGCCCCCGTGGGCCACAGAACCCAGCTCAGGCAGTGCAAGCCGTGGGCCCCCTGGGCTTGCTCTCTTCGCCTTTCCTCCCACGGCCGAGCCTCCCTTTCTGGAAGGCATCAAGACAAATGGAATGGTAAGCAGAGCTTATTTCTGCCTCCCAGGGGGCCCTGGGCTTGAGCATAAACACAGCGTCTGATCTTTCTCCTTCTCCTCCTCCGAGTCTTCTCAGGTCAGCCTCAGTCACCAGACACCCTGGGGGTGGGGCAAGAATGACAGGAGGCTGAAAGTCCAAGGACAATCTCCTGACCAATAAATAAAAATGTATGCCCCTCGCCCGCCCTGGAGACTCACAGACGGGAGGGAAATCATTTTCCAAAGCATCTTGTAAAATTCAGCTCTCTCGCAGGCAGATTATAACATGGCTTTGGAAGAATGGGAGGGGTTGCCGCCATTCATATCTCCAGAGGTTGTGGTAGGACTGAGGAAAGACGTGACCAGTCGTGCTTTGCTGCGGAGGATGATGTGACTCTGTGGAAATGACACCCCCAAGGTGGGCAGGCCTGATTCATCTGCAATGATACAGCAGCTGGGGGAGCTGGCGGCTTCCTAAGTCAGGCTGCCTGAAGAGAGGCAGGACTCACAGGGGGGCCAGGCAGCTAAGGAAATTTACAGCGTGTCGTGTCGTAGCTTGGGAAAGTGGAATTGAACCTGGGTGATCATCAGCCTGATTAGCTCAGTGCCTCCTGGTGGGAGCCAAGGGCGGAAGGCAGTGCCAGGGAAGTGGAGGTGGGGGTTGGGCAGGGAGTCAGGTCGGCAGCATTAGGGTGAAGTTCCAGGAGTTGGGGTTTGCTAAGGTCAAGAGCAACTGGGGCCCGGAGAAGTGTGTGGAGCAGCAAACCCAGAGAAAACAAGCCTAGGACCTAGGCCTGGGGCTGAGGGTCCTGGGACCTGAAGCTGTGTAAACGCAGGCCCGGATGATAGGGAAGCCAGGAGGGCGGGGAAGCACAGTGGGCAGGACGGCGGCTCATAGCACGTCCTCACTGAGCTGGCTCAGGGCAGGTGCTGGCCAGGTAAAAGGCTCAACATCGGCTGGGTGTGGTGGCTCATGCCTGTAATCTCAGCACTTTGGGAGGCCGAGGCGGGAGGATCATGAGGTCAGGAGTTTGAGACCATCCTGGCCAACATGATGAAACCCGGTCTCTACTAAAAAAATAATAGAAAAATTAGCTGGGCGTGGTGGTGTGTGCCTGTAATCCCAGCTACCTGGGAGGCTGAGGCAGGAGAATCGATTGAACCTGGGAGACAGTTCAGTGAGCCAAGATCTCGCCACTGCACTCCAGCCTGGGAGACAGAGCAAGACTCCGTCTCAAAACAAAACAAAACAAAAATGGAAATGTGAGGGTCCATATTGCCTGGTGAGAACCGTGTGACTTTATTCTCCACGACAAGCACAGGCCATTGACAGCTCCTGCCAGGTGGAGATATTTCCCATGCCTTCCAAAATTGCCCTGATTGAAAGCATCATGCAATTCTTTGTGAGCCACTGGTATAAGTCAGGGCTGGTACAAGGATTCATGCACCTGCATTAATTCACAGCTCCCCAGTCTCGCTATCTCAACCCGGCAGGCCCTGAAAGGGTACCCGGCTTGCAGAGAGAGTGAGACCACAGCTCTCAGGTCACCATGCAGGGCTTGCCCCGTGACCCCTGGTAGCTTGTGGCCTCCAGCCTTGCAGATGCGATCATATTTCACCTTGCTTTTTTTTTTTTTGAGATGGAACTTCACTCTTATTGCCCAGGCTGGAAGTGCAGTGGCACCACCTCGGCTCACTGCAACCTCTGCCTCCTGGGTTCAAGTGATTCTCCTGCCTCAGCCTCCTGAGTGCTGGGATTACAGGCGTGCACCACCATGCCCAGCCTTATTAATACAGTTTTTGTTGTTGTTGTTGTTGTTTAAGACGGAGTCTCACTTTGTCACCCAGGCTGGATTGCAGTGGCGTGATCTTGGCTCGCCGCATCCTCTGCCTCCTGGCCAGATGTGAAAAGGGTTGAAAGCAGAGCGTTCCTTTATTCGACGTTCACATCTCTGTGGAGCAAATATGTGTATCTCCCTTGTCTGGGGTAGACTTGCACTGTGCATGGTTTTTGTTTTTTGGGTTTTTCTTGAGGCGGAGTTTCACTCTTGTTGCCCAGACTGGAGTACAGTGGCATGATCTCAGCTCACTGCAACCTCCAACTCCCAGGTTCAAGTGATTTTCCTGCCTCAGCCTCCCAAGTAGCTGGGATTACAAGGCAAGGGCCACCACACCTGGCTAATTTTTGTATTTTTAATAGAGACGGGGTTTCACCATATTGGCCAGGCTGATCTCGAACTCCTGACCTCAAGTGATCCAGCTGCCTTGGCCTCCCAAAGTGCTGGGATTACAGGCGTGAGCTACCACACCCGCACGTGCATGTCTGATTCCCACTATGATAGCACGCTCAGGCAAGTGGACTGCCCCCTGTAATACCAGTCCAAGCCCAGGCTGGCAGAGTCAGCTTTCTCCTGACATGTACACAGCAATGGGGTTCTCGCCCTGAGCAGGGAGGAGCCTCTGTCAACAGCGCAGGAAGTATCTCTTTCTATGCTGCAGAGGTAGAGCAGATGGATGCAGCAGGGACGACCTCTTGGGCATTCTCATGTCGGAGTTGAGCGGCCCACGCATTCCGCATTTTCTCATCTTCCTGCCTTACCAAAATAGACAGCACTGCAGACACCAGTGCTGAGACTATCCAGGCCTGAAATTTGGTTCAATAAGTCAGAGATGCCCTGGAGCGTCATTGCACTGATTTGATGCTAAAACAGCCAAAGGTTTGCTCTGGCTTCGCTGCTTGAACCTGGAGGACAGGCTGAGCTCAGGAGCCTGAGGGTGAGCCTCATGTCTGTAGTCCCAGCACGTTGGGAGGCCGAGGTGGGTGGAATCGCTTGAGCCCGAGAGTTTGAAACCAGCCTGGGCAACGTGGCAAAACCCTGTCTCTACAAAAAATACAAAAATTAGCTGGGCCTGGTGGTCTGTGCCTGGTCCCAGCTTCTTGGGGGTGCTGAGATGGGAAGATCACTTGAGCCCAAGAGATCAAGGCTGCAGTGAGCTATGATCACACCACTGCACTTCAGCCTGAGTGATAGAATGAGACCCTGTCTCAAAAAAAAGAGGGCTATACTAATATATGAATGTATATTTAATATAGATTAAGTGAGTTGGAATGAGTGGGCCCCGATGGAGGAGGGAGGGTGGAGGGCACAGGAGTGCAGTGGGAGGGCTGATGAGACAGGAGCCTTGCTCAGACTGTTGGCAATGAAACGAAATGATGAGCAAGATCATCCTCCAGGCAGCAGATCAAGACCTCATACCTCCCCAGGAAGGGGCTAACTGCTCATACTAGTTCCCTGGAGCCACCATCACAAAGTAGTACACTGATGGTCTTTCTTTTTTTTAGACAGAGTTTTGCTCTTGTTGCCTGAGCTGGAGTGCAGTGGCACGATCTTGGCTTGCTGCAACCTCCCTCTCCTGCGTTCAAGCAATTCTTCTGCCTCAGCCTCCCTAGTAGCTGAGATTACAGGCGCCCGCCACCATGCCTGGCTGATTTTTTGTAGTTTTAGTAAAGACTGGGTTTCACCATGTTGGCCAGGCTGGTCTCGAACTCCCGACCTCATGTGATCCGCCCACCTCAACCTCCCAAAGTGCTGGGATTATAAGCGTGAGCCACCAAGCCTGGCCCATTGATTGTCTTAAATAAAAGAACCCTATCGTCCCACAGTTCTGACAGCCAGAAATCCAAAACCAGAGCATCTGCAGGGCTGGCTCCTTTTGAGGTGCCTAGGGAGAATCTGTTCATGCCTCTCCCCGGCCCTCTGGCAATCTTTGGCATTCCTTGGCTTGTAGAAGTGTCACTCCAATCCCTGCTTTCATCTTCATATGGTATTGCCACTGCAGGCCTCTCTCTGTGAATCCATTTCCCTCTATTTTTTTGAGATAGGGTCTCATTCTGTCTCCCAGGCTGGAGTTCAGTGGCGAGATCTCAGCTCACTGCTATCTGTGCCTCCTGGACTCAGATGATTCTCTTGCCTCAGCCTCCGGAGTAGCTGGGATTACAGGTGTGTGCCACGACGCCCCGCTAATTTTTTGTGTTTTTAGTAGAGATGGGGTTTCACCATGTTGGCCAAGCTGGTCTCGAACTCCTGACCTCAAGTGATCCACCCGCCTTGGCCTCCCAAAGTGCTGGGATTACAAGCGTGAGCCACTGCACCCAGTTATTTTTTTGTTCTTCTTCCTTTGAGACAGAGTCTTGCTTCGTTACTCACTCTGGAGTGTAGTGGCAAGATCTCGGCTCACTACAGCCTCCATCTCCTAGGCTCAGGTGATCCTCCTGCCTCAGCCTCCTCAGTAGCTGGGCCTGCAGACGCACGCCACTATAGCCAGCTAATTTTTAAACTACTTGTAGACATGGGGGCCTCGCCATGTTGCCCAGGTTGGTTGCAAACTCTTGGCCTCAAGGGATTCCCTAAAGTGCTGGGATTACAGGTGTTAGCTTCTGCACCTGTAAATAAAAAAGCTTAAAAGTCCTTTTGACTGGCCCTCAGTGCAGAGGACCAAGCTGGTTACACATCTCAGATCATTTCATTGCCAACAGTCTGAGCAAGGCTCCTGTCTCATCAGCCCTCCCGCTGCACTCCTGTGCCTCCTACCCTCCCTCCTCCATCGGGGCCCACCCACTCCAACTCACTCAATATACATTAAGTATGCATTCATATATTAATACAGTATTTTTTTGAGCCAGGGTCTCTCTCGTTCCATCACCCAGGCTGGAGTGCAGTGGTGGGATCACAGCTCACTGTGGCCTCGATCTCCTGGATGATCTTCCCATCTCAGTCCCCCAAGTAGCTGGGACCACCGACACGCACCACCACGCCCAGCTAATTTTTGTATTTTTTGTAGAGACAGGGTTTTGCCATGTTGCCCAGGCTGGTCTCAAACTCCTGGGCTCAAGTGATTCCGCTCGCCTCAGCCTTCCAAAGTGCTGGGACTACAGATGTGAGCCACTGCACCCAGCCTTATGAATATAGTTTTGAAAGTCACCTTACGCTGTTTAATCTCTGTCTTACATTTAGACATATGAATGTGTTCTGTGGATATCATGTTTTCTGTAGGTTTGGTGTGTTTGTTTGTTTTTTGACCCAGGGCCTCATGATGGCCCCATATGGACCATTCACATTTCTTGACCATGTTGTAGGTTACCAGGAGCCTCAGTAAATTCCAAAAGACTTGCCTGGCAGAGATTATGGTTTTTCATCATCATAAACATTAAAAATCAATAGCAGGACAGGCACACCGACTCATGCCTGTAATCCCAGCACTTTGGGAGGCCGAGGCGGGCCGATCATGAGATCAGGAGTGTGAGACCGTCCTGGCCAACACAGTGAAACCCCGTCTCTACTAAAAATACAAAAATTAGCTGGGTGTGGTGGCAGGAACCTGTAATCCCAGCTACTTGGGAGGCTGAGGCAGGAGAATCACTTGAGCCCGGAGGCAGAGGTTACAGTGAGCTGAGATTGTGCCACTGCACTCTAGCCTGGGCGACAGAGCTAGACTCTGTCTCAAAAAAAAAAAAGAAAAAGAAAAAATGAGCCAAGTATGGTGGTGGACGCCTACGGTCCCAGCTATTCTGGAGGCTGAGGCAGGAGAATCACTTGAGCCCGGAGGCAGGGGTTACAGTGAGCTGAGATTGTAACCTGCTGCGCTCCAGCCTGGGTGACAGAGCTACACTCTGTCCCAAAAAAGAAAAGAAAGAAAGAAAGAGAGAAAGAGAAAAAGAAAAAATTAGCCAGGTACGGTAGTGGGTGCCTGTAATCCCAGCTACTCAGGAGGCTGAAGCAGGAGAATCACTTGAACCCAGGAGGCAGAGGTTGCAGTGAGCTGAGATCGCGCCACTGCACTCCAGCCTGAGGACAGAGCAAGACTTCATCTCAAACAAACAAAAATCAATAGCAAAAGACTAACAAACACATCACAGAGGTGAACTCCCAAAAGGCTCAGACCTTAAAGGCAAACAAGAAACTACAAAACCAACAGCCGAAAATGGAGGAGAAGCGCTCTGAGACTTCTGCATCGGGAGAGACTTTTGAGCTGGATCCCCTAAACACAAACCATATGGAAAAATAAGTTTTCTATTCAACAAAGGGCACTGCTGAAACAGTTCAGATATGAGCATCTCCCCGGAAAAAACAAACCTGCAATGTCTGACATTGACAAGGGATGACTACCCAGGAAACTCCCATAAATCAACAAGAAAATGACAAGCAACCAGGCCAGGCGTGGTGGCTCACGCCTGTGAGCCCAGCACTTTTGGAGGCTGAGGCGGGTGGATCACTTGAGGGCAGGAGTTTGAGACCAGCCTGGGCAACATGGCAAGACTCTGTCTCTAGAAAACAAACAAACAAAATCAGCTAGGTGTGGTGGCACATGCCTGTAGTCCCAGCGACTCAAGAGGCTGAGGTGAGAGAATTGCTTGAGCCCGGGAGATTGAGGCTGCAGTGAGCTGAGAATGAGCCACTGCACTCCAGCCTGGGTGACAGAGCGACACTCCATCTTGAAAAATAAATAAAATAAAATAGCTTAAAATATATAAAGCACCAACTGGCAGAATTATAAAAAGAAATGGACACATTCATAGACTTAGTGACGTATTTACATGTATTGGTGATTAATATCTTTTTTTTTTTTTGAAATGAAGTTTTGCTCTTGTTGCCCAGGCTGGAGTACAATGGTGTAATCTTGGCTCACTGCAACCTCTGCCTCTCCAGTTCAAGAGATTCTCCTGCCTCAGCCTCCCAAGTAGCTAGGATTACAGGTGTGCGCCACCATTCCTGGCTAATTTTTGTATTTTGTAGACAGGCTTTCACCATGTTGGTCAGGCTGGTCCTAAACTCCTGACCTCAGGTGATCCACTTGCCTTGGCCTCCCAAAGTGGAGGGATTACAGGTGTGAGCCACTATGCCTGGCCAATTAATATCTTAAGGAGAAAAAAAAAAAATTACATTAAGAATACAGACCAGAAGCGGTGGCTCAAGCCTGTAATCCCAGCACTCTGGGAGGCTGACGCAGGTGGATACATTGAAGCCAGTAGTTTGAGACCAGCCTGCCCAGCAAGGCGAAACCCCGTCTCCACTAAAAATACAAAAAATTAGCCTGGCGTGGTGGCATGTGACTGTAATCCCAGCTACTCGGGAGGCTGAGACACAAGAATCACTTGAACCTGGAGATGCGGAGGTTGCAGTGAGCCGTGATCCCACCATTGCATTCCAGCCTGGGTCATAGATTGAGACCCTGTCTCAAAAAACAAACAAACAACAAACAAACAAAAAACGATACCAAGGAATTAGGGAGGCAAAGGTGGAAGGATCACTTGAGGCCAGAAGTTCGAGACCAGTCTGGGCAATAAAGTGAGACCCCTGTCTCTACAAAAAAATGTTAAAATTAGCCAGGCGCGGTGTCACACACCTTGTGGTCACAGCAACTTGGGAGGCTGAGACAGGAGGATGGCTTGAGCAAAGGAGGGGGAAGCTGCAGTGAGCTGTGATCGCACCACCGCACTCCAGCCTGGGTGTCTCAGTAATAATAATAATAAAAAGAAGAATGAATAAGAATGGAGAGGAATTAAACAAAACAGCTATAAGGTTGATTTAATAAACACACATATATATTGTTGCCTGCTGGAGTGCTTGGCTTACTGCAACCTCTGCCTCCTGGGTTCAAGCGATTCTTGAACATGTGTGTGTGTGTATATATATATATATATATATATGTATATATCTATAGATGTATCTTTATATGTATATAGACACACACACACACACACACACACACACACACACACACACACACACACAGTTCTGGTCCCAGAAATGTGAAGGACATGTATTTTTCTCAAGCACACATGAGATGTTTGTAAGTCCATACATTAGTTCAATAAAACACATCTCCGTAAATACCAAAAGAAAGCAAGGACAAAAACCGTCCAAGGCCAGTGAGGAGGTCACGGCAGTGCTTCAAGCCAGAGGTGACAGTGGCTCCTTTCTCGGTGGAGGAGGGGAGAGGCTGGATGCTGGTTGCATTCTGAAGGCAGAGCTGACAAGTTTGCTAATGGTGTGGGTACACACGGCAATGGAAAAAAGAGCAGGCAAGGATGACAAGAAGAGATCTGGCCTGAGTACCTGGAAGGACGAATTTGCATTTCAGAGACGGAGGTGTCTGGGGGAGGGGGATGGGCAGGTTGGGCTGGAGGAGGCTGGAGCTCCATTTGGAGGCATATAAAGAACAGTATGCCTGTCAGACCTACAAATGTCCGGTGGGGCCATCAGTGGGGCATGAATCTGGAAGTCAGGGGGAGGTCTGGTCTGGAGATGAAGATTTAGAAATTACCATTCCAGGGCCGGGCGCAGTGGCTCACACCTATAATCCCAGCACTTTGGGAGGCCGAGGTGGGCAATTCACCTGAGGTCAGGAGTTCGAGACCAGCCTGGCCAATACGGTGAAACCCCATTTCTACTAAAAATAGAAAATTTAGCCACTTGTGGCGGGCGCCTGTAATCCCAGCTACTCGGGAGCCTGAGACAAGAGAATCACTTGAACCCAAGAGGCGGAGGTTGCAATGAGCCAAGATCTCACTATTGCACTCCTGCCTGGGAGGCAAGAGTGAGACTATATCTCAAAAAAAAAAAAAAAAAGAAAGAAAAAAATTACCATTCTATAAAGGATATAACATCATTGCTGTGGGTTGGGTATTTCACGCCTCCAAACCTCATATTGAAATTTGCTTTTGTTTTTTCTTTTTTTGAGACGGAATCTCACTCTGTTGCCCAGGCTAGAGTGCAATGGATCTTGGCTCACTAGAACCTCCTCCTCCCAGGTTCAAGTGATTCTCCTCCCTTGGCCTCCTGAGTAGCTGGGATTACAGGCGTGCACCAGCTAATTTTTGTATTTTTAGTAGGGATGCCCAGTTAATTTTTGTATTTTTAGTAGAGACGGGGTGTCACCATGTTGGGCAGGCTGATCTCAAACTCCTGACCTCATGATCCGCCCACCTCAACCTCTCAAAGTGCTGGAATTACAAGCATGAGCCACTGCGCCCAGGTTTTTTTTTTTTTTTTTTTTTTTTTTTTAACAGGGTCTTGCTCTGTTGCCCAGGCTGGAGTGCAGTGGCGTGATCACAGCTCAGTGCAGCCTCAAACTCCTGAGCTCATGGGATCCTCCCACATCAGCTGCCCAAAGGGCTGAGATTACGGGCGTGAGCCACCACTTCTGACCTCACATTGGAATTTGATCCTGAAGTGGAGGTGGGGCCTAACGGGTGGTGTTTGGATCTTGAGTCAGATCTCTCATGAATAGATTGATGTCCTCCTGGAATGGGCAGTGAGTTCGTATTCTGTTCCTCAAGAGCTGGGTTGTTAAAGCAGCCTGATGCCCCTCCCCCGTCTCTCTCGCGTCCTCTCTCACGATGTGGCTTCTGCACACGCCGGCTCTCTTTCACCTTCCTCTCTAATTGGAAGCAGCACTTTGGGAGGCCAGGGTGGATGGACAGTTTGAGCCCAGGAGCTTCAGACCAGCTTAGGCAATGCAGTGAGACCTCATCTCTACCCAAGACAACCAAGTTGTATCCTCACTAGATACAACTGCCCAGTTTTGAACTTCCTAGCCTTCAGAATCATAAGCCAATAAAACGTTTTTCTTCATAAATTACTCAGCCTCTGGCCGGGTGCGGTGGCTCACGCCTGTAATCCCAGCATTTTGGGAAGCTAAGGTGGGCGAATCACCTGAGGTTAGGAGTTCAAGACCAGCCTGGCCAACATGATGAAACTCCATCTCTACTAAAAATACAAAAATTAGCTGGGCACGGTGGTGGGCGCCTGTAATCCCAGCTACTCGGGAGGCTGAGGCAGGAAAATCACTTGAACCTGAAAGGTGGAGGTTGTGGTGAACCGAGATCATGTCACTGCACTCCAGCCTGGGCGACAGAGTGAGATTCTATCTGAAATAAAGAATAAATAAATAAATAACCCAGCTTTGGGTATTTTTTTAATAGCAACACAAAATGGGCTATGACAGTCATTTAAAGCTATAAGGATGGGTGCGGTGGCTCACGCCTCTGATCCCAGCACTTTGGGAGGCTGAGGTGGGCAGATCATGAGGTCAGGAGTTCAAAACCAGCCTGGCCAACACAGTGAAACCCCGTCTCTACTAAAAATACAAAAAATTAGCTGGATGTGGTGGCAGGCACCTGTAGTCCTAGCTACTCGGGAGGCTGAGGCAGGAGAATCGCTTGAACATGGGAGGCGGAGGTCGTAATGAGCCGAGATCATGCCATTGCACTCCAGCCCAGGCAACAGTGTGAGACTCCATCTCAAAAAAAAAAAAAAAAGCCGTAAGACTGGCTGGGATCCCTCAGGGAGGGAGTGTGGACAGAGAGGAGGTCTAAACACATGCTGATGTTGAGAGTCAGGATGGTGGTGGAACTCAGAGAAGGGGTAGCCGGGGTGTAGGCAGAGAACCAAGGGGATGAGAGGCCAAGATACCAAGAGAAGAGAGTTTCAAGGAGGAAGCCACCTTCTCTGTCAAACACGACAGCTGAATGGGAGGAGCGCAGACAACGAGGAGGTGATGGATGACCTTGCCCAGAGCAGCTTCCCTGGAGTGTTGAGAAGAAGAATCTGTCTGGAGTGAGTTCCAGAGAAATAGGAGAACAAAGGCAGACATTATTCACTGGCGGGGGCGTGCAAGGTCAAGCAGGAAACTGGCTTCCTTGTGTTTTTAAGACGGGAACTAGGCCAGGCCCTGCGTCTCTCCTGTTATCCTAACACTTTGGGAGGCCAAGGCGGGAGGACCACTTGAGGCCAGGAGTTTGAGCCCAGCCTGACCAACATGGTGAAACCCTATCTCTACTAAAAAATAGAAAAATTAGCCAGGCATGGTGGTGTATGCCTGTAATTCCAGCTACTTGGGAGGCTGAGGCAGGAGAATCACTTGAACCCAGGAGGTGGAGGTTGCAGTGAGCCAAGATCGAGCCACTGCACTCCAGCCTCAGTGACACAGCAAGACCCCATCCTGTCTCAAAAAAAAAGGCCTGGTGTGGTCGCTCACGCCTGTAATCCCAGCACTTTGGGAGGCCGAGATGGGTGGATCACAAGGTCAAGAGATCAAGACCATCCTGGTCAACATGGCGAAACCCTGTCTCTACTAAAAATACAAAAATTAGTTGGGCCTGGTGGCACATGCCTATAGTCCCAGCTACTCAGGAGGCTGAGGCAGGAGAATTACTTGAACCCAGGAGCCAAGATAGTGCCATTGCACTCCAGCCTGGGTAACAAGAGTGAAACTCCGTCTCAAAAAGAAAAAAAAAAAAAGGAGAAAATGGAAATTTTGAGGGGGTTTTCCTGGTATAAACAGGAACTGGGGATGGGTTCCTGGGTCTGGCAGCCTAGAAGGGACACAGGGTATATGATGATTGGCAGGAGCAACCGCAGGCTGACAGGGACCTTCCCAGGCTCTGCCTGCTAGTCTGTGCACCGTCCCTGCCCTTCTCCAGCTGCCTGGCACAGCTAAACGTGGTGTCGTCATGGGGTCTTGTAATAGCTGCTAGGGACACCGCTGGGGAGAGTGGCCACACAGGAGGCCAGCACGGAAGAGTCATTCTAGAATTAGCCCACAGAACTGGCTAAGGAGGAACAGACAAGGAAGGCAGTCATTGCTGTGGCAACATTATGGTTTACTGGATGAACGAAAGGTGGTTTTATGGGTGACTGGGTAATTGACCATCGCCCATAGCCAGCAGGCCGCGTTAGCAGGGGACAGAGCTCCCCCTGGTGGGCCTGGGTGGCAAAGATGGTTAAGCGCAGATGGTGTGGTGTGCCCAGCAACTGGGAGTGGGCGGAGGAGGAGGAGCCAGCCGGGCAGAGGGGAGTGGGCAGGGGAGGAGGGGGATGACAGGGGGTAGACCTAGAGAGGTGTGAGTTTTGAAAAGGGAGTGATCACAGCTTCAAATGTCAGAGAGGTTTCTAAGATAAAGGATAAAAAGAGGCTACCTGGGCTGCCACACAGGTGTTGCTATCACGGGACATCGATCCTGAAGCCTTGGCACTGGGAGAAGAGGGATGGGTCTAAGATTATAATTTTCCTATATATCTTGTTTGGGGAATTTCAATGTTTTTCATTTGCCATTGTAAAACTAAAGATAACTTTATAACTTAAAAAAAATGTAGCTGTTACATGCAGCGATAAATTATTTTTTTTTAATGCGTCCTAGGTAAGTTTCTCTTTAAGTCAGGCATCTTGTGGTCTAGATAAATGTCTCATTTAATTTTTTTTAAATTAAAGCTAAAATAAAGGCTTTTCGATCAGGTGTGGTGACTCACGCCTGTCATCCCAGCACTTTGGGAGGCCAAGGTGGGTGGATTACCTGAGGTCAAGAGTTCAAAACCAGCCAGGCCAACATGGTGAAACCTTGTCTCTACTAAAAATACAAAAAATTAGCCACATGTGGTGGTGGGCACCTGTAATCCCAGCTACTTGGGAGGCTGAGGCAGGAGAATCACTTGAACCCTGGGGGAGGAGGTTTCAGTGAGCCAAGATCATGCCATTTCACTATGGCGTGGGCAACAGAGTAAAAATTCCATCTCAAAAAAAAAAAAAAAAAAAAAAAGACTTTCCCAGATAAATACAAACCAAGAGAATCTGTTGCTAGCAGACCCGTCCCGTAAGAAATACAGACGGAGTCTTTCAGACTGAGAAGAAAGAAGAGTAGACGGTGCATCTGAATCACAGGAAGAAGTGGAGAGTACCAGAAATTGGGAATAGGTGGGTGAATACAAAAACTCGAACTGGACATTGTCCCTTTGATTTATTTTAAAAATTGAATTAGTTAATAATTTGCGAAATGCCATAGTGTTGCGTTTTAACGTATATATGTAATAGGTTTGACAAAAATAGCAAAAATGGAGGAGCTAATGGTATGCTTTTGTTTGTGTTTTATCTTTTTTGTTTTTTTTTGAGACAGAGTCTTGCTTTGTCTCCAGGCACCAGGCTGGAGTGCAGTGGCACAATCTCGGCTCACTGCAACCTCCGCCTCCTGGGTTCAAGCAATTCTCCTGCCTCAGCCTCCGAAGCAGCTGGGACTACAGGCACGTGCCACCACACCTGACTAATTTTTGTATTTTTTTAGTAGAGACGGAGTTTCACCATGTTGGCCAGGATGGTCTCAATCTCTTGACCTCGTGATCCACCCACCTCAGCCTTCTGCTGGGATTACAGGCATGAGCCACCACTCCCAGCCTGTCTTGTTTTGTTTTTGAGACAGGGTGCTCTGTGGCCTAGGCTGAAGTACAGTGACATGATCGTGACTCACTGGAGCCTCGACCTCCTTGGCTCAAGTGACCCTCCAGACTCCGCTCCCCAGGTGGCTGGGATTACAGGCATGAGCCACCACGCCCAAACGATAATGCTACGTTGGTATCTTTTATTGAATTTAGGTTAATATTAACCTAAAATAGATTCTGATAAGTTAAAGATGTGTATTATAACCCTTAGGCCATCCTGAGAAATCGTTTTTTTAATATAGCAATAGTGAAATTAAAATAATGCACCAAAAACATTTTAGCACAAAACAAGGCAATAAAGAAGGAACAGGGTAACAAAAAAGACATTCACAAATAGAAAACAATAGCAAAATAACAGAAATGAATCCAATTATGTCAATAATTACATTAAATCAGAATGAAGTAAACACTCTAAATGCAGAGACGTCAGACTAGATAAAAAAGTAAGATCCAGCTGTATTCTAAGAAACCCGTGCGAGACTCAAAGACACAAACAAGCTGATAATGAAAGCATGGAGAAGTATATTCCATATATACCATGTAAACAGCCATTATAAGAAAGTGGCAGTGTCTGAATTCACAACTTCATATGCGCCGGGCGCGGTGGCTCAAGCCTGTAATCCCAGCACTTTGGGAGGCCGAGGCGGGTGAATCACGAGGTCAAGAGATTGAGACCAACCTGGTCAACATGGTGAAACCCCGTCCCTACTAAAAATACAAAAAATTAGCTGGGCATGGTGGCGCATGCCTGTAATCCCAGCTACTCAGGAGGCTGAGGCAGGAGAATTGCCTGAACCCAGGAGGCAGAGGTTGCGGTGAGCCGAGATCGCGCCATTGCACTCCAGCCTGGGTAACAAGAGCAAAACTCTGTCTCAAAAAAAACAACCTCATATGCTACTGTATTAGAAAGGAAACATTCTTAGAGACAAAGAGGGACATTTTATAATGAAAAAATGTATAAAATTTATAAATGACAAATCACATAAATGTGTTAAATTATCACATGTACCCCAAAAGTATGAACATCTCTTATGTATCAATAAAAATCTTTTAATATAGAGTTGAGGTCTTGTTATCTTGTCCAGCCTGGTCTCAAACTCTTGGGCTCAAGCGATCTTTCTGCGTCAGCCTTCCAACGTGCTGGGATTGCAGGTGTGAGCCAGCACGCCCAACCGATAAATACATGTTTAAAAATGACAAATGTATAGACACCTAACAATGAACTGCAAAATTCATAAAGCAAAAACAGACAGAACCGAAAGAAGAAAAGGAAGTTCAGCTATCATGATTGAAAATGTTGATACTCTGTCAGCGATTACACAGAAAAATCAATTAGAATAGAGAACCCTTGAATGACACCGCCAATTTGACCTGACAGACATACGACACTCCATTTAACCACAGAATACGCATTGTGTTCACACACACAAAGAACATTGTCCAGGACAGACCGTATGCTGACCCATAAAGCAAACCTCAAGAAGCTTAAAAGGACTGAAATCAGACGGCACATTTTCTCTCATGACCACACGTTCAATTAGCAACTCACAGCAGAAAGAACTGTGGGGACTTGTACGGCTTCTGAGAACCAAGCGTGTGTGTTTCTCTCCAATCTGATATTCAGTGACTTCATATTAATCACTTGAAATCAGGCAGGCGTGGTGGCTCACGCCTGCAATCCCAGCACTTTGGGAGGCCGAGGCGGGTGGATCACCTGAGATCAGGAGTTCGAGACCAGCCTGGCTGACATGGTGAAACCCCGTCTCTACTAAAAATACAAAAAAATTGGCCAGGCGTGGTGGCTCATGCCTGTAAATCCCAGCTACTCCGGAGGCTGAGGCAGGAGAATCACTTGACACTGGGAGGCAGAGGTTGCAGTGAGCTGAGGTCACGCCATTGCACTCTAGCCTGGGTGACAGAGCAAAACTTGTTTCTAATAATAATAATAATAATAATAATACCTTGAAATCAACCATCAAAGAACATTCTGAAAGCCTCCAAAGGGTACTGGAGCCTGAGAGCTCATTGTTTAGCACTTTGGGAGGCTGAGGCAGGAGGACGGCCTGAGGCCAGGAGTTCGAGACCAGGCTGCCTAATACTGTGAGACCCTGTCTCAATAAGAAATAATAATAAATTAATTAAAAAAAAAGAATTTTGTGGGCTGGTTGTTAAATCGGTGGTGGTGTGCATGATGACATCAGCCATGGTGGGAGCGTCTACACCACATTTACATCATGCAAACTGGCAAAAGCTACATATAAATG
The DNA here is from genome assembly GCF_049354715.1 of Callithrix jacchus. Classification (NCBI taxonomy): domain Eukaryota; kingdom Metazoa; phylum Chordata; class Mammalia; order Primates; family Cebidae; genus Callithrix; species Callithrix jacchus. The sequence continues at coordinate 12,673,300 of NC_133503.1, read as the reverse complement.
GGGGTGTTGAAGGGGAGGGGACACTTTACTAGCATATTACTAAATAGTTAAGTAAATTATGGCAGATAATTTATGCAGCCATTAACACTAAAAACTAAAATGAATACGTAAAAACAGAAAAGCTTTTGTCTGCTGGGTGTGGTGGCTCATGCCTGTAATCCCAGCACTTTGGGAGGATGAGGAGGGCAGATCATCCAAGCTCAGTAGTTTGAGACCAGCCTGGCCAACATGGTGGAAAAAAATATTTAATGGCTCTACAAAAAATACAAAAATTAGGCCGGGCGGGGTGGCTCATGCCTGTATCAGCACTTTGGGAGGACAAGGCGAGTGGATAACCTGAGGTTAAGAGATTGAGACCATCTTGGCCAACATGGTGAAACCCCGTCTCTACTAAAAATACAAAAATTAGCTGGGTGTGGTGGCGTGTGCCTGTAATCCCAGCTACCTGGGAGGCTGAGGCAGGAGAATTATCTGAGCCTGGGAGGAGGAGGCTGCAGTGAACTGAGATCACGACACTGCAATCCAGCTTGGGCAACAGAGCAAGACCTTGTCAAAAATAAATAAATAAAATGAAAAGAAAAAATCTTTTGTCAAATGACAACATCACAACAACTCTAGTTAGAGATCTAATGGGCTTTTGGGATTCATGAATGGAGCTGCCTGCCATTCTACGAAATAGACGGGAGCTTGCACTGCAACGGAGAACAGTGAGTTTTGTAAGGAAGGAACAAGGAAACAGAAGAATAGAAGAGCAAGCTAAGTGGTTAACCTTAGGTTACTTCGTGTTGCTTTTTGGAGGGTAAAAGCAGCAGGGACTTCCTTATTAGGTTCACTCAGGTAGACTGGAATCTCCTGTTTTCAAGAACAACTGGTCTGTTGGGGAATCTATCTGCTTCCTCAGACTCTCGGTTTGATGATGCAGCATTTAGCATGAGTGACTCCATTTTGGTTTGGTCTGGTTGGCAGGAGTCTAATGCAGTAGCTCAGCCCACACAATAGACTCCCATATTTTGTTTGTTTGTTTTTATTTATTATCATTATTATTGTGAGACAGAGTCTCGCTCTGTGGCCCAGGCTGGAGTGCAGTGGCTCGATCTTGGCTCGCTGCAACCTCTGCCTCCTGGGTCCAAGCGATTCTTCTGGCTCAGCCTCCTGAGAAGCTGGGATTATAGGAGTGTGCTACCATGCTCAGCTAATTTTTATATTTTTAGTAGAGATGAGGTTTTGCCATGTTGGCCAGGGTGGTTTGAACTCCTGACATCAGGTGATCTGCCCACCTTGGCCTTCCAAAGTGCTGGGAATTACAAGCATGAGCCACCATACCTGGCCTCATAATTTTGTTTAACAGTTGATATAATGCTAAGTTTTATAGACAAAAAGTATATGTACCCTGTAAATATGTAAAATACAGACAAGAGACCAAAGGACATATAAAGAGGAAAGAAATAGTGAATTGTGTTACAATGAAGATGTGAGTGTTTTAAAGTGGCCACATTACTTTTATAATTTAGGATTAAAAACCTCTGCCGGGCACAGTGGCTCATGCCTGTAATCCCAGCACTTTGACGAGGTCAGGAGTTCAAATCCAGTCTGGCCAAGATAGTGAAACCCCATCTCTACTAAAAATTAGCCAGGCACGGTGGCAGGCGCCTGTAATCCCAGCTACCTGGGAGGCTGAGGCAGGAGAATCGCTTGAACCTGGGAGGCAAAGATTGCAGTCAGCTGAGATTGCACCACTGCACTCCAACCTGGGTGACAGAGCAAGGCTCTGTCTCAAAATAAAAATTGTTTTTTCATAAAATGTTGAGGGAAATCTCCTGCAATGTTTCTTTTGTCTTTTTTTTGATAAAACTCGGTTTCTCTGCCAACACTCAGTTATCTGCTCCACACGCATCATCCTAAGTGGGGATGCAGCCTCGCTGTTCACAATACGTGGAACTGAAACATTCTTCTCAGTGTTCTCAGCCCTCTATGGCCTCTTATTTTTTAGACAGGGTCTTGCTCTGTCGTCCAGGCTGGAGTGCAGTAGTACCATTGTGGCTCACTGCAGCCTCAACCTCCTGGGCTCAAGTGATCCTCCTGCCTCAGCCTCCTGCTATCGTGAACGGCTAGTTTTTTATTCTTTTTCTCCTTTTTTTGAGATGGAGTTTAGCTCTGTGGCCCAGGCTGGAGTGCAGTGGCACGATCTCAGCTCACAGCTCACTGCAACCTCCGCCTCCTAGGTCCTGGTTCAAGCAATTCTCCTGCCTCAGCCTCCTAAGCAGCTAGGACTAAAGGCATGTGCCACCACGCCCGGCTAAGTTTTGTATTTTTAGTAGAGATGGGTTTTCACCATGTTGGCCAGGCTGGTCTCGAACTCCTGACCTCGTGATCTACCCATCTTGGCCTCCCAAAGTGCTGGGATTACAGGCGTGAGCCACTGTGCCCAGCCAAGTTTTTGAATTTTTGGTGGAGATTAGGTCTCACCATATTGCCTAGGATTGCACTCCAGGGGTCAAGAGATCCCCACGCCTTCCTTAAACTCATCTCACTGACGCCTCCTCCAGGAAGCCTGTGCTGTTCCCTCAGCTTGAGGCTTCTTACCCAGTCCCCGGAAGCCTTTCCTGCAGTTCAGCAAATGTTTGTGAAATGAAGAGCCTCACCTGCCTGCCTGCGGCCACGCGTCTAGTTACCCTGGTCTCTGAATCACAGATGAGCCCTCATTTCTTCGCACTAATAACCCCTGTGACCCTCCACCCTGTACTCAGAGAACCCACCCTCAGGTAGTTCCCTGTTTGTGACACACACAGCCCTGAGGCTGGACTAACAGGCAGACCAGGCTGGTGGACTCCAGCCCAAGCCTGCCCGATGCTGCTGGGGTGGGGGCCTCCGAGAGGGAGGACAGGGCCGGGTGTGGAGGAAGGCGGGGCCTGAGGCTGTTCGAGGCCAGTCGGTGTGTCCCCGGCTGGGACGGAAGTTGCACAAGTCCGATTAGTTTCAGTTTTGTTTCTTTTTCAGGCACCAGCAACAGCGGCCTTCAGGCCCCAAGCCCCGCGTCATCCTAAAGGCCAAGATCATCTCTGGCTAGGTAAGGGGTGGGGGCGGCACAGCTATAGGAAGGGCTGAGCTGAAGGCAGTAGGGGGAGGGGAGTGGAGAGAGAGCTCGGGAGGAGGAGGAGGAAGAGAGGGGAGCTGGGGAAAGAGGCACCCGGAAGGCAGGAGGAGAGGCCAGGCGGGAAGCCGCACCCGCCCCACTCCCGCCAGGTCTGAGGCTCCCCGCAAGAAAGACCCCGTCCCACTTTCTGAGGTCTCCTCCCAGCCCCACAAAAGGGGACATTCCACCAAGTTTGCCCAACAAGTAGGTCTCAGCCACTGTGCTAGGAGCTCAGGAGTCCCTCCCTCCAGAGGTTTCTGGAATGCATTCAGCAGGCAAAGCGAAGAGAACGGGACTGCAGGAGAATAGCCAAGGCCAAGTCGATCCGAGGGTGAGCCCGCAGCGGGAAGGGGACCAGCCCTTCCCCTAGACCTTCCTTCTGCCCACTCCAGAATCCACTTTAGAAACTGCTGGATGCAGGAAGCGGGGCCTCCACCACCCGCAATGCTGCCCCGGGTCTGGAAGAAGACAGGTGTACTGCCAGGCGGGCGCGGTGGCTCATGCCTGTAGTTCTAATGCTTTGGGAGGCCAAGAGGGGAGGATTGCTTGAGGCCAGGAGTTGGAGACCAGCCTGGGCAACATAGCGAGATCCCGTCTCTACAAAAAGTAAAATATTTTTTTAAATGGGCTAGGCGGCCAGGTGTGGTGGCTCATGCCTGTAATCCTAGAACTTTGGGGGACTGAGGCAGGTGGATCACCTGAGGTCAGGAGTTCAAGACCAGCTTGGCCAACATGGCAATACCCCGTTTCTACTAAACATACAAAAATTAGCGGGTGTGATGGCTCGTGCCTGTAATCACTGCACTCCAGCCTGGACAACAGAGTGAGACTGTCTTTAAAAAAAAAAAAAAAAGGGGCTGGGCATGGTGGCACATGCCTGTACTCCCAGCTATTTGAGAGACTTGAGTCCAGGAGTTTGAGGCTGCAGTGAGCTGTGATCACGTCACTGCACTCCAGCCTGGGTGACAGAGGGTGACCCTATTGGTGAAAAGTAAAATAAAACATAAAGAAGGGCAGGTGCAAGATCCTACCCCAATTGCCAGAACCTAGGCATCTCTGCCCACTGGGGTCCCCGTCTGTGTCCTTACTGTTCTTCCCTTGCACCCCAGTGCCCCATACAGCAGGGCCCCAGTATCTGTGCACACAGGAGGGCTTGCCCCACATTTGTCACCAAGCCCGTGGACTGGGGACACTGAGGATTCAATTACTAGCTAAGGCTAGGGATGCCTGCTCTTGTCATTTCTCACAGGTCTAACCCAAGTAGCAGCACTTCACATTTGCTGGATGTACACGCGGAAGAGGAGGAGGAGGAGGGCAGCTCCTTAGCTCAAAGCTAGTGGTCCAAGGCCTCAGAGGACTAGAAGGAAGTTCCTGGCCATTCAGGTGAGACCTCAGGTTTCTTCCCAGCCATTCAGGTCAGCCCCTAGCTCTGGGGATCCCGTGGGGCTTGAGGGCCAGGGTAGAGGCTGGAGGGTGAGCTGGAGAAAGTGTGTTCTCACCTGTGATCCTGACGCCTCTGCCTGCAGCATGGTTTCCCATGGGTCCTCGCCCTCCCTCCTAGAGGCCCTGAGCAGCGACTTCCTGGCCTGTAAAATCTGCCTGGAGCAGCTGCGGGCACCCAAGACCCTGCCCTGCCTGCATACCTACTGCCAGGACTGCCTGGCCCAGCTGGCCGATGGTGGCCACGTCCGCTGCCCCGAATGCCGTGAGACCGTGCCTGTGCCGCCCGAGGGCGTGGCCGCCTTCAAGACCAACTTCTTCGTTAATGGACTGCTGGACCTGGTGAAAGCCCGGGCCTGTGGAGACCTGCGTGCTGGGAAGCCAGCCTGTGCCCTGTGTCCCCTGGTAGGGGGCACCAGCGCGGGAGGGCCGGCCACGGCCCGGTGCCTGGACTGTGCCGACGACTTGTGCCAGGCCTGTGCTGATGGGCACCGCTGCACCCGCCAGACCCACTCCCACCGGGTGGTGGACCTGGTGGGCTACAGGGCGGGGTGGTATGACGAGGAGGCCCGGGAGCGCCAGGCGGCCCAGTGTCCCCAGCACCCCGGGGAGGCACTGCGCTTCCTGTGCCAGCCCTGCTCGCAGCTGCTGTGCAGGGAGTGCCGCCTGGACCCCCACCTGGACCACCCCTGCCTGCCCCTGGCTGAGGCTGTGCGTGCCCGGAGGCCGGGCCTGGAGGAGCTGCTGGCTGGTGTGGACAGTAACCTGCTAGAGCTGGAAGCAGAGCGGAGGGTGGAGAAGGAAGCGCTGACCCGGCTGCGGGAGCAGGCAGCCCGGGTGGGGACACAGGTGGAGGAGGCGGCCGAGGGTGTCCTCAGGGCCCTGCTGGCCCAGAAGCAGGAGGTGCTGGGGCGGCTGAGAGCCCATGTGGAGGCTGCCGAAGAGGCTGCTCGGGAGAGGCTGGCGGAGCTCGAGAGCCGGGAGCAGGTGGCCAGGGCAGCGGCCGCCTTTGCCCGCCGGGTACTCAGCCTGGGGCGAGAGGCCGAGATCCTCTCCCTGGAGGGGGCGATTGCGCAGCGGCTCCGGCAGCTGCAGGGCTGCCCCTCGGCACGGGGGCCGGCCCCCTGCCTGATTCCGCAGCTGGAGCTCCATCCTGGGCTCCTGGACAAGAACTGCCACCTGCTTCGGCTGTCCTTCGAGGAGCAGCAGCCTCAGAAGGACGGTGGGAAGAATGGAGCCGGCACCCAGGGAAGTGAGGAGAGCCAGAGCCGGAGGGAGGATGCGATGAAGACAGAGAGACAGGGTGGGACCCAGCTCCAGGCCAGAGATGAAGCCCAGACACCCCGAGAAGACAAAGCACAGATGCCCCGAGAAGATGGAGCCCAGACCTTGGAAGAGGACAGAGCTCAGATGCCCCGCGAGGATGGAGGACCCCAGTCCCAGAGGGGTGGCAGATCCAACAAGAAGAGAAAGTTCAAAGGCAGGCTCAAGTCAATTTCCCGGGAGCCCAGCCCAGCCCTGGGGCCGAACCTGGACGGCTCTGGCCTCCTCCCAAGGCCCATCTTTTCCTGCAGTTTCCCCACACGGATGCCTGGAGACAAGAGGTCCCCCCGGATCACTGGGCTCTGTCCCTTCGGCCCCCGGGAGATCCTGGTGGCAGATGAGCAGAACCGGGTGCTGAAACGCTTCTCCCTCAATGGCGACTACAAGGGCACCGTGCCCGTCCCTGAGGGCTGCTCTCCTTGCAGCGTGGCGGCCCTGCAGAGCGCCGTGGCCTTCTCTGCAGGTGCACGGCTCTATCTCATCAGCCCCGATGGTGAGGTGCAGTGGCGCCGTGCCCTGAGCCTCTCCCAGGCCAGCCACGCTGTGGCCGCACTGCCGAGTGGGGACCGTGTGGCCGTCAGTGTGGCGGGCCATGTGGAGGTGTACAATATGGAAGGCAGCCTGGCCACCCGGTTCATCCCTGGGGGCAAGGCCAGCCGGGGCCTGCGGGCGCTGGTGTTTCTGACCACCAGCCCCCAGGGGCATTTCGTGGGGTCAGATTGGCAGCAGAATAGTGTGGTAATCTGTGACGGGCTGGGCCAGGTGGTTGGGGAGTACAAGGGGCCGGGCCTGCACGGCTGCCAGCCGGGCTCCGTGTCTGTGGATAAGAAGGGCTACATCTTCCTGACCATTCGAGAAGTCAACAAGGTGGTGATCCTGGACCCGAAGGGGTCGCTCCTCGGAGACTTCCTGACAGCCTACCATGGCCTGGAAAAGCCCCGGGTCACCACCATGGTGGATGGCAGGTACCTGGTTGTATCCCTCAGTAATGGGACCATCCATGTCTTTCGGGTCCGTTCTTCAGACAGTTAAAGGGTCCAGGACTAGGGTGGGGAGGAGGGGGGAGGGAGAGGGCAGGGGGGAGGCAGAGCTGTCTGTGGGAGAGGACATTTTCCTGAAGGGCAGGGGTTGGCAACTTTTCAACATGACGTGCCAAACTGCTAACCCGTCTTCCAGTGTGTGAGAATAGGGACCAAGCATGGTGGCGTGACCTTAACTCTCAGAAGCAGGGGAGGCAGCTGGCTGGGTTGAGGAGATGCTGGGCGTTCACCTGCCTCTTGTCTTTTCTGGGTGGCTGCCGCCACTGCTATATAGTTTAGGTTTTTGAGGTTTGTGAGCCTGTCCTGATTTGCATTCTTCGAAAGCATTCCTGATAGAGTAGCTGAGGGAGAGTCTTGGGGGTCAAGAAGGGCCCAGGGTGGGTCAGAGCTCTGACCCCCTCGGACTGGCACAGGGTCCTACAGAGTCAGAGGAGGCCTGAGCTGTCGAATGGGCAGTAGGTGGCCTCTTCTGCCAGCCACAGGCAGGAAGCTCCTGTGGTCGTGGCATCCCCCCGCGGCAGTACCGGCTGGGCTTGCAGGAGGATGGGTAAGTGCAGACAGCAGCTGGGGCCAAAGGGGTTAGGGTCAAAGGCTGTGAAGAGAATAGGCTACTGAAAAACCAAACCCAGCAGAATTCCTGTCCAAAAATCCACGTTCTCCATCGCTTCTTAGCCTTTTGGCTAAGACTAAGTATTAAAAAGCACAGGCTTGGCCAGGCACAATGGCTCACACCTGTAATCCCAGCACTTTGGGAGGCTGTGGCAGGAGGACTGCTTGAGGCCAGGAGTTTGAGACCAGCCTGGGCAACATAGTGAGACCCCACCTCTACAGAAAATTAAAAAAATTAGCTGCATGTGATGGTGCATGCCTGTTAACCCAGCTACTCAGGAGCCTGGGGTGGGAGGATCCCTTGAGCCCAGGAGTTCAAGGCTGCAGTGAGCTATGATCACACCTCTGCATTCCAGACCGTATCTCAAAAAAAGAAAACCAAAAAACCCAGAAGACAAAAAGCAACCCAAAACAAGCAGGTTATCCATCACTTCTCAGCTAAGATCAAGTATAAAACCAAACAGGATGTGAGTATCGGCACAGGGAGCCCTCCGTGCAGCCACAAAGCCAAGTCTGAGGGAAGACGCACGTAGGATAGAAAAACCTCTGACCTTCAACGCTTCTGTTTTGATATCTTCACATTATCTGGGGTCTACGTGTTGCCTTCTCTTAGTTTTCCAGAAAAATTCCTTTTGAGATGTGTTGGCCTCCACTTGGCTGAACTAGGGGGTGAAGGAAGGTGTCCTCTGTGGGCCACTGTTGCTGGGGAAGCAGCTGAACCCTGCAGGCCAAGTGGATCTTGGGGGTGCCAGTGGAACCTGAGAAGTTGCAGTGGGGCTGCGATGGGGAGGCGTCAAAGCAGAAACCTGCCGGAGGTGGGCTGTGACCGCCATACTTTTTCCTAAATGGTGGCAGTGGTGGGATTGAGGGGCAAGTAGGCTTGAAGAATGTTTTTAGCCAGGGGGCTGTTGAGAGATGGCAGAAGGGAGTCTTAACGTGGGGACTGTTGATAGTGGGGCATTCGTGGGAACCAGTGGGATTTTAGAGAAGTCCAGATGGAACGCACAGGGCATCGGTAGAGGGAAAAGAAAATCCCTTTCTGGGAAACCATTTCTTATTTATTGAAACAATGGGGGACATCATCGAAGTCTGGGTGGACACATTTCAATTTTCTAAACATTACAAAGGTAGGCACAGCAAAGAATAATGACGATGATAAGAAAACCGAGGGCTGGTGCGGTGGCTCACGCCTGTAATCCCAGCACTCTGGGAGGCCGAGGTGGGTGGGTCACCTGAGGTCAGGCGTTTGAGACCAGCCTGGCCAACACGGTGAAAGTCCGTCTCTACTAAAAATACAAAAACTAGCAGGGTATGGTGGTGTGCGCTTGTAATCCCAGTTACTCGTGAGGTTGAGGTAGGAGAACCATTTGAACCCAGGAGGTTGCAGTGAGCCAAGATCGTGCCGCTGCACTTCAGCCTGGGCAACAAGAGTGAAACTCCATCTAAAAAAAAACCAAGAAGATGGGAAAATCATGGAGAACTGATTTGATGAGGAAAAGTTTGGTCTCTAATACACGAACTAGTGACTAGGACAGCATTTGTTCAAAAACCCATTTAAGCTCTGCACCTGGGAGGAAATGCATGCAGGCAAGGACTAGTAAAATGAAAAATGATAATACATTTTTAAAAAGCTGGACACAGTGGCTCACGCCTGTAATCCCAGCACTTCGGGAGGTCGAGGCGGGTGGATCACCTGAGGTCAGGAGTTCGAGACCAGCCTGGCCAATATGGTGAAACCCCATCTCTACTAAAAATACAAAAATTAGCTGAGCGTGGTGTTGCATGTCTGTAATCCCAGCTACTGGGGAGGCTGAGGCAGGATAATTGCTTGAACCCGGGAGGTGAAGGTTGCCGTGAGCTGAGTTCGCGCCATTACCCTCTTGCCTGGGTGTTGCAGTGAGATTCTGTCTCAAAAAAAAAAAAAAGGATAAATCCACATGCATTGGCTAAAATTACCCTTGTGGTGAAATAGACTCCTGGCACTATAAAAATGATATTTCCTGGAGAATAATTTGGCAAGACTTTCCAAGAATGGCAAGAATGATTATAAGAATAGGTTGTCTCACTTTGGGGAATACATTCCGGGAAAATAATGTAAGAGAAAAAGTATTTGCATACAGACACTTGCGGCTACTCTATACAGCACTGGCTAAGTAGATTTCGGCTCGTAGGGGAATGAGCCTCGTGCATGACAACTCTGAAGACTGTTGAGAAGAAATAGTTCTGTGGTGCAGTCATAATCCCCAAAAGTGGAGAGTCTGGAAGTCCCATCAGATAGTGGTCATAACAAGGGAAGCATCTGTCTGAATAACTGCTGAGTAAAATAGGTTCGGAATTTGTAAATAGTCATTGATTTGGGAGATTGGGGTTCGGTTTCTGTTTTTTTATAGTTACTTTGTGCTATTCTTCATGCACGCACATTTCTACTTCAGTTTTGATTATCCGTTACATAGCATGTATGCCTGGATATTTGCTTCAAGGAAATACACCTGTATAAGTGATATTCAGTAATACTGGGTGTGAGAATGAAGGTGTTGGAGCAAAGGAGATTGTCCTATGAGAGAAGAGGCAAGAGCCAGGGAGGGGATCCCAGCTGGCCGGGGCTCAGCCAGGAGGCAGGGCCATTGGGCAGGGTGGCAGACCAAGGAACCACTCTGGGAAATTTTGCAAAGGTCAGGTTCCCCCCTCAACCCCCGACAGGTGATTGAATTCTCGTGGAGTATCTGGAAGGCAGGGGAAGTTTTGTTGAGTTCGCCAAATAACTCAGACCAACTATAAACCGTGGAGTTTCTACAGGACCAACTAGAATAGGGATCAGCTACGTGGCGGAGGGTGGTGGAGGGTGGCGGAGGGTGGGGGGTGTGGTGGAGGGTGGCGGGGGGACGATGTCTGTCTTTACTGCAGCTCTGTCTGCAGAGCCAGCACTGTGAGAGCTCATAGTAGGTGCTCCATGAATGTCTGTGAAGTTAATTAATATCCGGAAAGGGATGAGATGATGGTATGACTCTTTCCAAAGCTTTCCCACCTGAAATGCCATTGCCCTAGTCAGCCAAGCTGTCCAAACCTCAGCTCGTGGGAAATCTCCAGTAGGGGGCACTGTGGACACAGTTCAGCATCTGCCTTCCAAAGCTGGGCTCTGGTAAAAAAGAAAAAAAAAAGGTGAGACTGGGCCAGTGCAGTGGTCATTCCTGTAATCTCAGCACTTTGCATGGCCAAGGTGGGAGGATGGCTTGAGGCCAGGAGTTCAAGACCAGGCTGAGCTTAGCAAGGCCCCATCTCTACAAAAAATTTAAAAAATCAGCCAGATGTAGTGGCATGCACCCGTAGTCCCAGCTGCTTGGGAGGCTGGGGCAGAAGGATTGCTCAAGCCCAGGAGTTCAAGGCTACAGTGAGCTCTGATTGAGCCACAGCACTCCAGCCTGAGTGACAGAGCGAAACCTGGTTTCCAAAAAAAAAGGAGAGATGAGATCGAGGTGTCCGCTTTGCTTCCATGCATGTGGAGGGGGTAGCAGGGAACTGTGAGCTGTTGGGGATCGCACACCTCGGGGTGGGAACAGCAGCTCTCCAGAGTTGCGTGGGAGCCATGGGCAGTGGCCCTGCCTGGTGAAATGATTCTAGCCACGTGGCCCGCCCAGGGGGCAAAACAGGAATAGAGACCTTCAAAAATGAAATGTCACCTGGCTGCAAGAAGATAGTCCCAAGTGCCCTAGAGATGGGGGCGCCAAGTGGCTTCCTGGGAAGCTGTAAGAATCCATAGGGCATTGTAAGATGAAGGGAGATATTAAGTTTTCTTTGTAAAGAGGTGGGGTGGGGGGCAGTGGAGAACACCGGAAAAATGAGAAAGATGGATGGGAAGTGTTGCATCGAACATAATTTGGAGCTAAAATCTCCAACACTGTTACTGAGTGGCTGGGGGACCCCAGAGAAAGTCCTGCTCAGGACCGAGGCAAAGAGTTCCCAGTTGTATCAGAGATGCAAAGAAACCAGGAACATGCCTGTAATCCCAGCACTTTGGGAGACTGAGGTGGGCGGATCACCTGAGGTCGGGAGTTCAAGACCAGCCTGGCCAACATGGTGAAACCCCATCTCTACTAAAGATACAAAAATTAGCTGGGCATAGTGGCGCATGCTTGTAGTCCCAGTTACTCAGGAGGCTGAGGCAGGAGAATCACTTGAACCTGGGAGGCGGAGGTTGCAGAGAGCTGAGATCACCCGGCCAACTGCATTGCACCTGGGATTGTGACAATTAACAGAGTGTTCCTTTTCCCGTTCGGAACTGGCTGGGTTGTGCATGGACGGACCAGTGAAAAGAGAATCCTGTCTGGGTAGGGAGGAGGGAGGTAGAAAGCCTCTTTCATATTCTTGGTGCCAAGAAATGGGAAGAGAATGAGGGAGCAGAGACCTGGGTTGTGTGCTGGCTCTGCACTTAACAGCTGTGTGATCTTGGTCCAGTTCCTTAACCTCTCTGAGCTTCAGTTCGTATACATCGGTAACGTCGGGATAATGACATCCCCTATGCCCACTTCACAGAGCTGCTGTGGGGACTGGATGAGAAACGCAGAGGAGTATTTCGGACACTGTAAAGCTCTAATCCAAGGTATAGGTTAGGACACAGTTCAGCTGACTCGTAGCCACCCGAAACTCTCCATCAGCATGAGTTTGTATGAGGATGTTAGGTACGTGTATTGTGCAGTGAGAGCTCGGGAACCCCGAGTGGAGCTGCTGCCTGCACATTGGCTTCTCCTTTAGAGGAGACCGTTTTGTTTTGCTTTCGGCAGTTACTTGAAGAAGCCGTATCTGAAGTCACAGCAGTGGCTTCGGGAATAGAAGGGACCAAGGACCAGCCTGCTGAAATGCAGTGCCATTCCTAAAAGCCAGCCAAGAATCAGACCGTCTTAGTTAAGAGCCCGTAACCGTAGACATTTAGAAAAAGTTAAAAATGGCAAGAGTGGCCCAATCTTTTGAGAATTTAGAGAAACTCTCGTCTGGAGAGGGAATAGTTCCCCTTCTGTTACAGCCTGCTTACCATGGCATCCATAAAGCAATGCCATATTCTAAATCTGCAGAGATAAGATTCTAAGGGGCGAAAGTCCAAGGCAGAAGTGACGAGTTTTGCATGGAAACTGATGAGGTTGGTGACCTGAGCTGGTCAGGGTTGGACAGGTGAGTGCCAGGATCGAGGTATCTGATTGTCTCTCCTTGAAACATAAGCAGAGAACTAGGTCTATCCCATAAATGAAGTGGGAAATTAGATAGGGTGCAGACTTCCGTACTGGGGAGAAAGTCTTGGATGAGCTGGGGCAGAGAACTGCCAGAGAGAGTACCCAGAGATACGTCGTTAGCAGGAGAAAGACCATGTTCAGATGCAGATTTGGGAAAGTAGGTAACTTGACTGAAGGTAGCAAAATGAGCCAGCTGGCTTGTGAATGTGGTTTATTAAATGGATCAGGACAGGAGCAAAAATAGATTTTCTAGGGACTGCTGACTCCTGCGATTGGAGACATGCACAGAGTACAGCGACATCAGACAAGACCTCGCCCGGGCTGCCGGGTGAGAAATCCTAGGGACCGGATAGAAGAGGGGCTGCCAGGTGAGAAATCCTAGGTACTGGATAGAAGAGGGGCTGTGCACACAGAGGTGAGGAAGGAGGCTTGGGAGGGCAGCCTGACTTGTCTCCAGAGAAAGTTGGAACCGGTTGGCTTAGCGACCACGAGAGACTGGGTTGCAGACGAGCAGTCTGGCATTGGCGCCTGGTCACTGAGCGACACGGCCCAGCGCGTTTCTCTGCATTGCCGTGGGGTAAAGCCAGTGTGCTGTAGACTCTTCCGTTCCTTTGGTTATGGATTTCGTAGCTTTCCTCTGTTCTTAATAAAGTTCTTTTGAAAATTGGAACCTTTCTCAGATGGGAATTTTGTATCTTTCCTCTGTTTCTTAATAAAATTCTTTGTGAAAAATTGGAATCTTTTCTCAGATGGGTTTATGGATATGGGGAAGCTTTACTACCCAGGCCCAGATAGTGAAGGAAATCAGGTCATCAACACCACCCAGTGGTAGGTGGCTCCCAGGATGGCCACACGGATTCCTTGAGGACGTTGCAGAAGGGACTGACTCGGTTACCACCTGTGAGCTCACCCTTGCCCCGGGCCACTCCTTCTGCAGGACACACGGGGCCCTCTGGGCAGAGAGACGTGCACCTCCTAGGCCAGCCCTGGTGGGAACCAGCGGGTTCCTGGCCCGTGCAGGGCTGTGGCTGGGCACACGTGGGTGTGAAGTGCAGGAAGTGAGTGAGGGGCCCGGATCAGGGTGACTGTGCCCACCACATGGTGCTTTGCCTATTTTTTGGTTTGGGGGAACCAAAAAAGAATCTGTGGATGCCTTCCCTTATTTATTTATATATTTGTTTATTTATTTATTTGAGATGCAGTCTTGCTCTGTCTCCCAGGCTGGAGTGCATGGTGTGATCTCTGCTCACTGTAACCTCCCCCTCCTGGGTTCAAGCAATTCTGCCTCACCCTCCCGAGTAGCTGGGATTACAGGCACCTGCCACCACACCTGGCTAATTTTTGTATTTTTTGTAGAGAAGGGGTTTTGCCATGTTGCATGAGCCGCTGCGCCTGGCTGCATCTGTGGGTACTTTCCAGCACATGGCATTCAGGTTCCTCCCTGCCGGGTTGGGAGCTCTAGGGGCATCTGCCTACTGGCCAAACCCAATCCCCTAACCTGGTCTCCAGGAGTCCCCTGAAAGCCCCCTTCCTCTCTCGTCCAAGTTTTCCCAAGGACGAAGAGGAATGACCTCAGCCTCTGGGCCTCCCCATCAGATACAGGAGATCCGATAGCAGTGGCCGAGATCTCGCCTTCGCCTGCTACCCATCCACTGACTCCCGGAAGCCTTCACATTCTGTTACAGACAAGAAAGCCATCCAAGGCTCGGCGAGGCTTGCTCAGAATAAGTCGATTTCGATTCACCCTGAGAATTGTCTGACTCCAAAGCTGCCCTTCCTAGCATCCAACGCCCAGTCCTCTGCCTTCTCAAGCAGCTTGAATCCTGGCCGAGTCACTTGAACCCATCTGAATCTCTGTTTCCTCATTTATAAGATGAGTGAGTGGGTGAAATAAGATCTGAGGCGCTCCCCTGTGCTAATAAACCAGGCCCCTGGCACTATTAGGAGAGGTCTGGAATCTTGACCTAGGGAGCGTGCTCCGAGACGCCCTGTGCACCCTGCTGGCATCCTGTTCAAGGCCCCCAAGACTGAGATGGAGACAAAGACACAATGACAAGGGGGGAGGAAATACTTTGAATGGCTAGGTGGGGGAGCAGGGCCCTCTGTTGCCGATGACAGCCTGAATAAGAATTCTGCAATTCATCCTCTGATGACTCAGCCGGTTGGACCGGCGCCTCTGCCAACCCTGGGGAGCGTGAGTCAGCAGCTGAGGGGGCCGGTGGCAGGAGAGATCACTGTGGTCCATGTGAGCGGTGACTGTGGGGAGAACGGTCTGTTCCCATCTCCTAACCCCAAGGCGGAGCATCTGCCTCTGCGGTCGGACACACACGGGCCTTGGGTTCTTAGCCATGTGGCCAGGCCTCCTCCCTCAGACCTGGTCTCTCCTCCTTTGCATTAGTGCAGTCACAGCCCCAGAGGTGCACGGGTCACGTCTGCTCCCCAAAGCCTTGGTGAGCAGCCATGTCTGCAACAAGAGACCCTGCTCCTCCCTCCTCTTCACTGTTCCCGCGAGTCAGGTCAGTCTCCCAAGAAGAGCAACGAAGGAGGAGGGACATGGCGCAGGCCGGGCACATGGCTGGGCAGTTGGTCATGGCATCCCTCCCTGCTCCTGGGGACTGGGGAATGGGTCTCTTGGGGCTTGAGCCCAACCTCCTGGGCTCAAGCAATTCTCCTGCCTCAGCCCCTCAAGTAGCTGAGATTACAGGCACGCACCACCACACCTGGCTAAGTTTTGTATTTTTTGTAGAGATGGGGTTTTGCCTTGTTGGTCAGGCTGCTCTCCAACTCCTGGGCTCAAGCAATCCACCTGCCTTGGCTTCCCAAAGCTCTGGGATTACAGGCTTGAGCAGCCGTGCCTGGCTGCATCTGTGGGTACTTTCCAGCATGTGGCATTTGGGGTCCTCCCTGCAGGGTCGGGGATTCTAGGGAAATCTGCCTACTGGCCAAACCCACTCCCCTAACCTGGTCTCCAGGAGCACCCTGAAAGAGCCTCCTTCCTCTCCCGTCCAAGTTTTCCCATATTTTTGCACAGGGACCGACTCAGAAAATATCTCTTCACACTTGGAAATAGCCGTGTCTATGTTGCCTCCCCTGATCGTAGGTTAAAGACGGTCCGTCCGCTTATTAGAAGAAAACAGCCAAAGCAAGCCAAGGTGCAGCAGACCCAAGTCCAGAGAGGGGCTGGGGGCATGGGCGGCAGAGTGAGGGGCACGCACAGACCTGACCCCTCCAGCAGTGCCTGCCTGCCATTCCTGGCAGCTCTGATCACCATCTAACTTTTGTGTGTGTGTGTGAGACGGAGTCTCTCTGTCACCCAGGCTGGAATGCAGTGGCACAATCTCAGCTCACTGCAACCTGCAACCTCTGTCTCTGGATTCAAGGGATTCTCCTGCCTCAGCCTCCTGAGTAGCTGGGATTACAGGTGTGTGCCACCATGTCCGGGTATTTTTCGTATTTTTAGTAGAGACTGGGTTTCATTATGTTGGCCAGGCTGGTCTCGACCTCCTGACCTCAAGTGATCCACCTGCCTCAGCCTCCTAGAGTGCTGGGATTACAGATGTGAGCCAGCATGCCCGACCTCACTGTCTAACTTATATTGTTCACGCGCAGTTTTCCCTGTCTGCAAAACCCTTCAGGAGGACAAGGAATTCTGATTCATCGTGGGTGCTCCATTATCAGGTATTTTGGAGCTATCTGGTTGAAATAGCAAATGAGTGAATGTATGCCAAAACCTGGTCATTTTCATTCAGCTCGAATACACCCTCTGGGGCAGGTAGCAACTCTAATGAGGAGGTGAGGCCCTTCTGCCAAAGAGATTTAGGATATTCTTCCTTTTCCTTGGAGGGGAGGTGTGAGTAAGAATGAAGTTATCCAAGCACAGTGGCTCATGCCTGCCATCCCAGCGCTTCGGGAGGCTAAGGAAGGAAGATTGCTTGAACCCAGGAGTTCAAGACCAACTTGGGCAATAAAGTGAGACCCTGTCTCTATGAAAAGTTTAAAAATTAGCTGGGTGTGATGGTGTGCACTCGTAGTCCCAGCTACTTGGGAGGCTGAGAGGGGGAGGATCGCTTGGTCCCGGGAGGTGGAGGTTGCAGTGAGCGGAGATTGCACCACTGCTCTCCAGCCTGGGTGACAGTGAGACCCTGTCTCAAAACAAAACAAACAGGTAACAGCCCCTCCTTGCTGGGCTTTTTATTTTTCCATACCTCTCTAACCTTCTAACATACTCGGCCCTTTCATTATGTATTCTGCTTATTGTTACTGATTTTCTTTACTTCCCCCCCTTTTTTTTTAGATGGAGTCTCACTCTGTGGCCAGGCTGGCGTGCAGAGGTGTGATCTCGGCTCACTGCAACCACCACCTTCCTGGTTCAAGCGATTCTCCTGCCTCAGCCACCATGCCCAGCTGATTATCGTTACTGATTTTCAGCCCCTGTAGAATGGGGGACTTGGTTTAGTTCACTGATCCTAGACCCTTAGAATGGTGCCTGGGCTTTAGTACATGCTGAAAGAGTGAATGAGTGAATGCATGCTGGAATGAATGAATGGGACACAGTATACATTTTCTTCCGGCCAGGCCCCTTTCTGCCTGCAGTGCATGCCGCGTGGATTCTCTTTTAGCTCTCTCAGCAATTCTATGTGGGAGGGGTATCATCTCATCCCCTTTTTATTTTATTTATTTTTCTTTTGAGACAGAGTTTCACTCTTTTGCCCAGGTTGGAGTGCATCGATGTGATCTTGGCTCACTGCAACCTCCACCTCCCTGGTTTAAGTGATTCTCCTGCCTCGGCCTCCCAAGTAGCTGGGATTACAGGCACCTGCCACCACACCCAGCTAATTTTATATTTTTAGTAGAGACAGGGTTTCACCATGTTGGCCAGGATGGTCTCGAATCCCTGACCTCAGGTGATCCACCTGCCTCGGCTCCCAAAGTGCTGGGATGACAGGCTTGAGCCACCTCACCTGACCATATCCGGTTTAAAGATTAGGCAGGTGGCCGGGTGCCGTGGCTCATGCCTGCCATCCCAGCCCTTTGGAAGGCCGAAGCCAGGGTATCGCCTGAGCCCAGAAGACTGAAACCAGTCTGAGCAATGTGGCAAAATCTCATCTCTAAGAAAAATACAAAAACTGTAGCCAGGGGTTGTGGTGTGCACCTTTGGAGGCTGAGATGGGAGGATCATCTGAGTCCAGGAGGTTGAGGCTGGGGTGAGCCATAATCTCACCACTGCACTCCCGCCTGGGCTACTGAGCTAGATCCTGTCTCAAAAACAAACAAAACAGAACAAAAGTGGGGAAGGTGAGGCTACAGAGATTATGCAACAAGGTCACCAGTAGGAGGGCAGAGGTCGAAGTCCACCTGCCACTCCTGGGCCACACAATTTCACCACACCCTGGAAAGGTCTGCACAAGAGACCTTCTGGGGATGCCACGCCCCACTTAATCTGCCCAGTGTATTTCTCTCTCTCTCTCTCTTTTTTTTTGAGACGGAGTTTCTCTCTTGTTGCCCAGACTGGAATGCAATCTTGGCTCCAGGCTGGCGCGATCTCGGCTCACCGCAACTTCCCCCTCCCAGGTTCAAGGGATTCTCTTGCCTCAGCCTCCCGAGCAGTTGGGATTGCAGGTATGCGCCACCACACCCAGCTAATTTTGTACTTTAGTAGAGACGGGGTTTCACCATGTTGGTCAGGCTGGTCTCAAACTCTTGACCTCAGGTGATCCACCAGCCTCGGACTCCCAAAGTGTTGGGATTACAGGCGTGAGCCACTGCGCTGGGCCACCCAGTGTATTTCTCTGTCTCCCTGCTCACCAACCTCCCATGTGACCTCACTCCACCCCTCAAAATATCCCTCTGCTCTGAGGTCCAGTTTCCCCTCAGCTAAGATTTCTTCCTGGCGGGAAATCAGGAATTTCGAGGAGACACAGGGGCAGAGTAGGCAGAAGGAGAGTGGGCCTGGGTTCAAGCTGGCCCGAGGAATCCTGGGCCTGGGGTTCCCTGCCCTCCACCTGCAGAACTGGTCTTCAGAGGGAGCCATGTCTTGGAGCAGTGGGCTTTTGGGGCGGGCAGGGCCATCCCTACAAGCTCAGCTCCGGGCAGCAGGAAACCCATGGAAATGTGAACAGGGGCCGGGTGTGGTGGCTCATGCTTGTAATCCCAACATTTTGGGAGACCGAGGCGGACACATTATTTGAGGTCAGGAGTTCAAGACCAGCCAGGCCAACATGGCAAAACCTCATCTCTACTAAAATTAGGCTGGGCGCAGTGGCTCACACCTGTAATCCCAGCACTTTGGGAGGCCGAGGCAGGTGGATCATTTGATGCCAGGAGCTCAAGACCAGCCTGACCAACATGGTGAAACCCCGTCTCTACTAAAAATACAAAAATTAGCTGGCGTGGTGGCATGCACCTGTAATCATAGCTACAAGGGAGGCTCAGGCTTGAGAATCGCTTGAACCCAGGAGGTGGAGGTTGCAGTGAGCTGAGATCGTGCCATTGCACTCCAGCCTGGGTGACAGAGTGAGACTCTGTCTCAAAAAAAAACCGAAAACAAACGAACAAAAAATTGGCCAGATTCAGTGGGTGTGGCTTCCCCGGAAGACCTCATGTGCAGCCTTCGCCAGGGCTTGTGAAGTTAGCCCAGGGCGGCCATGTGGGCTTGACCTCTGCCTCACCACCTGCTCCCATGTGATCCCGGAGAGAAGAAAGGAGACGCTGGAACATCAGCCACAGGGAACAGGATGCAGAATCTCCCCTGCTCAGGAAGACGCCCTGCTGTGTCTCCACCCAAGGGAAAGCCTGTGTCCACGTGCTGGAGAAAGCTCCTGGTGCCCTGTGTGGGGGCTCCTGCACTTGACCAGGGAAGGGCGTCATCTTTGGTGTTTTTTTTTTAATGTTTATGTTTATTTTTATTTTTGAGATAGGGTCTTGCTCTGTTGCCCAGGCTGGAGTGCAGTGATGCCATCTCGGCTCACTGCAACCTCCATCTTCCAGGTTCAAGCGATTCTGCTGCCTCAGCCTCCCGAGTAGCTGGGACCACAGGCGTGCACCACCACGCCCAGTCAGTTTTTGTATTTTTAGTAGAGACAGGATTTTCCCATGTTGCCCAGTCTGGTCTTGAACTCCTGACCTCAGGTGATCCGCCCACCTTAGTCTCCCAAGGTGCTGAAATTACAGGCGTGAGCCACCGAGCCTGGCTTCCTTGATGTTTAGATGGGGAAGGAGGTGTATCTCCATGATCTGCCAGGGTGTACCCAGGCAGGGCACCAAGCCAGCTCCCGCCTCGTCAAAGGATCAAGACTGGAATTTCCCCACATTTCCTCTCATTTAGTTCTCATCCGAGGACCACAGCTGCCAAGTGTGTCTCTCATGGGCAAATGCAGGGCATGGGCAAATGGCAGAGTCCTCCACAAGCACCTCTATGCCCTGCCCAGCCTCCCTCCAGAAGCCCCAGTCCTCAGACGGAAGGTACATCCTCTCCACCTTAGGTCCTTCTGCCTTTCCAAGGGGTTCAGGGCAAGGAGAGCGTAACGCAGGTCTGCCACTCACTGAGTGGGTGACTTCTGCAGCGGTTACTTAGGCTCTGAACCTCTGTTCTTCATCTGCAAAATGAACACAGTAAGATATGCCACAGGACTCCTGGAATAAAAGAATAAGAACATCACCAACCCAGGTACAGTGACCTGTGACTTGGGAGGTCCAGGCGGGGGGATCGCTTGAACGCAGGTGTTCCAGACCAGCCTGGGCAGCAGAGTGAGACCCTGTCTCTACACAATACTTTTTTTCGAAGCAGGGTCTTGCTCTTCACTTAGGCTGAAGTGCAGTGGCGTGATCCAGGCTCACTGCAACCTCCGTCTCCCAGGTTCAAGCAATTCTCCTGCCTCAGCCTCCTGAGGAGCTGAGACTGGAGGTGCCTGCCACCATGTCCAGCTAATTTTTGTATTTTTAGTAGAGACAGGGTTTCAACATGTTGGCCAAACTGGTCTCAAACTTCTGACTTTAAATGATCTGCCCTCCTCGGCCTCCTAAAGTGCTGAGATTATAGGCATGAGCCTCTGTGCCTGGCCCGGTGCTATAAAAATATTTTAAAATAAATGAGGCATGGTAGTGTGTGCCTGTAGTCCCAGCTACTCAAGAGGCTGGGGTGGGAGGGCTGTTTGAGCCTGGAAGTTTGAGGCTACAGTGAGCTATGATGACACCCCAGCCCTCCAGCCTGGGTGACAGAGCAAGACTGTCTCCTAAAAGTAATTTAAAGAATAGGCCAGGCTCATGTCTGTAATCTCAGCACTTTGGGAGGCCAAGGTGGGCGGATCACCTGAGGTCAGGAGTTCGAGACCAGCCTGGCCAACATGGCAAAATCCCGTCTCTACTAAAAATACAAAATCAGTGGGGCATGGTGGCGCACACCTGTAATCCCAGCTATTCCGGAGGCTGAGATGGGAGAATCTATTGAACCTGGGAGGTGGAGGGTGGAGTGAGCCGAGATGGTGTCACTGCACTCCAACCTGGGCGACAGAGCAAAACTCTGTTGCAAAAATAAATAAAAAGATCAAGGCCAGGGCAGGTATTGGATGATCCTAAAGACTGCTGTTGTCCAGCAGTGACAATCAGAAACATCTTCACCACTTGGGGCCACGTCTGTCCCATGGCCTGGGCAGTGACATTTTTGGGACAGGACACCAACTCTTCTGAACAGTTGGAGACCCGGCGCCAAACATGGTGTCTCTGGCTTCCCCACTTTCTGAAGCCTGCAGAACACCCTCCTCCAATGGCATTTTCCTCCAGACGGACAGTCACGCTGTGGCATCTCTAAGTTGCGATCACAATTGCATCAGCTCCTCTGAGGTTTCTCCCGGGCCTCCTTAACTGGATTTGGAACATAACAGACAGACGGTCTCCCAAGGCCATTGCTAGAAGGCTAATATCCTCTCCTGAAGTGAGTGTCTTCCTAATTAACTTCTCGTCAGGCAGAGTTGACTTTGGAGCACTTTGCTGGTGGCCCAGGCCCTGCACTGTGCAGTATTCAGCTTGTTTGTAGTTGGGGTTTTTGTTTTTGTTCGTTTTGAGATGGAGTCTCGCTCTGTCGCCCAGGCTGGAATGTGGTTGCTGGATCTCAACTCACTGCAGGCTCTGTTCCCTGGCTCAAGCAATTCTCCTGCCTCAGCCTCCTGAGTAGCTGGAATTACAGGTGTTTGCCACCATGCCTGGCTAATTTTTGTATTTTTAGTAGAGATGGGATTCATCATGTTGGGCAGACTGGTCTCAAACTCCTGACCTCGGGTGATCCCAGCCTCCCAAAGTGCTGGGATTACAGGTGTGAGTCACCATGCCCAGTCTGTTTTTGTTTTTTTAGAGACAGGGTCTCACTCTGTCCCCTAGCCTGGAGTGCAGTGATTCAATCATAGCTCACTGCAGCCTCCAACTCTTGGGCTCAATCGATCCTCACACCTGAGTCTCCTGAGTAGCTGGGACCACAGGTGGGTGCCACCATGCCTGGCTAATTATTTTATTTTTTGTAAAGAAGGAGTCTCGCTGTGTTACCCAGGCTGGTGTTGAACTCTTGGCTCAAGTGATTCTCCTATCTCAGCCTCCCAACGTGCTGGGATTACAGGCATGAGCCTCTGCACTGGGCCCGCATCATGCAGTATTAAGGGGCACAGGAGGAAAGCACAGACCCAAACAGTTCCTAACCCCTAAATCGCTTACCATCCAGTAGGGAAAGCAAAATGACACAGTATTTTTAGTAGAGATGGGGTTTCACCACGTTGGCCAGGCTGTTCTCGAACTCCTGACAGTGGAAAAGAAGCCAGGGCTGAACTCTGTGTTTGATGCTATGGGTCGTGCTGCAAGAATTTTCAGGTTCAAAGGACAGACAGCAGAGGGTGGCTTTGGGGAAAGGTGGAAGCTTCGGAAGGCTCTGTGGACTGCAGATCTGCAGAGGAGAGGCAACACTCCGGAGATGAGTGTGTGTGGCGGGAGACTGAGTCCAAGTGGGGCCGTGAGTGGACCTGCCTAATTGCAAGAGACAGGGTGATGGGATCTACCAGGGGTAGATTCGCCACAGGGTAGATGTGCCCCCAGCCCCAGATGTACCAATAACTTCCCACTGTCCTCTTTTACCCACACTGCTTCTGCTCATCCTCCACAGAAGAGGCACTGGGGGCCGGGCGCAGGGGCTCACATCTGTAATCCCAGCACTTTGGGAGGCGAGGCAGATGGATCACTTGAGATCAGGAGTTCAAGACCAGCCTGGCCAACACAGTGAAACCTGTCTCTACTAAAAATACAAAAATTAGCCGGGTGTGGTGGTTCACGCCTGTAATCCCAGCTATTAGGGAGGCTGAGGCAGGAGAATCGATTGAACTTGGAAGGCAGATATCGCAGTAAGCAGAGATTTCGAGACTGCACTCCAGCCGGGGTGACAGGACAAGACTCCATCTCAAAAAAAAAAAAAAAAAAAAAGGCACTGGGCTCGCTGGGAAATGTGGGGAGCCCTAGGGAGGCCCTGCAATTAGCACAGCCCTTTACACAAACACAAACACACACGCACGCACAGACATGCTCATTCTTCCGGCCGGTGGAACCAGCAGTCTACTGTACAGGAAAACCCTGTTGGAGAGAGAGGGTGGGGAATCCTGCCCAGGCCAAGGGGGACAGCCCTGCCTCCTTCCACCTGCTGCAGAGCTGCTGACCAGCTCTGATTCAGCCCGGAAAACCAGCCCAGTGTTTTGGACAGAGCCTGTTGTTTTGGACACAACATGACCTCTTACCTGTGAGCCCCTCGAGATTCTCAGAAACGGCAACAGGTGGGAGGTGGAGGGGGGTTCCCGAGTCTGGGGCTTTCCATGTGGGCTCAGCCCTTGTCTCCTGCCTCTGCCTCTCTTTCCCTGATGAGCTATGACCAAAGATAGACAGGAGCAAATGGAGTTCAGAATGTCATTTCCTGAAAGGAGGACTTGAGGACAAGGTCCCCTGAGCCCAGTTCTAGGAGTTTAGCTTCAAGAATGAGACGCTTCATCCACCCAAAACAGAACGGCTTCTGTTAGCTCGAAATCGGGGCGCTCAGAAAGAGAAGCGGGGAACTCTCAAACCTCCTAGACCTCAAACCTCCTCTGTTGGTCTCTCTGTAATTTCCCTGGTGTCCCCTGCGCAGGAGCAAGGCCGTGGACACACGACAACTGCCTCTGCTTCCTGAGACGCTCATCTTTGGACCAAGCTGGCCAGCCCAGGGCTGAAGGGCTCAGGAGGAGGGGGAGGTCTCTGCCTGCAGGGCTCCAAGCATCTGCTGTCCCTGGCACCACCTGGGGTGTCTGGGTCTGGGGCCAGCCTCCTAGGGGAATGAGCTGGCAGGCTGGCTGCACCCAGGGAGGGTGCCTGAAGGGAGACAGCCATCGTGGTTCAGGCGGTGAATAACGGGAGCCTCATCACTGTCCCGGAGCTGCAGGGAAGGGAGCACCAGGCGCAGGAGTGACTAAGAGAGCAGGTCTGGGCGGGCAGGTGACGGGCAGCCAACAAGGGAGCGGGAGGTTCCCCCAGGTTGCCTCACATGGAGCAAACCCCACATGAGGAATTTGCCCTTTGGGGTCCTCCATGTCCAGATCCTCCAACCTGCTTTATGTACACGACCCCAGCCTGTGATGTTCTCCCCACCAGCCCCCATCATGCCTCTCTGCTCTATGCCAAGGTCCCTGGACCTTTCCCCATCTGCCCCAGGCCTCACACATTCCCTTTCTAGGGGCCTGATCTCACGTGTCACTCAAGAGCCCTTTGGTGTAAATTTCCTTAGAACCTTCTCTCTTTTTTTTTTTTAAACAGGGTCTCATGCCCAGGCATGATGTCTCACGTCTGTAATCCCAGCACTGTGGGGGCCAAGGTGAGTGGATCATTTGAGGTCAGGAGTTCAAGACCAGCCTGGACAGCTTGATGAAACCCCATCTCTACTAAAAATACAAAAATAGCAGGCGTGCTGGCAGGTGCCTGTAATCCCAGCTACTCAGGAGGCTGAGGCAGGAGAATCACTTGAACTCAGGAGGTGGAGGCTGCAGTGAACTGAGATGATGCCACTGCACTCCAGCCTGGGTTATAGAGTGAGACTCTGTGAGAAAGAAAAAGAAAAAGAGAAGGAAGAAAGGAAGGCAAGAGGAAAAAAGGAAAAGAAAGAAAAAGAAAGGAAGGAGAGAGAGAAAGAAAAGAAAGAGAGAAAGAAGAAAAAGAAAGAAAGAAGGAGAAAGACAGAGTTATCCTGTTGCCCAGGCTGGAGTATAGTGGCATGACTATGGCTCACTGCAGCCTCGACCTCCCAAGCTCAAGTGATTGTCTCGTCTCAGCCTCTGAGTAGCTGAAACTACAGGCATGCACCACTACACCCAGTTAACTTTTTAATTTTTTTTTTTTTTGTAGAGAAGGGAGGTCTCAGTACATTGCTCAGGCTGGTCTCAAACTCCTGGCCTCAAGCAGTCCTCCTGCTTTGGCCTCCTGAATTGTTGGGATTACAGGCATGAGCCACTGCACTCAGCCAGAATCTTCTTATCTTTATAACAAGTGTTGTCTTTCTCCCGACCGGGTTCCCAAGTCCTTCCAGGGCGGGAGTCACATCTCCAGCCCCAACATCTTTCTCTGCTCCTGGGTAGATGAAAGTGGGCTCTCCAGTGCTAGAAAAAAAGGCCATGGTCATGCCACTACATTCCAGCCTGGGCAACAGAGCCAGATCTCTCCCTCCCTTCCTCCCTTCCTCCCTTCCTCCCTCCCTTCCTGCCTTCCTTCCTGCCTCCCTTCCTCCCTTCCTCCCTTCCTCCCTTCCTCCCTTCCTGTCTTCCTTCCTGCCTTCCTTCCTGCCTTCCTTCCTCCCTTCCTCCCTTCCTCCCTTCCTCCCTCCCTTCCTGCCTTCCTTCCTGCCTTCCTTCCTCCCTTCCTCCCTTCCTCCCTTCCTGTCTTCCTTCCTGCCTTCCTTCCTTCCTGCCTCCCTCCCTCCCTCCCTCCCTCCCTGCCTCCCTCTCTCCAAGATGGCAATTATGATGATGCCCATCATTCTCCAGGGTCTATCTCCTGCGTGATCTCCCACAGGGGCTTTCCTCAGCTTCTAATCTGTAGCTCTTTTTGTTGTTGTTGTTGAGACAGAGTCTCACTCATGCCACTGCACTCCAGCCTGGGTGACGGAGTGAGACTCTGTCTCTTAAAAAAAAGTTTTGAAGGGAGGAGCCAATGAAGGGATGCGTGGGGAGCGGTGGGACACACAGTGAGGGGCTTGAGCCATCCTGAATTGGGGGTTGGAGGACAGACACGCAAGGGTCATGTTGGGGGAGCAGCCCAGATATTGAGAAATAGGATGAAGCCTGGTTCAGAGCTGGGGCCGCTGGAGTCAGTCCCTCTCTCAGCTGAGTGACTTTGGGCAAGATAGAAACTCATCTATATGTCAGTTTCCTCATCTGTTTTTTTTTTTTTTTTTGAGATGTAGTCTTACCCTGTCATCCAGGCTCCATCTTGGCTCACTGCAACCTCCATCTCCCACGTTCAAAGTATTCTCCTGCCTCAGCCTCCTGAGTAGCTGGGATTACAGGTGCCCGCCACCAACCCCAGCTAATTTTTGTATTTTTTTTGTAGGGACGGGGTTTCATTATGTTGGCCAGGCTGGTCTTGAACTCCTGACCTCATGATCCACCCACCTCAGCCTCCCAAAGTGTTGGGATTACAGATGTGAGCCACCAGGCCCAGCCCTCAGTCTCCTCATTTTTAAAATGAGAATAATACCAATACCTTATTTTGTTTTTTTAAGAGACAATCTCTCTGTCATCCAGGCTGGAGTGCAATGGCATGATCATAGCTCACTGCAGCCTTGAACTCCTCCCCTCGAGCTGTCCTCCCACCTCAGCCTCCAGAGTAGCTGGGACTACAGTACACATCACCATACCCAGCTAATTATTAATATTATTACAATTTATTTTGGCAGAGACAGAGTCTTGCTCTGTTGCCCAGGCTGGTCTCCAACCCCTGGCCTCAAGTGATCATCCAGTCTCAGCCTCCCAAAGTGCTGGGATTACAGGCGTGAACCACCGCACCCGGCCCCCCAGTTTTTTTTTTAATTAGCTGGGCATGCTGGCATGTGCCTATGGTCCCAGCTACTAGGGAGGCTGAGGTGGGAGGATCACTTGAGCCCGAGAGCTTGAGGCTGTGGTGAGCCGTGATCATACCTCTGAACTGCAACCTGGGTGACAGAGAGAGACCCTGTCTCAAAACAAAAACGAAAACAGAACAAAACAAAACCCTAGGGCTTTCTTATTTGGGGGCCAGCAGCTGACGTCATTGAGGGCTATGACCATTGTGACCCCAGCCATGGCTGAACCTCCTTAGCTGGATCATCCCCCATTTCTTCCCTTGATCCCCCTGACCTTGGCATGGAATCCTGTTCCTCCCATAGGAGCACATCAGCCTTCAAAGGCCAGAAAACAGTGCAGGGACCCATTTCTTCCAGCTGGTCCAAGGCGGTGCCCCGCCCAGCACTCCAGCCCAGTGCTCCAGCATCTGTGCCTGGAAGACGCTAGATGATGGGAGCTTCCCCAGGCCTGGAGTTGTTTACCCCGCCTGAGCCAGGAAGGCTGTGTCCCTTCCCTTGCCCCGTTGGGGATGACTCCATCCCCTACGCATTGTTTCCCTTCCGGTGGAATTTCTGCTCTTGAGGACGTCGTGTTCTGCCCCTCATATCCCGGTTTCCTCCTGTGCAGACAGCGCTGGCCATCAGCCAGAACCTTGACCATTCGTGCAGAGGACAGGGGCCGAACACGGCAAAGGGTTGAAGCAGGGGGAGGAAGCTGGACTTCCTCCTTGCTCAGGCCTCGGGCCCCTTTTGCAGGGGCCTGTGGTGCATCCACCATGGATGGGACTTCAGGCCCAGACCACCACGCCTGAATATTTTTTGTGTGCGTATTTTTTATAGAGAAGGTCCTTCACTACGTTGCCCACACCAGTCTAAAACTCCTGAGTTCAAGCGATTCTCCTGCCTTGGCCTCCCAAAGTGCTGGGATTGGAGGCATGAGCCAATGCGCCTGCTCCCCAATACCCGTTTTGTACTTTAGTTGTATGAAAATGAAATGAAATAATGAGTATGAAACAGGGCCTAGCAAACAGCAAGCGCTCTATAAACACTAGCCCTGTTACTGCTGCAGCTAGAGGAAGGAAACTTCTAAAACTCTAAAGAAGGCTGGCGCAGTGGCTCATGCCTGGAATCACAACACTTTGGGAGGCCAAGGTGGGCAGATCAGTTGAGGCCAGCAGTTCGAGACCACCCTGGCCAATATGGCAAAACCCCGTCTCTACTAGAAATACAAAAAATTAGCTGGACGTGGTGGCACACGCCTGTAGTTCCAGCTACTTGGGAAGCGGAGACAGAAGAATTGCTTCAACCTGGGAGGCGGAGGTTGCAGTGAACCAAGATTCTGCCACTGCACTCCAGCCTGGGTGACAGAGTGAGACTCCATCTCAAAAAAAAAAAATAATAATAATAATAATAAGAAGAAGAAGAAGAAGAAGCAAGCCAGCCAGCCATGGTGGCTCACGCTTGTAATCCCAGAACTTTGGGAGGCCAAGGTGGGTGGATCACTTGAGGTCAAGAGTTCAAGACCAGTCTGCAGACATGATGAAACTCTGTCTCTACTAAAAATACATAATTAGCTGGGTGTGGTGGCTCATGCCTATAATCCCCCTACTTAGGAGGCTGAGGCAGGAGAATTACTTGAACTTGGGAGGCGGAGGTTGCAGTGAGCCGAGATTGTGCCATTGCACTCCAGCCTGGGCAACAAAGGGAAACTCTCTTAAAAAAAAAAAAAGAAGAAAAAGCAAGCCACCCTTCCCCTCTACAATGGAGCAGTGTGAGTCCCTGGGGCAAACCCAGCCTGGACGTATGAGGAAGTTCCATGCAGATGGGGACACACCTTGGACTTCATACTCCCAGATCAGGTTCTGCCACCATTTTCTGCAAGTCTTCCCCAGCTCATGAGGAAGGCAAGGAGCTCACACAGGTGATGGTTGAGACCAACCTCCAATGTTATCAGGGGCAGGGGGTGGTTCTGCCCATTACCTGTGCCAACTTTCCTGCCCCTGACATTTCCTGTGGGGTTTTGAGAGGTGGGGGAGAAGGGAGAGACGCAGTGCAGATGGCAGTGACCCTCTCTTCTGTCCTAGGCCCCAGCCCGTGTGCTGATTCCACGGAAGAGCCCGGGTCTGATCTCTGGGGTGCCCCGTGCGCCCAGGTCAGCCTGCCCTCCCAGCCCCGGAGCAGAAGGGGCCCTGGAGCCCTTTGTCGAGTCTTAGTTGCCTCATATCTGCCACCTCAGCCACCCTCCCCCCAACGGCCCCAGCCCCCTCCCCCAGGCACCCAGGAAGGCAATGCTGTTGTGTGAATAACGGTTACTCGTCCTGCCTGCATCAGCCCTTACTCACACCGCCGTGGGAGTTCCTGACACAGATGTGAGGAGGCACAGAGGGGATGCATCAGAGCCCCCCAGGAAGGGGACTCCGGTGGGGAGCATAAGTCTCAGATGGGGCTCAGGCCCTGGGAGTTGTGGGGGCATCAGGATTGCAGCCCGGAGGGGCCAGCATTACATCTGAGTTGGTTTGCTTCTTGTCTTTTAAATTTTTTTAATTTTTACATTTTTATGTACTTATTTATTTTGAGACCACTCTGTCACCCAGGCTGGAGTGTGAGCGGTGTGATCTCGGCTCACTGCCATCTCTGCCTCCTGGGTTCAAGCGATTCTTGAGCCTTGGCCTTCCCAGTGGCTTGGATTACAGGAAACTGCCACCCGGCCCAGCTAATTTTTGGATTTTTAGTAGAGATGGGGTTTCACCATGTTGGTCAGGCTGGTCTTGAACTCCTGGCCTCAGGAGATCCATCTGCCTCAGTCTCCCAGAGTGCTGGGATTGCAGGTGTGAGCCACAGCGCCCGGACTTTTTTTGTCTTTGTATCTTGCTCCGACACCCAGGCGGGAGTAGAGTGCAGTGCTGTGATCACGGCTCACTGCACCCTTGACTTCTTGGACTCAAGAGATCCTCCCGCCTCAGTGTCCCCGGTAGCTAGGACCACAGATGTGCACCACTGCACCCAGCTAATTTTTCATATATATATTGTAGAGACGGGGTCTGCCTATGGTGCCCAGGCCAGTCTCAAACTCCTTGCCTCAACTTATCCTCCAGTCTTAGCCTCCCAAAGTGCTGGGATTACAGGCGTCAGCCACCGCGCCCGGCCTAGATCCATGTTCTTTCTGTGGTATAAATGGCTAGGGGAGTCTCCTTTTCCACCGTTCTTATGGACCAGTGCTGGACACAGGCCAGAGCCCTTGGTGGCCTTCCTTGCCCCAGCAGGACCTGGCCCAGCTCCACCTGCTCACTGTCTAGAGTTTCCTCACTTTAGAGCCTCGTTGGTGAATATCCCACCCTTCTAGCATAGGAGACCCTCAGGAAACCATAGCATAGGAGCCCCCTCAGGGCTCAAGAAAAGACATATATATATTTTTAAAATTACCTTTTCTTTTTTTTTTTGAGACAGAGTCCTGCCCTGTCATCCAGGCTGGAGTGCAGTAGGGCGGTCTCACCTCACTGCAACCTCCACCCCCCAGGCTCAAGCAATTCTCCTGCCTCAGTCTCCCGAGTAGCTGGAATTACAGGTGTGCGCCACCATACCTGGCTAATTTTTGTATTTTTAGTAGAGACAGCATTTTGCCATGTTGGCCAGGCTGGGCTCGAACTCATGACCTCATGTGGACTGCCCATGTGAGGCGGGGATCTCAACTTGATCTGTCGCCAGGCTGGAGTGCAGTGGCGCAATCTCGGCCCACTTCAACCTCCGCCTCTGGGGTTCAAGCGGTTCTCCTGCGAGTAGCTGGGACTACATTTGTGCACCATCACGCCCAGCGAATTTTTTTTGTTGTTGTATTTTAGTAGAGACAGAGTTTCACTATGTTGGCCAGGTTGCTCTTGATCTCTTGACCTCATGATCCACCCGCCTCGGTCTCCCAGACTGCTGGGATTACAAGCATGAGCCACTGTGCCTGGCCACCATTTTTGTAACCTACTGACGACTTTCTGAGGATGGATGCAGCTGGTCATCTCGTTCGTGCCTCTGCTGAAATCCTAGTGCCACTGCTATGGGATTGGCGTCATCATTCCCACCTTACAGGAGAGAAAATTGAGACAGGAAAAAAGGCAGCTGCCCAGAATTTCCTCCTTGTCCATGCACCCTTGTCTGCCTCTTTCTCCGGAGACCGAGGCTCTAGAAGGTGGAGGACGTGTTCACAATCATCCAGCTCACTGGAGCCGGAGCTGCCTGGTCACAGCGAGGACCATCGGAGAAGTCTGTGACCAGAGCAAGCATGAGGGGCTCGGAGCAGGTTGGATTGAATCCTTTTTTTTTTTTTTTTTTTGAGATGGAGTCTTGCTCTGTGCAAGCAGGTAGAGGCCAGGGAAGGTGGCTCACACCTGTAATCCTAGCACTTGTGGGCCAAGGCAGGTGGATCATTTGAGGTCAGGAGTTCAAGACCATTCTGGTCAACATGGTGAAACCCCTTCTCTTTTTTTATTTTTATTATTATTATTTTTTAAAGAGATGGGGTTTCACCATGTTGGCCAGGCTGGTCTTGAACTCCTGATCTCAGGTGATCCACCCACCTTGGCCTCCCAAGGTGCTAGGCTGACAGGCGTGAGCCATTGCGTCTGGCCTGGTGAAACCCCGTCTCTACTAAAAATACAAAAATTAGCTGGGTGTGGTGGTGCACAACTGTAATCCCAGCTACTCAGGAGACTGAGGCAGGAGAATTGCTTGAACCTAGGAGGTGGAGGTTGCAGTGAGCTGAGATCACACCACTGCACTCCAGACTGGTGACAGAGCAAGACTCCGTCTCAAAAAACAAAATAAAACCAAAAAACAAAACCACCCCAGAAAAGACCCTAAGACCCCACTCCGTGGTCTCATTGGCTGTGCAGGAGGAAGGCAGAAGGCAGCCATCCATGGTCCCTCCAACCCCCAGCCAGGCCAGGGTTCCTGCTCCCCTCCTCTCCCACACCTCACTGCTCTCCAGGCCTTCCAGCCACAAAGCTACACGAGGGGGTCCGGGATGGGCTCTGGGCCCAGATAGATTGAAGCCAGCCAGCAGCCCAGCTGCATGACAGTGGTGAGGACAGCTGAGGGGGCCCAGGGTGACTCAGATGAAGAGGCACGCAAGAAGCCTGCTCCCATGTGGAGGGGAAGCTGGGGAGATAAGAGTGGCTAGTGACTGACTGGGCATGCTGGCGTCCCCATGGTGAATTCCATCTGTGTTGTGTCACCCAGGCGGCATCACCCGAGACCTCCGCCCTCACCCATCCCCCGCTGACCTCGGGTCACTGTCTCTCTGGACATCTGCCTGGCTCAGTGGAAGTTCAGTCATATAGTCACATCCAGAGCCAGGAATGGCGACTAGAAAAAGAACAGGTGTGGTGGTGTGAGCCTGTAGTTCCACCGACTCAGGACGCAGAGGTGGGAGGATCCCTTGAACCCAGGAGCTCAGACCAGCCTGGGCAATATAATAAGACCCCATTTCTGCAAAAAAATGTTTTAAATTAGCCAGGCCCAGTGGTGCATGCCTGCAGTCCCAGCTACTCAGGAGGCTGAGGCAGGACGGCTGGAGCCCAGGCGGTGGAGGCTGCAGTGAGCCATGACTGAGCCACTGCACTCCAGCCTGGGGAAGAGAGCAGGACCCTTTCTCAAGACAAACAGGAACGACAACAAAAAAAGAGAATGTGTCCAGAGAAAGGCCTGAGAAAGAAGAGAGACATAGGAATGTAGAGAATGAGGAACAAGTTCTGGTAAAGACAGTGGAAAGTGAATCAGAGTCAGAGAAGCCACTTGTGTGGGTAGAGAGAAGTGGATGGAGAGATGGAATCTGCCCAGTGGCTCAGAGGCGCCCTGCAGGCTTGCACTGCCTCATCAGCCTGACGTCACCGGCTCCGGCTCCGTGTCACATCTACCCCCAGGAGCCCGGTGCTCCCCATTCCCTGCCATTAAAACTCCCTTTGGTGACCACATTCCTTATTTATTTATATATTTATTTTAGAGACGGGGTCTCGTTATGTTGCCCAGGCTGGAGTGCAGTGGCTATTCACAGGCGCGATCCCACTACTGATCAGCACGGGAGTTTTGACCTGCTCCGTGTCCGACCTCAGCTGGTTCACCCCTCCTTAGGCAACCTGGTGGTCCCTGGCTCCCAGGAGGTCACCATATTGGTGCTGAACTTAGTGCAGACACCCAATCGGCATAGTGCACAACAGCCCAGAACTCCTGGGCTCAAGAGATCCTCCAGCCTCAGCCTCTCAAGTAGCTGGGACCACAGGCACATGCCACCGTGCCCAGCTTTATATATTTATTTATTTTTGAGATGGGGTCTCGCTTGTTGCCCAGGCTGGAGTGCAGTGGCGCGATCTCGGCTCACTGCAACCTTCGCCTGCCGGGTTCAAGCGATTCTCCTGCCTCAGCCTCCTGAGTAGCTGGGACTACAGGCGCTCACCACCATACCTGGCTAATTTTTGTATTTTTAGTAGAGATGGGGTTTCCCCATGTTGCTCAGGCTGGTCTCGAACTCTTGACTTGGTGATCCGCCTGCCTTGGCCTCCTAAAGTGCTGGGATTACAGGCATGAGCCACTGCGACTAGCAAGCATAAATTTTTTAAAGTGATGAAAGCATTATAGGTGTCATGGGAGAGTCAGTAAGACATGGGCGATGGGGCTGCAAGGGTCTGCTGGAGCAGTGGGTCGAGCTCAGCTCTATTTTGGTAAATCCAGTCCTTCTCCCTGGTATGCTCGGAGGATAAGGACACACTTGGAACATCAGCAGGGTGCATCCATGACGTGCAGCCCAGAGAGGAGTATCTTCCTGGGATCTGAAAAGTTAGCCAGTGGGAGCATGTCAGGACCAGGGAGACAGCAGAAGGATCTGGCATGACACCGAAAAGAGGGGCTGGCAGGCATCCCCCCAGGTAAGCAGCCAGTCCACTTCCTAGGCACCCACACTCCGCTAAATGCTGAGAGGCGTAAAAACGAACACCTAAAACATCCATCCCTCAGGGAGCTTGCATCATATCAAAAGGAACAGCTCAGGCTATCTGGGTTCCTGTCCTGGCTCTGCCGCCCACCAAGAGCAGCAACCACAAGGGAGAGCCTAGAATGTGTGGGACATTTGGCAGACAACGTTTTATGTGATCCTCATCGCAACCTTGAAAGATGGGAATCACTACCCACATTTTCCAGGTAATACCGAGGCTCTGATCCCTCAGTCATAGGGAAGGAAGGAAGGGAGGGAGGGAGGGGGGAGGGAAAGAGGGAGGGAAGAAAGGAGGGATGGAGGGAGGGAAAGAAGGAAGGAAGGGAGGAGGGATAGAAGGAGGGAGGGAGGGAAGGAAGGAAGGAGGAAGGGAGGAGGGAAAGAAGGAAGGAAGGGAGGAGGGATAGAGGGAGGGAGGGAGGGAGGGAAGGAAGGAGGAAGGGAGGGAGGGAGGAGGGAAGGAGAAAGGGAGGGAAGGAAGGAGGGGGGAGGGAAAGAGGGAGGGAAGGAGGGATGGAAGGAGGGAAAGAAGGAAGGAAGGAAGGAAGAGAGGGAGGGGGGAGGGAAAGAGGGAGGGAAGGAAGGAGGAATGGAAGGGAGGAGGGATAGAGGGAGGGAGGGAGGGAAGGAAGGAAGGAGGAAGGGAGGGAGGGAGGAAGGAAGGAGAAAGGGAGGGAGGGAAGGAAGGGGGAGGGAAAGAGGGAGGGATGGAAGGAGGGAAAGAAGGAAGGAAGGGAGGGAGGGGGAGGGAAAGAGGGAGGGAAGGAAGGAGGAATGGAAGGAGGGAAAGAAGGAAGGAAGGGAGGAGAGATAGAGGGAGGGAGGGAAGGAAGAAAGGAAGGGAGGGGGGATAGAGGGAGGAAAGGAAGGAAGGAGGGAGGGAGGGGGGAGGGAAGGAGGAGGGAAAGAGGGCAGGAGGGTAGGAGGAAGGGAGGGAGGAAGGAAGGAAGGAAGAAAGGAAGTAGGGAAGGAAGGAAGGGTGTCTGAGTGTTACCTAGTCACATAGCCAATGTCAGATTCCTAACTAGCAGCCGTGTCTGCCTGATCCGATGACCACTCTTCTCTCATTTATGGTGTAGTCACTGCGTGGCTTCAAGTGCAGTGGACCTCACTGGACCTAAGTGCCCTCACTTGTAAATTAAAAGAACTGGGTTAGGGCCAGGAATGGTGGCTCATGCCTGTAATCCCAGCACTTTGGGAGGCTGAGGCAGGCAGATCACTTGAGCTCAGGAGTTCGAGAATTGCCAGGGCAATGTGGTGAAACCCTGTCTCTACCAAAAATACAAAGTGTTAGCCAGGTGTGGTGGTGTATGCCTGTTCCCAGCTACTGGGGAGGCTGAGGTGGGAGGATTGCTTGAGCCTGGGAGGTGGAGGCTGCAGTGAACTGAAATGGCACCACTGCACTCCAACCTTGAGCCCTGGAGTTTGAGACTAGCCTGGGCAACATGGAGAGACCCCCATCTCTGAAAAAAAAAATTAGGTGGGGCACAGTGTCTCATGTCTGTAATCCCAGCACTTTGGGAGGCCAAGGCAGGCAGATCACCTGAGGTCAGGAGTTCAAGACCAGCCTGTCCAACATGGTAAAATCCTGTCTCTACTAAAAATACAAAAATTCGCCTGGTGTGGTATAATCCCAGTTACAATCCCAGCTACTTGGGAGGCTGACACAAGAAATGCCTCAACCCAGGAGGCAGAGGTTGCAGTGAGGCGAGATCGTGACCCTGTACTCCAGCATGGGCCACAGGAGCAAAACTCCAACTCGAAAAAAAAAAAAAAAAAAATTAGTGGGGTGTGGTGGTGCACACCTGTAGTCCCAACCAGCAACTCATCAGGAGTCTGAGGTGGGAGGATCACTTGAGCCTGCGAGGTCGAGGCTGCAGTGAGCCATGATTGTGCCTCTGCATCCCACCTGGGCAACAGAGCATGGCCCCTACTCTAAAAAAAAATGCAATTGTGGACAAGCAAGGGCTACATTGGGTGAGGCAGGACCAGTGAGAGTGTTGGGTAGTTTAAGGAGAGATGGCCAGGCCGGGTGAGGTGACTCACACCTGTAATCCCAGAACTTTTGGAGGCCGAGGCAGGCAGATCTCCTGAGACCAGGAGTTTGAGACCAGCCTGTCCAACATGGCGAAACCCTATTTCTACTAAAAATACAAAATTAGCCAGGTGTGGTGACACAGGCCTGTAATCCCAGCTACTCAGGAGTCTTAGGCAGGGGAATCGCTTGAACATCAGAGGCAGAGGTTGCAGTGAGCGGAGATCGCACCATTGCACTCCAGCCTGGGCAACAAGAGAGAAACTCCATCTCAAAAAAAAAAGAGAGAGAGAGAAAGAGATAGCCGGCCTCCTGGCTGGTGGGCCAAGGGGCTGGCAGGGGAGAGGGGACACAGCGGGGGAGGAGGGGGACCTCAGGCACAGAGGCAGTGTGAGGCAGGGCCCCTGGACAGGCTGTCCCAGGACCACGATCTTAAAGTCAGCAGAGACACCCAGGACGGATTCCCTCCTAGAGAAGGGCAGAGAGCAGAACCCAAACACAGGCTATTTTTGGAGCTGTGTTGTCTGGAGAGCAACCAAGCCAGAAATAGTGCCGTGAGCAAGACCCTGCGTTCTCCCACCCCCGGCTCTCCCAGTGAAATCACCAGGAATCAGGGAGGCTGGGCGTCGCATTCCAGGGAGCCTGTGTAACAGGGAGCAGCGCTCTCTTCCCCACCGGAAGGGCTCCGGAGCTGAGCATTTGACTGTAAAAGGGACTCTGGGATCCTAGAGGGAAAGAGGGACTGAGTCAGAGACAGCAGAAAAGAGGACAAGTGGAAATGGGGGACAGTCTCCTGCAGCCGAGGAGAGGGGACGCTGGGGAAGAAAGGGTAGGTGAAAGGTCAGAGAGAAGGGCGTAGAAACGGGAGGCTCAGAGGGAGAAAGGGAAAGTGAAAAAGAGAGAAAGTGGAGAAAACAGAAGCAAAGAGGAAGAGCAGAGATCGGGCCAGAGGGCAGGAGGTCAGAGGGTGATGGGTGGCGGGAAGGCCAGAGTCCACCCAGGGCCCACCAGTGGGTGGGGGACAGAGGGACAGTCATGGAAAATCTGAGTGTGGTCTACAGTCACGAACCACCTGCTCAGGGGCAGATGGACATATCTTTCCCAGTAGGCTGGAGCCAGAACTTTCCCCTGAAATTCACGTCGCAGTAACTCACTCTCTTATCTCTGACCCTCCGGAAGCCGGGGATCTGGCTATTTCAACAGCACGGACTTTTCTCTCTGCGCCTGTGTGACCCCTTACAAAAGAGCCTGAGCTGGAAAGAGAGGATTGGATGAAGAAAGAGAGGACTTGGGGTCCAGGGGAAAAGGGAAAAGTGATAACCCCTTGAGTCAGATTCTGAAAAGTGGGTTTCTCTGGGAGGTCGGGTGGGGAGCAGCCCTCAGGCAGCTGCACCCTGGTGTGGAAGGGCTCGGCTCCTAAGGCAGGCAAGAGAAGGCAGGGCCATGTGCGTGAAGTAGAGGCAGGGGCCACGGCCAAAGCTGTTTTTTTTTTTTTTTTGAGGCAATCTCACTGTCGCCCAGGCTGGAGTGCAGTGGTGTGATCTCGGCTCACTGCAACCTCCATGTCCCGGGTTCAAGCGAGTTTCCTGCCGCAGCCTCCCAAGTAGCTGGCATTATAGGTACACAACACCATGCCTGGCTAATTTTTGTATTTTCAGTAGAGATGTGGTTTCACTGTATTGGCTGGGCTGGTCTTGAATTCCTGACCTCAAGTGATTTACCCGCCTTGGCCTCCCAAAGTGCTAGGATTACAGGCGAGAGCGACCATGGCCCAGGTTTGGGGATACTTTTGAGGACAAGAGATAACTCTGGGACTGGGCATGGGGGCTTATACACTTTGGGAGGCAAAGGTGGGAGGATTGTTTGAACCCAGGAGTTTGAGACCAGCTTGGTCCACACAGCAAGACTCCGTCTCTATAAGAGCTAATAATAAATAGCTGGGTGTGGTGGCGCTAGCCTGCAGTCCCCGCCACTTGCTTGAGCCCAGGAGTTCAAGTCTGCAGTGAGCTATGATCATCCCACTGCACTCCAGCCTTGGTGACAGAACGAGACCCTATCTCAAAAAAAAAAAAAAAAAGGGTTTGGGGCTTGACTTGTCTTCATCTAAGAGGTCAGGGCGGTCACTTCTTCCTCACCGCTAACCACACTCTCAGGGACTCCAGACCACAACTGAGGAAAGAAAAGACATAAACGAGAGGCAGTTTCACAGGAAGAGTTCTGATGTGTCCGTGAGCCCAACTTTCCGAGGAGGTTCTGCGTTCTCCCTGCCACTTGTGAGAAAACAAAGCCTAAGGCAGAATGAAAAGCAGGAGGGCTGCTCAGCTGTGGTTGCCCTTGGTATCTGTTTACTGACAAAATCCAAAACAAACATCCCCACGCTTCCACCCACTGAAACTTCCTGTGACTCTGTTATCTGCTGTCTCCATGGATTCTCCTAATTAAGCCCCACCACCTACACAAAACCGGACAGTTCGTGGACCCCAAGTATGCCATGTCTCTGATACGAGACGCCCCCTTTGCAGCACACTGGCCACCCTTCTGTCCACACGGCCGAGGGCGCCTGACCCTGTCAAAATCCCAAATCTGGCCGGGCGTGGTAGCTCACACCTGTAATCCCAGCACTTTGGGAGGCCTAGGCGGGCAGATCACAAAGTCAGGAGATCATGACCATCCTAGCTAACACAGTGAAACCCCACTTCTACTAAAATTACAAAAAAATCAGCCAGGCATGGTGGTAGGCACCTGTAGTCCCGGCTACTCAGGAGGCTGAGGCAGGAGAATCGCTTGAACCTGAGAGGCAGAGGTTGCAGCGAGCGGAGATCACGCCACCGCACTCCAGCATGCGCGACAGAGAGAGACTCCGTCTCAAAAACAAACAAACAAACAAAACTCAAATCCACTAGTCTGGTCCTACATGCTCAGTTTCCACCCTCTATAGCCGGAGTCCCCGGCCTCTGGGTCAGGGTCCAGTCCATGGCCTGTTAGGAACCAGGTTGCCTAGCAGGAGGTGGGCGGCAGGTAAGTGAAATTTCATCCGTATTGACAGCCACTCCCCATTACTATTGTTATTATTATTTTGAGATGGAGTTTTGCTCTTGTTGCCCAGGCTGGAGTGCAACGGCGTGATCTCGGCTCACTGCAACCCCCGCCTCCCAGGTACCAGTGATTCACCTGCCTCAGCCTCCCGAGTGGCTGGGAGTACAGGTATGTGCCACCACACTCGGCTAATGTTTTGTATTTTTAGTAGAGACGGAGTTTCTCCATGTTGGTCAGGCTAGTCTCGAACTCCCAACCTCAGGTGATCTGCCTGCCTCAGCCTCCCAAAGTGCTGGGATTACAGGCGTGAGGCACCGTGCCATGCTACAGCTCCGCATTGCTCACATTACCGCCTGAGCTCCACCTCTGGTCAGATCAGCAGTGGCATTAGATTCTCATAGGAGCACAAATCCTATCGTGAACTGTGAATTCATGGGATCCAGGCTGGCCGCTCCTATGAGAATCTAAAGCCTAATGATCTGTCACTGTCTCCCATCACCCCCAGAGGGGACCATCCAGTTCAGAAACACAAGCTCAGGGCTCCTGCTGATTCTACATGATGGTGAGTTGTGGAATTATTTATATTATATGCTACAATGTCATAATAATAGAAATAAAGTGCACAGTGAGTGTAATGCACTTGAATCATCCTGAAACCATCCCACCCTGGTCTGTGAAAAAATTGCCTTCTACGAAACCAGTCCCTAGTGCCAAAAATGTTGAAGACCACTGCTCTACAGAATCTATCAGTCACTCTTCCTCCCCTCACCCCCTGCAAACCCGCCCTAAAAGCACACCCTGCAAACCCGCCATGAATTGACACTCTGCTTCTATTCCTCTTCCCCACGTGTCTGTGTCTGGAGGAAGAAGATAAAGGACAAGCTGCCCCCAAGACCAAGCGGGCAGCTCCAAGAAATGAAACTTACAGGTTGGTCTCCTGTTTCTTTACCAAGCCTTTACCATGGTAACCCCTGGTCCCTTTCAGCCACCACCGCCCCGCCCAGCACAGCTCAAACCCCAGCCAGACAAGGTTGTTGACAAAAGAGAGCCCTCAGGGGCATGGGGAGAGTCTGGACACGTGTGGGAGTCAGCCGTGTATCATCGGAGGTGGCCGGGCACATGTCGGGGATGAGGGAAAGACCAAGAGTCCTCTGTTGGGCCCAAGGGCTAGACAGACAAAACCTAGACAGTCACGTGGCTGGTTGCATGCCGTGGCCGCCGGGCTGGGTCCAGGAGGAGGGAGGGGTGCTCTTTCCTGGAGGTGTCCCAGGGCACGGGGTAGACGGTCCTGATGGAAAAACATCCAGCTTTCAGTGGAGGTTATCTTTGATAACTCCACAGTGACCTGGTTCTCCAAAGGAAAGCCAGACAACATGAGCTGGTTTGTCTCCAAACTGAAGGCTAGAGTCCTGGGCTCTTTGGGTTATCTGGCATGGCAGACGGTCAACCTGGCAGGACATCCGGGAGAGACAGACACAGGCAGAGGGCAGAAAGCTCAAGGGAGATCCCCAGGCCAAGGCTATTGGGGTTTGCTCAGCCGTTCCTGAACCCCCTGCACACGTACACACACACAGTGGCACGCACACACACACACACATGCCTCAGCAAGTCCTGGAGAGGGAGGTGTCGAGGGGGCCTGGCTAGCTGTTCAGACGGACTCCCAGAGCCAGCGAGTGGGTGGGGCTGGAACATGAGTTCATCTGTTTCCTGCCCACATCTGGTATAAAAGGAGGCAGAGGCTCACAGAGGAGCACAGCTGTGTCTGGCTGCAGGGCCAAGAGCGCTGTCAAGAAGAGCCACACGCCCCCCTCCAGCCACTGAATTCCTGCAGCTCAGCAGCCACAGCGGAGCAGGACGAACCACCAATCGCAAGGCACCTCTGAGAACTTCAGGTAGGAGAAAAGCAAACTCCCTCCATCCTCTTACTTTGGGCTTGAGGCAGAGGACTCACCTCCCCAGAATCCCCTCCCTCCACGATCCCCCGCTATCCCTCTATTTTCTTTTTCTTTTTGAGACGGAGTCTCACTCTGTTGCCCAGGCTGGAGTGGAGTGGCACGATCTTGGCTCACTACAGCCTCCGCCTCCTGGGTTCAAGCGATTCTCCTGCCTCAGCCTCCCGAGTAGCTGAGACTCCAGGTGTGTGCCACCATGCCTGGCCAGTTTTTGTATTTTCAGCAGAGACAGGGTTTCACCATGCCAGGCTGGTTTCAAACTCTTGACCTTGTGATCCGCCCATCTAGGCCTCCCAAAGTTCTGGGATTACAGGGATGAGCCAGCACACCCAGCCAATTCCTCTATTTTCTTTTCCTTAGCCTTGAGCTGACCCTGCCCTAGGGGTGAGTGCAGGCATGCAGGGAGGATGGTCAGGTCCCACCAACAACCCCATTACCGAGAAACAAGAACCTTGACTCCCTCGGTCCCTCTGCCTCAAGACCTCCCCGATTTCCCACCTCACGCCTGCTAACGAATGAAACAATCGCTGGGAAAGCATCATAAGAGAATTAAGGCCAGGCGCTGTGGCTCACGCCTGTAATCTCAGCACTCTGCAAGGCTGAGGCAGGCAGATCGCTTGAGCCCGGGAGTCTGAGACCAGCCAGGGCAACATGGCAAAACCCTGTCTCTCCCCCAGAAATACAAAAATTAACTGGGTGTGCTGGTATGCCTGTATCCCCAGCTACTTGGGAGACTGAGGTGGGAGGATTGCTTGAACCAGGGAGGTGGAGGCTGCAGTGAGCCAATATTGAGCCACTGAATTCCAGCATGGGTGACAGAGCAAGACCCTGTCTCAAAAAGTGAAAGAAAGAAAGAAAGAAAGAAAGAAAGAAAGAAAGAAAGAAAGAAAGAGAGAGAGAAAGGGAGAGGAAAGGAAAGGAAGAGAAAAAGAAAGAAAAGAAAAAGAGAGATAAAGCGAGAGAAAGAGGAAAGAGAAAGGAAGAAAAAAGGAAAGAAAATTTAAAATCTCATGCAAATCAAAGATGTTGTGATCATTGATAATGGAGGCTGAGCTAAACGCCCCCGGGCTGCAAGGGCAGAGCGTGGTAATGACCTCTCACCTGCCTTTTTCTGAGGCTTTTTTATGGGACACAGAGGGAAGGCAAATGGACTAGATTCCAAGATTCCCACAGGGCAAGATGGGAGAAGCCTCCCTGTGACTGCCTGCGGGTGAGTCCATCTGAGTGAGACAGAGCGGGACAGGCTCAGAATCTGAACGTGGCCTCTTCCTGCACCGTGCCCTGGTGTTTACCTATCACCTATTTGCAGCAAACAAGAAGAGTCGAGCCCACAGCTAGGGCACCAGCTCCCCTCCCCTCCCACCCGTCTTCCAGAGCGACCCCTTCACCAGCCCTCTTTCCCTTGCTCTAGGATGCAGACGTCTCCAGCTCTCGCCTGCCTGGTCCTGGGCCTGGCCCTCCTCTTTGGTGAAGGGTCCACCGTTCACCATCCCCCATCCCACGTGGCCCACCTGGCCTCAGACTTCGGGGTGAGGGTGTTTCAGCAGGTGTCGCAGGCCTCCAAGGACCGAAACGTGGTTTTCTCACCCTATGGGGTGGCCTCGGTGTTGGCCATGCTGCAGTCGACCACGGGAGGAGAAACCCGGAGGCAGATCCAAGCGGCCATGGGATTCAAGATTGATGGTGAGTGATGGGACACTGTGGAGGAGGGGGGGCAACCATGAGATTCAAGATTGATGGTGAGTGACAGGACATGGGGGCGGGGAGAGGCATGCAGTCCCCACAGAACAGGCCAGCCAGAAGTCGAGGAAAGGCTGGCCCTTGCTGAGCTGAGCCAAGCACTGTGCAGCTGTGCTACAGGGTCCCCCCATCTTCCCACCACACTCTAAGTCATTGGACCCTTAAACTGCCAAGTGTGTCTGGTCAGTGGATTTACCGCTTATTCACCACTGCGTGATCTTAACCTCGTTAAGCCTCAGTTTGCCCATTTACAAAATGGGGATTATAAAAAATACCTACCACATGGCTGGGCATGGTGGCTCATGCCTGTAATCCCAGTACTTTGGGAGGCCCAGGTGGGTGGATCACCTGAGGTCAGAAGTTCGAGACCAGCCTGACCAACATGGTGAAACCCCGTCTCTACTAAAAAAAAAAATACTAAAATACAAAAATCAGCCAGGCATGGTGGCGCACGCTTGTAATCCCAGCTACTCGGGAGGCTTAGGTTGGAGAATCACTTGAACCTGGGAGGCAGAGGTTGCAGTGAGCTGAGATGGCATCTCCAGCCTGGGTGACAGAGCAAGACTCCGAAACTCCGTCTCAAAACCAAAACAAGAACAAACAAAAACAAAAACAAGTCTCCCACATAGGACTGCCCTGAAGAACTCGTGGAATTACACTTGTGAAATGCTTAGCATAGCCAGTACTAACAGAAAAAAATCTAAGGCCAGGCACAGTGCCTCACGCCTGTCATCTCAGCACTTTGGAAGGCTGAGGCAGAGGTTTCGGTGAGCTGAGATCCAGCCATTGTCCTCCAGCCTGGGTAACAACAGCGTAACTACATCTCAAAAAAAAGAAAAGAAAAGAAAGAAAAAAGAAAAGAGGCCCGGCGTGGTGGCTCACACCTGTAATCCTAGCACTTTGGGAGGCCGAGGTGGGTGGATCACCTGAGGTCAGGAGTTCAAAACCAGCTTGGCCATCATGGTGAAACCCCATCTTTAAAAAAAAAAAAAAAAAAGGAAAAAAGAAAAAAGAAAGGGTGGGATCTGAGACTGTTGAAGAAAGGAAGGAGATGCAGAGACCCCTGGGAAAGCACGGTAGCCCCCATCCATCAGGATTGGGCCTCTTGTTGGGGAAGTGGGCTGGGCTGGGAACCCTCAACTCGACAGGAGCCTCACATGTCCTCCCTCTCTGCCCCGGCACAGACAAGGGCACGGCCCCTGCCCTCCGGCATTTGTACAAGGAGCTGATGGGGCCGTGGAACAAGGATGAGATCAGCACCACAGACGCCATCTTCGTCCAGCGGGACCTGAAGCTGGTCCCGGGCTTCATGCCTCACTTCTTCAGGCTCTTCCGGACCACGGTTAAGCAGGTGGACTTTGCAGAGGTGGAGAGAGCCAGATTCATCATCAATGACTGGGTGAAGACACACACAAAAGGTAAGCAGGCAGGGAAAGGAAGCCCATCCCCAGGGCCTCAAGAGAAAGAGAGTTTGGAAACAAATCCACATATCTTAGTTGGGTGCAGTGGTTCACACCTGTAATCCCAGCCCAACATTTTGGGAGGTCTAGGCAAGAGGACGGCTTGAGGCCTGGAGTTTGGGAACAGCCTGGCCAACATAGCAAGACACCATCTCTACAAAAGACTTAAAAATTAGCCAGGCATGGTGGTGCACACCTGTAGTGCCAGCTACTTGGGAGGCTGAGGTGGGAGGATCACTTGAGTCCAGGAGTTCAAGGTGGCATGAGCTATGTTTGCCCCACTGCACTCCAGCCTGGGCAGCAGAGCAAGACCCCATCTCTAAAAAACAAGCCAAAACAACAACAACAACAAAAATCCACGTATCCTAAACAACGCTCCTTTTCAGCATTCTCTTCTCTATGGACAGAGGGCTGGATGCTTTAAGAACCAAAGCGTAGGTCAGGTGAGGTGGCTCATGCCTGTAATCCCAGCACTTTGCCAGGCTGAGGCAAGCGGATCACCTGAGGTCAGGAGTTCGAGACCAGCCTGGCCAACATAGTGAAACCGTTTCTACTAAAAATACAAAATTAGCCAGGCGTGGTGGCGCATGCCAGCAATCCCAGCTACTCGGGAGGCTGAGGCAGGAGAATCGCTTGAACCCAGGGAGGCAGAGGTTGCAGTGAGCCAAGACTGCACCATTGCACTCTAGCCTGGGCGACAAGAGCAAGACTCCATCTCAAAAAAAAAATTTTGTTCCTTTTTTTTTTAAATTTTTCATTCAGGGTGGTATGGCCGTAGATTAAAAAAAAAAAAAAAAAAAGTGATACAAAGACTCAAAACAAGGGGATGGAAAAAAACTCACCAACCAAATGGAGAGCAAAAATAAATAAATAAAAAGCAGGAGTTGTAATTCTCACACTTAATAAAATAGATTTCAAAGCTACAAGGATGCAAGGGTAAAAGGATTAATGCA
Organism: Callithrix jacchus; assembly: GCF_049354715.1. NCBI lineage: Eukaryota > Metazoa > Chordata > Mammalia > Primates > Cebidae > Callithrix > Callithrix jacchus. The sequence continues at coordinate 12,628,301 of NC_133503.1, read as the reverse complement.
ACAATAAGAGATCTTAACACCCAGATACATAAGACACATAATGAGATTTAGATTCAACGAGACAACAAATTGATAACGATATTCAGGACTTGAACTCAGAGCCAGAACAAATAAACACAATAGAGGTCTCCATTTTAAACACATAAAATATGCATTAACCACTTTAAACACTCAAAATATTGATCGGCCATTATTGAAACCCATTTTAGGAATGAAGTAATATTCCTTTTTCCCTCTTTTTCTTTTTTTCCCCTTCTTTTTCTCTTTTTCCCTCTAAAAAAAAAAAAAAGTGTCTAACTTCCTGATCACTGGTTTTCCTATAGGTATGATCGGCGACTTGCTTGGGAAAGGGGCTGTGGACCAGCTGACGCGGCTGGTGCTGGTGAACGCCCTCTACTTCAATGGCCACTGGAAGACTCCCTTCCCAGACTCCGGCACCCACCACCGTCTCTTCCACAAGTCAGACGGCAGCACTGTCTCCGTGCCCATGATGAGTCAGACCAACAAGTTCAACTATAGTAAGTCCAAGAGCCCCTTCCCCACAGCCCACGGCGAGTGCATCTCATATTCCCGGGGTCTCCCAAGGAATACCCAAACTGTCGCCCTCCGAGGGAGGAAGACCACAGGGAATGCTCCCCTCTAAGGGAGGAGAGACCCTAGAATATACTCCAGCTTTGACAAAGATTTCCCAAGCAGGAGACATTAGGATAATGGGAACAGAAGACGGAGCTTTTTTAGCTGGGAAGAAGGAACAGAGTCTCGCTCTGTCCCTGGGCTGGAATGCAATGGCATGATCTCAGCTTACGGTAGCCTCCGCCTCCCGGGTTCAAGCTATTCTCCTGCCTCAGCCTCCCAAGTAGCTGGGATTACAGGCATGCACCACCACGTATGGCTAATTTTGTATTTTTAGTAGAGACGGTTTCACCGTGTTGGCCAGGCTGGTCTTGAACTCCTGACCTCAAGTGATCTGCCCACCTTGGCCTCCAAAAGTGCTGGGATTACAGGTGTGAGTCACTGCTCCCAGCGACAGGAGCTTTATCCCATGAAGGGTGAAGCTGAAATCCAGAAATTCCCTCAGGGCCACATCTGTCTACCTGACTCCAGGGTCCCATCTTAGTGTGTTGTTAATGTGATTACCTGGGGCTGAGAAATCCCGCTGGGGGAGTCGAGGTTAAGAGATGAGGACTCCAGGTGTGGTAGCTCACGAGAGCGAGAGAGTGAAACTTCATCTCAAAGAAAAAAAGAAAAGGATGAGGACTGAGATCAATTGGTGGCTGGGTGTGGGGAAATGGAAGTCAAGGAAGGCTGAAAGGGACAGAGAAGGCCTGGCGAGGTGGCTCACGCCTGTGATCCTGGCACTTTAGGAGTCCAAGAAGGGGGACTGCTTGAGGCCAGAAGTTAAAGACCATCCTGGGCAACATAGCAAGACCCTGTCCCTACAAAATAGATATATTTTATACATATATATAAAATATATTTAAATATATGTATCATATATATGTATCATACATATTATACGTAAATATATGTATCATACATATATGATACATATATTTAAATATGTATATATATTTTAAAAATTAGCCGGGCTTGGTGACATGCATCTGTAGTCTACTCAAGAGGCTGAGGAGAGGCCAGGTGCAGTGGCTCACACCTGTAATCCCAGCACTTCCGGAAGTCAAACAGGTGGATCACCTGGGGTCAGGAGTTCAAGACCAGCCTTGCCAACATGGTGAAACCCCATCTCTATAAAAATACAAAAATAGCTGGGTATGATGATGAGTGCCTGTAATTCCAGCTACTCAGGAGGCTGAGGCAGGGGAATTACTTGAACCTAGGAGGGGGAGGTTGCACTGAGCCTAGATCGTGCCATCGCATTCCAGCCTAGGTGACAGAGTGCGACTCTGCCTCAAACAAAAAAAAAGAAGAAGCTGAGGTGGGAGGATCGTTTGAACCAGCAGTTGGGAGGGTGCAGTAAGCTATGACCACTGCACTGCACTCCAGTCTGGGTGACACAGTGAAACCCTGTCTCTAAGACAAAAAAAGAAACCCAGAAATTAGAAGATACTGAATCGGTTAAAGAGAAGGGAAATGGACATTAAAATACTGAATAGGGGAGCAGTGAACAGGGGATCCCCAAAAGCCAGGCAGGAGAGAGAGCTTGGCTTCCAGAAAGCATGGCAAGGCCAGGAGAACAAGGTGAAAACCCAGTGCTGGGTTGCCGTCAGCGAGAGCTGGAGCCGTGTCTGACGCGCCATCTTGCTGTCTCCACAGCTGAGTTCACCACACCCGATGGCCATTACTACGACATCCTGGAGCTGCCCTACCACGGGACCACCCTCAGCATGTTCATTGCTGCTCCTTATGAAAAAGAGGTGCCTCTCTCTGCCCTCACCAACATTCTGAGTGCCCAGCTCATCAGCCACTGGAAAGGCAACATGACCAGGCTGCCCCGCCTCCTCGTTCTGCCCAAGTAAGCCACCTTGCCATCTCCCCCGCCGGCCCGCCCCTCCCTCCAGGCTCGCTGAAATCACTGCCCCCAGGCTGAATTTCCTAGACCCGTGATGCTCGCAGGGCAGGGACCTGCATGTGTGGGAGGCTGATGGGAAACACTATGGCCTGGGTTTGATTATGCATCTCGCAATCATCTCTCCTGCTGTTTCTGCTGGAGGGCAGGGGACAGCTCTTCCGGACCACACTCCCACATTGACTATCCCCAGAATACCCCAGAAAAGCCCCCAAAAGGAGAGCCAGAGACATGAGGGAGGTGGGGGCCCAATCAGTCCACATCCACTTACTGTGGCCCCATCAGCATTCCCATCCCCCACCCTTTCAAGTCAACATCCAAACAAAAGAAATCATTTTCAAGGAAGGAGCAGCTCAAAGCTCAGCTTTTAGCTGGGGTTCCAAGAAAGCAGATTTTTCGAAATCCTTCTGCAGAAGGAAGCAAAGGGATTTTTCAATACCCAGAAGAGGGCTGGAGCTGGGAAATTCCAGAATGATAGGGAAGCCTCCCACCACGCTCATCCCAAATTTCCAGCTGCTGTAATGCCAGGCTTGGGGGAAGAGGAGAATTTTTAGTTGGTTAGCTGGTGTGTGCTCTCACTTGCATCCTCTTTCTCTCTTCCTCTTTTTTTTTTTTTTTCTCTTTCTCTCTCCGGCTCATAAACATTGAGGTAATTAGTCGTGCCCTGGTGAGAAGCAGAGAGTGCCCAAAGCCTCCCTGCTTGAGTCCTCTTCAGGGTTAGCCCTCAGAAACACAATCTGCAGACCAGATTTTTGTTCCAGCATCCTTGCGGGAGAATTTGCCCTTGGCTTCCCCCGCCCCAGCCAGCCTGAATAAAATTATGCTGAAACTACTGTCTTATTTGAGGAAAGTAATTAGTCATAGGTGGGAGGGAGTGGGGAGATTGCAGAAGAATGTTGATGAATATTAGAATCCCAGCAGCAAGGGGAACTTTGCAAACAGCTTTTGAAAAAGAACAAGGGGCCGGCCAGGCGCGGTGATGCACACCTGTAATCCCAGCGTTTGGGGAGGCAGAGGCGGGTCGATTGCTTGAGGTCAGGAGTTCGAGACCAGGCTGGACAATATGATGAAACCTTGTTTCTACTAAAAGTACAAAAATTAGCTGGGCCTGGTGGCGAGCACCTATAATCCCAGCTACTGGGACAGCTGAAACAGGAGAATCACTTGAACCTGGGAAGCGGAGGCTGCAGTGAGCCAAGATGACGCCATTGCACTTCAGCCCGGGGGACGGAGCAAGACTCTGTCTCAAAAAAAAAAGAAAGAAAAAGAGCCAGGCCTCCCTCTCCAACCTTCACCTCCATTCCTATTCTGTTCACTTTATTTGGGGGACACCTGGTAGGGGACAGGGAAGGGGGCTACCAGCCAGAGGGGACCCCCAACTTGAGCTGCCTACTGCTGTTATCCACAGGTTCTCCCTGGAGACGGAAGTCGACCTCAGGAAGCCCCTAGAGAACTTGGGAATGACCAACGTATTCAGACCATTCCAGGCGGACTTTACAAGTCTTTCAGGTAAGAGGACTTGCCTTTGCATTTTCTGATCCCAGTGGAGTGCGGGGGCCCTAAGAGGGAAAAGGAACATCTCCTTGAGAGCGACAGTTGATCTATCCCTGTATCCACGTCTGTTTCAGACCAAGAACCTCTCCACGTCGCGCAGGCGCTGCAGAAAGTGAAGATCGAGGTGAACGAGAGCGGCACGGTGGCCTCCTCATCCACAGGTGAGTCTGGCTCAGGTGAGGCCCCACGGGCACGGTGCCTCCATCGCCCTTCAGGATAACTGGTCCCCAGACCCAAAAAGGACCCCACAGCCCTCTCTGCACAGACCTCTCTGCACAGAACGGCTCTGTTTGTGCTCAGCCCACTCCACCCACTCTTCCAACCTGTTTCTCAGCCTGGAAGACGGGCTTGGGACCACAGGACCCTGTTTCCTCACCTGATGGTTCCTAAGTTCCCTGACTATGAAAAGGCTCATAAAGGAAAACCCACGCTGTTCCCACAGTGGGGAGTAAACTTAAGACATGCTTATCGGGCCGGGCCCGGTGGCTCATGCCTGTAATACCAGCACCTTGGGAGGCCGAGGCAGGCGGATCACTTGAGGTGAGGAATTTGAGACCAGCCTGGCCAACATGGTGAAACCCTGTGTCTACTAAAAACACAAAAATTAACCAGGCGTGGTGGTGCACACCTGTAATCCCAGCTACTCGGGAGGCTGAGGCAGGAGAATTACAGGTGCACACCTGTAATCCCAGGGAACCAGGAGGCAGAGGTTGCAGTGAGTCAAGATTGCACCACTGCACTCCAGACTAAGCAATAGAGCAAGATTCTGTATTTAAAAAGAAAAAAGAAAGAAAGAAAAAGAAAAGTGCTTACGAATAAGACCTTAAAGGATTTAGATAAATGTGTGCAAGGGGAAAACGGATCCACTGCCACCAAGCTCCTAGAGGAAACCATGTCTTGAGGACATCTCTAAATGTTAAGGTTCACATTCAGGAAAACAACTTCTAGCTGGGCTCAGTGGCTCACACCTGTAATCCCAGCACTTTGGGAGGCCAAGGTGAGAGGATCGCTTGAGCCCAGGCATTTGGGATAAGCCTGGGCAACCTAATGAGACCCAGTTTCTACAAAAAATATAAAAAAATATTAGGCATGGTGGCATGTACCTGTAGTCCCAATTACTTGGGAGACTGAGGTGGGAGGATCACTTGAGCCCAGGAGTTGAGGCTGCGGTGAGCCATGATGGCACCACTGCACGCCAGCCTGAGCGACAGAGGGAGACCCTGTCTCTAAGAAAAAGGGCGGGGGAGTGCCAGTGCCAGCATCCCTCTGCTTTAACACATTTTCCCTTCTCTTGCAGCTGTCATAGTCTCAGCCCGAATGGCCCCCGAGGAGATCATCATGGACAGACCCTTCCTCTTTGTGGTCCGGCACAACCCCACAGGTGAGCCTGGAGCCCATCACGTTCCACATCCTCCGACTCATTCTTTCTCTCAGGAGCTAGTCCCGACAGATGCAGACATCACTCTAGCTCTGAGAGGGCTCTGGGCAGGGGATCCATACCCCTTCCCCGCTTCCCATCCCAAGAGGAGGCGTCCTTCTATCACCCACAGACAGTGCCAGGGCACCGTCCCCGCTCTGTCACTCAGGCAGCTGTGACTCCACACAGCTCACTCATCTGCCCAGATACCAGCCCTGCCACCCACATGCAGCCCGATGAGCTGTCCCGTTCCTTCCACTTCTCAACTCCCACGGTTCTTCCATCCTCAGGAACAGTCCTTTTCATGGGCCAAGTCATGGAACCCTGACCCTGGGAAAAAACGCCTTTATCTGGGACAAACTGGAGATGCATCGGGAAAGAAGAAACTCCGAAGACAAGAATTTTAGTGTTAATGACTCTTTCTGGAGGAAGACAAAACATTTGCCTTTTGTGACCAGATCTGTCTCCAAGACCTCAGCCTCTCCTTGAGGGACCTTTAGGTCAAACTCCCTAGTCTCTGCCTGGGACCCTGGGAGAGAAGTTTGAAGCACAGCTCCCTCAAGGTCTCCAAACCAAATGGTGACACCTGCGGGACCATCTGGGCACCTGCTTCCGCCCGTCTCTCTGCCCACTTGGGTCTACAGACCTGGTTCCCACCGAGGACCTTTGCAGGACGGAACCACGTGGCTTACAGGAGCTTTTGTGTGCTTGGTAGAAACGATTTCTGTTCCAGTCTTGTTGCCATCACTCTCGTACCATCTGCCACCGTGGAGGAGGCTGGTGACAGGCCAAAGGCCGAAGGAAGAAACACTCATTCATCTCAGAGTCCATTCCGGCACTGACCATCCCTCCCCAGCACAGAGAAGCTGGAGGTCGCAGAGTGAATGCCCCCCAAGCCCTGAGACCCTCCTGGCCTGGCCGTCTCCCTCCCCAGAAACAGTGTGCATCGATTATTTTGGAGTGTAGGTGACTTGTTTACTCATTGAAGCGGATTTCTGCTTCATTTTATTTTATAGGAATAGAGAAAGAAAGGTCAGATGTGTGCCCAGCTCTTCACCCCCAATCTCTTGGTGGGGAGAGTGGAATGCCAGAGGTGTGCCTGAATATTTATTATCTCTTTGCCCTTGTGTGCTTGTTAGAGAGAAAGAGAACTATTACGGAAAAGAATAGTATTTAAACTTGCCTCGAGTGGTACTTTGTGATCTGTGTCACTATATCTCAGGAAGTCTGGCCACTTGACTGGCACATACCCCTTGGGACGTCCAGCGTGATGGGGCCCACACTGCCACCTTGTGGCCACCTGAGACCCTCCTGCCCCTCTTATCCTCGTGTTTTTCCACTTGATGGAAATTGACCATCCAATTTCAGCTTCCTTTAGGGGACCAAAAGGACACAGTGGGGAGAGAGACTTGGGTGAGGACAGAGTGGTTTCCAATGTGTTCAATAGATTTAGGAGCAAAAATGCAAGGGGCTGCATGACCTACCAGGACAGAACTTTCCCCAATTACAGGGTGACTCACAGCCGCATCGGTGACTCACTTCAATGTGTCATTTCCGGCTGCTGTGTGTGAGCAGTGGACACGTGAGGGGGGGTGGGTGAGAGAGAGACAGGCAGCTCAGATTCAACTACCTTAGATAATGTTTCTGAAAACCTACCAGCCAGAGGGTAGGGCACAAAGATGGATGTATGCACTTTGGGAGGCCAAGGCAGGAGGATTGCTTGAGCCCAGGAGTTTGAGACCAGCCTGGGCAACATAGCAAGACCCCTGTCTCTTTAAAAATATATATTTTAAATATTTGAAATATACATTTCTAATATCTTTAAGTATATCTATTTTAAAGACCCGTTTATGGAAGAATTGTACATAGATATGAAATGAATGTGATCTAATAGAATCTAATCAGCCCAGCATGTTCCCCCCTGAAAAATCCTCTTTCTTTAGGGTTTTTCTTCCTTTCTTTCTTGTTTGATTTTGCACTGGACAGGGATGTCAGCCACACACAGGACCCACGGGGGTGGTGTCATATGCTATTGAAATTGTGTTGAATTGTATGCTTTTTCACTTTTGATATATAAACAAGTAAAAATGGTTCAAAAAATTAATAAAATAAATAAATATGAAAACTATGTCATAACAGTCACTGCCTTTACCTTCGCCATTTCACATCGTACAACAAATCAGAAGCCTAGGCCAGGCGTGGTGGTTCATACCTGCAATCCCAGCATTTTGGGAGGCTGAGGTGCGCAGATCACCTGAGCTAAGGAGTTCGAGAGACCAGCCTGGCCAACATGGCAAAACCCTGTATCTGCTAAAAATACAAAAATGAGCCAGGTGTGGTGGCACGCACCTGTAGTTCCAGCTACTCGGGAGGCTGAGGCAGGACAATCACTTGAGCCCAGGAGGCAGAGGTTGCAGTGAGCCAAGATCGCACCACTGCACTCCTGGCTGGGTGACAGAGCAAGACTCCATCTCAAAACAACAACAACAACAAAACCAGAAATCAAAAATCCTGTTGGTCCATAGACCTCATGGGTGGAAGGGACCTTCCTATACCCAGGTTGGCCCACATGGATGAGTCCATGAAATGGACATCTCAGCTCTGCCACAAGCCCCAAGGATAAGTTGGGGGAGCTTGATTCAGCCCCTGGGAATCATCCTCAAAAAGGAAAACTGTTCCCCCCATACATTTTCCACTTACCCAGATGGGGCTGCCCATAAGTCACTGTCCTTGTGGGTTCCCAATTCTGTTCATGCCACTTCCTTTCAGCACCAAATGCTTCCCACCCACCTACTCCCACTCCCCATTCTTCAAACCCAGCTCAAACTCCAGCTCCTCCACCTAGGACTTCCCATGAATCCAGACGACATCAGCACTTACGGGTCTGGTGCAGTGGCCTACGCCTGTAATCACAGCATTTTGGGAGTCTAGGGCAGGAGGATCACTTGAGGCCAGGAGTTTCAGACCAGCCTGGACAACATAGTGAGACTCTTCCTTTAAAAAAAAGAAAGAAAGGCCAGGCGTGGTGGCTCACGCCTATAATCCCAGCACTTTGGGAGGCCGAGGCAGGTGGATCACGAGGTCAAGAGATCGAGACCATCCTGGTCAACAAGGTGAAACCCCGTTTCTACTAAAAATACAAAAATTAGCCGGGTGTGGTGGTGCGCACCTGTAGTCCCAGCTACTCGGGAGGCTGAGGCAGGAGAAGTGCTTGAACCCAGAAGGCAGAGGTTGCAGTGAGCCGAGATCGTGCCATTGCACTCCAGTCTGGGTAACAACAGTGAAACTCCATCTCAAAATAAATAAATAAATAAATAAAATTTAAAAAAGAAAGAAAGAAAAGAAGACATCAAAACATCATCACTCTTGACCCTGACCAGGTTTTCTTCTCCCCTGTCTGTAAGAGTGCTTGGAGGCCAGGCACAGTGGCTCACACCTGTAATCCCAGCACTTTGGGAGGCCAAGGCAAGTGGATCCCAAGGTCAGGAGTTCGAGACCAGCCTGGCCAACATAGCAAAACCTCATCTCTACTAAAAATACAAAAATTGCCGGGCCTGGTAGTGGGTGCCTGTAATCCCAGCTACTTGGGAGGCTGAGGTGGGAGAATCACTTCAACCCGGGAGCAGAGATTGCAGTGAACCGAGATCGCACCATTTTACTCCAGCCTGGGTAACAGAGCGAGGCTCCATCTCAAGAGAAAACAAAAAACAAAAACACACACCCAAAAAAACAAAAAACAATCCCTGGATTCTCCAGTGTTCTTCAGCTTTGCGTGTGTGTGTCTTCCCCTCCCCAAACCCATCAGGGTATCAGGTTTCTTGAAAACAGGGCTTGCTTGTTATATACACTCCAGCAGGTTCCTGAAAATGGCTTTCTGAAAAGTCTCTTGTCATCCTCCTTCAGTATCCTGAAGGCTCTTGGCAGAGAGCACACTTCCTTCCATTAGTTTCTGTTCAAATATTCAAAAACAAGTTTTTAAACTGAAAAAAGACCAATAACCATCTGTCCAACTCACATACTGTCCAACTCCAGGACCCCGAAGACAGGAGTGAGAAATGCAACCCTCTCAACACCCCACTCATTTCTATTTCTTTTTTAAAACTTTTTTGTACTGATGGGGTTTTGCCATGTTTTGAACTCCCAGGCTCAAACAACCCTCCCACCTTGGCCTCCCAAATTGCTGGGATTACAGGTGTGAGCCACCATGCCCAGCTTGGCCCAGGTATATCTTTTGACCTCCTTATGCCCTGAAAATATGAGTAATTCCAGGCCCTAGGCTAGTGGCTAAAGAGCTACCTGTAACAGATTTCCTTGGAAAGCTAAACGGCCTCTTTTTGCACAAAATGCTTCAAAAAGCAGAGCAAGTTAGCCCTAACTCTGGAGTACACAGTTCAAAAACTGCCCACCCATGCTGAGACGGCTCTGGGGAAAAGAGTTCTTCAGAAAGCCCCCTCACCACAGAGGAGGCTTATTCCAGGAAATGCCCCACTTAACAGACACTTCACTCTGCTCAGCTATTGTGAGGACGAAGATGATGTAGATGCACAGCACGAGACCTGTCCAGCCCCGTTTCACTTTGCCTGGCCCTGCTCCTTGCCTGTGCTAAGTTCGTCTTCCCTTCTCTCTCTCTTTTTTTTTTTTCAAAGATGGGGTTTCACCATGATGGCCAGGCTGGTCTTGAACGCCTGACCTCAGGTAATCCACCCACCTCGGCCTCCCAAAGTGCTAGGATCACAGATGTGAGTCACCGCGCCCGGCCTTGTCTTTCCTTCTCTATGTTTTCTTTTAAGACAGGGTCTTGCTTCGTTGCTGAGGCTACAGTGCAGTGGCACAATCTCAGCTTATTACAGCCTCCATCTCCTGGGCTCAAGCCATCCTTGCACCTCAGCCTCCTGAGTTGCTGGGACCACAGGTGTGCACTGCTAAGCCCTGCTAATTTTTGCATTTTTTGGTAGAGATAGTGTCTCACTATGTTGCCTGGGCTGGTCTTGAACTCCTAGGTTCAAGCAATTCACCTGTCTCAGCCTTCTAAAGTGCTGGGATTACGAAGTGCTGGGCCACCATGCCTGGCCCACTATTCTTTAGGGATGAGAAATTAACAAGATCTGCCTCCAATCACTGTTACTATAGATTTCTTATAAACCTCAAACAGTGGAATTATTTATCTGTTCGTGTGTGGGCAAAGAATATGAATGTTGTAAATCCCTCGAGGGTAAAAAATATTCTATCAAAAGGAAATTTGTCAAAGAGACACCATCTGTACTTGAAATCATTTTATTGGTTTTCTTTCTTTTTAGGTGGTTCCTCAAGTAAGGGTTATTGAAATAATAGTAGTAGGCACTTAGGAAAACTGAGACACAGAGAGGCTGGGCAACTTGGGCTTATTATTATTATTATTATTTTAGAAGGAGAGTCTGTTGCTTAGGCTGGAGTGCAGTGGTACAATCACAGCTCACTGCAGTCTTGAATTCCTGGGCTCAAATAATCCTATCTCAGCCTCCCAAGCAGCTGGGACTACAGGTACACACCACCACACCCAGCTAATTTTTTTTGAGATGGAGTCTTGCTCTGTCACCCAGGCTGGAGTGCAATGGTGTGATCTCAGCTCGCTGCAAACTCCACCTCCCAGGTTCAAGCGATTCTCCTGTCTCAGGCTCCCAAGTAGCTGGGAGCCACCATGCCTGACTAATTTTTGTATTTTTAGTAGAGATGGGGTTTTGCCACGTTGCCCAGGCTGGCCTTGAGCTTCTGACCTCAGGCAATCCACCTGCCTTGGCCTCCCAAAGTGCTGGGATTACAGGCGTGAGCCACTACACACAGTCCCAGATAACTTTTTAATTTTATTTTTTGTAGAGACAGGGTCTCACTATGTTGTCCAGGCTGGTCTTGAACTCCTGGGCTCAGCCTCCCAAAGTGCTGTGATTACAGGTGTGAGCCGCTGCGCCCGGCTGCTGCCATCATCATTATTATCTAACAGCCCCAGGCAGTTGGGCACCCTGTGTTCCCTGCCTCTACACTGTATTGCTTCTCTCTGTGGCATGTGTGGACAGGAATAGGTCTCCCCAAACACCAAGAAGGACTCAGACATAGGCTGGACGCTGTGGCATCACTTGAGGTCAGGAGTTCGAGACCAGCCTGGCCAACATGGTGAAACCCCATCTCCATTAAAAACACAAATAAACTAGCCAGGCATGGTGGCTGAGGTGGGAGGATCACCTGAACCAGGGAGGTCGAGGTTGCAGCAAGCCAAGATTGCACCACTGCACTCCAGTCTGGGTGACAGAGCAAGACCCAGGCTCAAAAAAAAAAAAAGTGCTGCCCTCATGTGCCAGTCATCGGCAGCTTCTGTGTTGCCACCAGCTGCCTTGCCAGCCTGAACACCCGCTTTCTGAACGGAGTCTTTGATCCCCTTGCCACCAGAGGTCGCTTTCGCTCCAGTGGAAAGCTCTTCCCTGAGGCAAAGCCGCTGTGGCTTCCAGCAAAATCTTGCCAAGTTGGAACTCCATTCAATTTAATGAGTATTTATTTAAACGCTGCCCTTTAGACCGGGTACTGTGAAGTACTAAAAAGAAAGTGTCAGCGATTCTTCATAATCACAGATATCTGCCGGGTGCGGTGGCTCACACCTGTCATCCCAGCACTTTGGGAGGCTGAGACCGGCAGATCACGAGGTCAGGAGTTTCAGAGCAGCCTGGCCAATATGGCGAAACCCCATCTCTACTAAAAATACAAAAATTAGTCAGGCATGGTGGCAGGCACCTGTAGTCCCAGCTACTCAGGAGGCTGAGGCAGGAGAATCGCTTGATGATGGTTGCAGTGAGCCAAGATTGTGCCACTGCACTCCACTCCTGGGGTGACAGAGGGAGACTCCATCTCAAAAACAAACAAAAAAGCTGGGGAAAAAAGCTATGCTGGTCAGGTGCAGTGGCTTATGCCTGTAATCCCAGCACTCTGAGACGCCAAGGTGGGAGGATCACTTGAGGCCAGGAGTTCCAGACCAGCCTGGACAACATGGCGAAACACTGTCTTGACTAAAAATAAAAAAACTTTAGGCGGGCGTGGTGGTGCCTGCGATCCCAGTTACTGCAGAGGTCGAGGCCGGAGGATCACTTGAGGTCGGGGCTGCAGTGAGCTGTGATTCCACCTCTACATTCTAGCTGGGGCAACAGAGGGAGACCCTGTCTTGAAAACAAAAAAGAAAAGAAAAAGAAGAAAACCTATGCAAGTCACTGCAAAAATAATGAAAAGGAACACTGTAGAAACGATTGATATATTAGCTGGGCGTGGTGGCTCACAACTGTAATCCCAGCACTTTGGGAGCCCAAGCAGGTGGATCACCTGAGCCCAGGAGTTCCAGACCAGCCTGGCCAAGATGGTGAAACCCCATCTCTACTAAAAATACAAAAATTAGCCGAGCATGGTGGTGGGTGCCTGCAATCCCAGCTACTCAGGAGGCTGAGGCAGGAGAATTGCTTGAACCCGGGAGGTGGAGTTGCAGTGAGCTGGGGTGGTGCCATTCCACTCCAGCCTGGGTGACAGAGCGAGACTCCATCTTAAAAAGAGGAAAGAAAAGGGGAGGGGAGTGGAGGGGAGGGGAGGGAAAAATTGGACAATTCAGGGAATCCCCAGGGCAGCCAGAGAACCAAGCTGGTGGGAGGTCTCATACTATCACGCTAGGGACAACAATGCCCACATCATACCTGTGCCCCTGCACAAGACACTGCTATCAGCGCCACTCCACTGCCATGCTAGGCACGTGATCCTCTGTCCCTCTTCCAGGGTCTGAACTACTCTCCATCTCCTCATGCCCCCCACCCCTGCAGTCTCTCCTGAGCCAAAGTCTGACAGGTGCACAGATGGGCAGAGTCCGGAGGACATGCCCATGCTATGCCCAGAAAACACCACGAAAGCAAATACCTGGAAATTGCAAATGCCACTCTGGGAGGTTAGTCTCTCTCCTCCCTAGATTAATAGGACAGGGGATTCCCACACTCCAAGAATGGGGGTTCAAATCTGAACGGTGAAAAGAATGACAAACATCAATCACAGAGTGTTCTGGCCAGGCGTGGTGGCTCATGCCTGTAATCCCAGTACTTTGGGAGGCCAAGGCAGGAGGATCACTTGAGCCCAGGAGTTTGAGACCAGCCTGGGCAACATAGCAAGACTTGGTGTCTACAAACAATTTTTTTTTTTTTGAGACAGAGTCTCACTCTATTGCCCAGGCTGTAGTGCACTATCGAGATCTTGGATTACTGCACCCTCCGCCTCCCAGGTTCAAGCGATTCTCCTGCCTCAGCCTCCCAACTAGCTGGGATTACAGGCATATGCCACCATACCTGGCTAATTTTTGTAGTTTTAGTAGAGACGGGGTTTCACCATGTTGGCCAGGCTGGTCTTGAACTCCTGACCTCAAGTGATCCACCTGCCTTGGACTCCCAAAGTGCTGGGATTACAGGCTTCAGCCACTGTACCCAGCCTACAAACAAATTTTTAAAAATAGATAGGTACATGTGTATAGTCTCACTACTTGGACTTGGGAGGCAGAGCCAGGAGGATCACTTAAGCCCATGAGTTTGAGGCTGCAGCGAGCCATGATCACATCATTGCACTTCAGCCTGGGCAACAGAGCAAGACCCTGACACTAAAAAAAAAAGAAAGAAAAATGGGGAGGAACATGGATCATAGATTCACAAAGATGAAACTCTTCAGAAACCATCTGGCCACTCTCAACCATCACAGGAAGCACCCCTACAACCACATGAGAAAAGGCATGAGGAGGTGTCAGTGTGGTTTGTAGGATGACGGTACAGACATCATTCCTAACGATGAAGAAGAATCTCACCTATTCAGTCAGGCACGGTGGCTCACACCTGTAAGCCCAGCACTCTGGGAGGCTGAGGGGGGTGGATCACTTGAGGTCAGGAGTTCAAAACCAGCCTGACCAATATGGTGAAACCCCATCTCTACTAAAAATACAAAAATTAGCCAGATGTAGTGTCGAATGCCTGTAATCCCAGCTACTCGGGAGGCTGAGGCAGGAGAATTGCTTGAACCCAGGAGGCGGAGGTTGCAGTGAGCTGAGATCGTGCCATTGTACTCCAGCCTGGGCAACAGAGTGAGACTTCGTCTCAAAAATAACAATAATATGTGGGTGAAGGGGAGAAGAAAAGCAAAGCACACTGCCATGTGTGTACCTTCGCAACTGTCTTGCATGCTCTGCTCATGTACCCCAAAACCTAAAATCCAATAAAAAATAAAAAAAAATAACAATAATAATAATAATCATGATCATCATCATCATCATCTCACCTCTTCCATGTTTCCACTTACACAAGTGGTATCACTAATCCTCCGGGATTCTTCTCCCTTTCTCTCTACTTAGATGATGATCAACTTCAGATCAGTAGCTTCTTTGAGGCATCTCTCTGATTTGTCCCTCCCATTTCACCCTGGAGCCAGGATTCTCAAAACTGTCTCTCAGACGATCTTTCAGCTTTCCAGTGTCCTTTCAAATTCTTCCACATATGACTATAAGATTTTTTCTTTTTATTCTGAGACAGGGTCTCACTCAGTCACCCAGGCTGGAGTGTAGTGGAAAAATCATGGCTCACTGCACCCTCTACCTCCTGGGCTCAAGTAATCATCCCGCCTCAGCCTCCTAAGTAGCTAGGACCACAGGCACCTGTCACCATGCCTAGCTAATTTTTTTAATTGTTTTTGGAAACAGGGTCTATGGGCTGGGGGTGGTGGCTCACCCCTGTAATCCCAGCACTTTGGGAGGCTGAGGAGGGCAGATCACCTGAGGTCAGGAGTTCAAGACCAGCCTGCCTAACATAGTGAAACCCCATCTCTACTAAAAATAAAATAAAAACTAGCCAGGTATGGTGGCAAATGCCCGTAGTCCCAGCTACTTGGGAGGCTGAGGCAGGAGAATAGCTTGAACTCGGGAGATGGAGGTTATAGTGAGCCAAAATCATGCCACTCCACTCCAGCCTGGATGACAGAGCAAGACTCCGTCTCAAAAAAATAAAAGGAAACAGGATCTATGTTGCCCAGGCTGGTCTCAAACTCCTGAGCTCAAGCAATCCTGCCACCTCAGCCTCCCAAAGTGCTGGGCTTACGAGCATGAGCATGAGCTGCCGTGTGCTTAGCCAAGATGAACTTCCTTCACATGGTTTTCACCAAGTTATTCACCAGTTCACAAAACCAAAACGACTCTCAACTGCCAACTGCATCAAAATCTCTATTCGTCTCCATGCACAAGCTGTGTTGGATCCACGAACTCAAAGATCCTCCACATTCATCATTCAGTAACAATGAAGAAATCCAAGCTGGGCATGGTGGCTCACGCTTGTAATCTCAGCACTTTGGGAGGCCGGAACAGGTGGATCACTTGATGTCAGGAGTTCGAGACCAGCCTGGCTAAAATGATGAAACCCTGTCTCTACTAAAAATACAAAAAAAAAAAAAAAAAAAAAAAAATAGCAGGTGTAGTGGCATGTGCCTGTAGTCCCAGCTACTCAGGAGGCTGAAGCAGGAGAATCACTTGAACCCAGGAGGCGGAGGTTGCAGTGAGCCAAGATCATGCCACTGCACTCCAGCCTGGCTGACAGGGTGAGACTCTGTCTCAAAAGAAGAAATCCAGTCCAGCATCTTCTAACTAGTTTCAACCACTTGAATTCTATGACTACCCATGTGCAAAACCCATATTTCTTTCCACTTTTTGTTTCTTTTAGCTTCTGAGACAGGTTCTTGCTCTGTCGTCCATGTTGGGTGCAGTGGTGAGATCTCAGCTCACTGCAACCTCCACCTCCCAGGCTCAAGCAATCCTCCCACCTCAGCCTCCTGAGTAGCTGGGACCACAGGTGTGCACCACCATTCTTGGCTAATTTTTGTATCCTTTGTAGAGACGGGGTTTTGCCAGGTTGCCCATATTGGTCTTGAACTCTTGGGCTCCCGTAATCCTCCCACCTCAGCCTCCTGAAGTGCTAGGATTACAGGCGTGAGCCACTGTGCCTGGCTGCAAAACCTACATCTCGAATAATTCTCTCAGGAAGCCTAGCATTTCTGCAACTAGGCATATCACATAGAGGCAAGGAATTTTAAAGAGTGTCGGCTTTCCAAGAAGTGTAGGAGTTAACATCTCTCGAGCTTCCAAAATTCTGCAAGCTGCTGCCGGGCTCTCTGCTTTATTTCTTTCCCTCATCACCCATACCACTCATTCCTTCCTTATCTATACCTTCTCATCTCTCTCCTGAGCACTTTTTTTTTTTTTTTTTGAGATGGAGTCTTGCTCTATTGCCCAGGCTAGAATGTAGTGGTGCGATCTCGGCTCATTGCAACCTCCACCTCCCAGATTCAAGCAAATTCCTTGCCTCAGCGTCCCGAGTAGCTGGGATCATAGGTACTCGCCATCATACCAAGCTAATTTTTTTGTATTTCGTAGAGATGTGGTTTCACCATGTTGGCCAGGCTGCTCTCGAAGCCCTGACTTCAGGTGATCCACTCTCCTCGGCTTCCCAAAGTGATGAGATTACAGGCACTAGCCACCGCGCCCAGCCACACTTCTAGTCCTTATTTTCATTCCATAATGATTTACCCTTTTTAACCCTAACAAATTTCTTTGTTGATCTTATTCTTGACCTAATTAATGATACCAAGATAGTCCAACCACCTATCTGTGTCATCTTATTCTTTACTTAATAAATAGCTGCCGGGCACAGTGGCTCACACCTGTAATCCCAGCACTTTGGGAGGCCGAGGTGGGCGGATCATGAGGTTCGGAGTTTGAGACCAGCCTGGCCAATATAGTGAAATCTCATTTCTACTAAAAATACAAAAAATTAGCCGGCTATGGTGATGATCATCTGTAATCCCAGCTACTTGGGAGGCTGAGGCAGGAGAATTGCTTGAACCCGGGAGGTGGAGGTTGTAGTGAGCCAAGATCATACCATTGCACTCCATTGCACTCCAGCCCAGGCAACAATATGAGACTCCACCTCAAAAAAATAAAAAAATAATAATAAAAATAAATAAATAGCATCAGGATAGTTCAGCCAGACAACTACGTATGCCACTGGTAAGATATCCCACTAGTACATGCCGTGGATCTTAGACAATGCTGTTGACAAGCCTAATAAGGTGGAGGCAGAGGAGAAAAGGAAACAAAAGCAAAAGGAAGAAGAAAAAGTAAAAGAAGAAAGAGGCTGGGGCCAGGCATGGCGGCTCACACCTGCAATCCTAGTGCTTTGGGAGACTGAGGCAGGTGGACCACTTGAGGTCATGAGTTGGAGACCAACCTGCCCAACATGGTGAAAACCGATTTTGTATTTTGTACTAAAAATACAAAAATTAGTGGGGTGTGCTGGCGCATAAGAGGGTAGCTTTCAATAAACTCTCTCTTCTCATTGCACTCTGCAACTTGATTTGAATTCCTTCCTGCATGAGATCCAAGAATCCTCTATTGGGGTCTGGATCAGGACCCCCTTTTTCCAGTAACATGTAGAGACACAGACACACACACACACACACACACACACTCAGTTTAAAAACTCATATTACAACTTATAGCCACCTCATCTTCACACTGAGATTTGGGTTACCTCTGTCCCTTTTTTAGCTTTGACCCACGTTAACCTTTTAAGACGCTCTTTATTTCTTCTCTTTTTGCCTCAATTCACACTCCTCCCTCTTCTCCTTACATGCCTTTTATAGCAGCCTCTCCTTTTCTATTTTATTCATTGTCTACACATTTCTCTTACTTTAAGATCAGAAGCCAGGCACAATGGCTCACGCCTGTAATCCTAGCACTTTAGGAAACCGAAGCGGGTCTCTTAAGCCCAGGAGTTCGAGACCAGTCTGGGCAAAACAGTGAGACCCGCGTCTCTACGAAAAAATTTAAAAATTAGCTGGGCATGATGGTGCACGTCTGTAGTCCCAGCGACTCAGGAGGCTGAGGCGGGAGGATCTCTTGAGCCCAGGAATTCACGGCTGCAGAGAGCCACGATCCCACCACTTCACTTCAGCCTGGGGACACAGCCAGATCCCGTCTCTAAAACTAACTAGAGGACGGTGTCTAACAGGCTCTCAATAGATATTTAGCTTGAGTTCTATACTTCCCTTTTTCCAGGTCGCTCCTCCTCTTCTACACTTAATTCCCACTCTGCTCCCTCTTCACTGCCCACGCCCCTTCCAGGAGTCCTGCCTGTTGCCGCGAACTGTAATGATGGTCCCATTCACCTTGCACCCCTTTTCCCGCCTTTTTCCCCCCTCAAGCCTCCAAAGCGCGAGGACCTAATTGTCCTCCTCCCCCATCCTTCAACCAGCCCACAGGACAGCCGTGTTACCATGACGACCGGGCTCCTAGAAGCTGCAGTCAGGGACCTGGTTGCCATGGTTCCCACTTCTCCGCCTCCAGCCCCGCCCGCGCCCCGCGGCGTCGGCGCCTGCGCAGAGCGTGGCGCGCCGGGACTCGGAGCCTGGGCGGGACGGGGCGGGGCTTCGGACGAGAGGGAGGGAAGCCAGAGAAAGGATAAGAAAGGGAGTGGGGCTGGAGCGTACGGTGGCCGAAGTGGGACGCGCCGAGCCGGAGGCTGCAGGATGGTAGGCTGTACGAAGAGGGAGGGGAGGGGGAAGCGAGGGGCGTGGGCTGCACCTGTGGGGGTCCTTCGGGGCCGCCCTCGGGGTGAGCCGCCCTGTCTTCTCTCTGGTCCTCGGAGGCCTCCCTTGCCTCGGCGGGTGGGCGAGCCAGGCTCGGGAGGAAGAGGGGGAGGTGGCCTTTGGGAGAGGGGCGAGAGGGGCGCATTTGCTGGGCGAGCGGGGGCTGACGAGGGGGTGGCAGGACCGTCCCGAGCCGGGAGGGGCGCTCGGGTCTCGGCCCCCGGGGGTCCCTCGATCCCTGCCGCAGGGAAGCCGCCCGAAGCAGAGGCGTGCGGGGGTCTCTTTGCGGAGGGAGGGAGCGGGGGTCACTGGTCACCGAGACCCCCTTCCCGGGCGGTCCAGGCGGGAGCAGGGGCCCCAGTGGGGAGCTGGGTGCGGGCAGGGAGTTTCCGGGTCGGAGGAGGGAGCGCCCTGCCTGGGTTCGTGGCCGTGCTCTCCTAGAGGCTGGGCTGAGGTGGGGAAGCGAAGTGGGCTCGAGGTTTTGCCCGCAGGGACCCAGGCTTCGGGATCCGGGACTCTCTGCCCCCCCATTCCACTCTCTTTCCGGAACCCAGGCCTTCCGTCTTCCTGCTCGCTCCCCACCCCCCTGGCTGAGCCGCACCAGGCTCCCTGGCACCCCTCTTTCCCCCTCCACTAAAAAAAATCAGTTCCCCTGAATTCTGATTTTTCACCTACTAAGCTAGTACAGTGCCACACACCCAGGGATTCCAGCCCTGGACATGTCCCTGGATAGGAGAGCTGCTGGGGGAAGAAGACTCCAGGCCGTGGCCCAGACCCCCTGGAACTGAGAACCTGGGGTGCACTGGGTAGCGAGGGTTCTGTCTTCCATCCCACTTGACCCAGTTTGCTGTCTGTTCTGCAGACATTCTTTAGGGGAACCCCCTGGGTGGAGGGGGCCCTAACTGAGGGAGATTAATCACCTGAGGAGGAGTGGGCGCTTAGCAGGAGGCACCCTAAAAGGAAGAAGAGTTAAGAGAAATTGTAAAAGACCAAATACCTGGATGCCTGCAGAGAGGAAGGTGGGATTTGGGCATCTCCATACCCTGTATGGTGTTGCAGGTACATAAGGCAGAAGGATACCCCTGGGCATAGGGCCGGCACTGGAGGGCCCTCTGTTTGGACATCATTAAAATCTTATGGCTAGGATGGGGTGGAAAATTGAGGTAGCTTCTCCAGGGACAAAATACCAGATTTCAGCATACTGGTAGGTAGAGGGAGGGTGGAAGAGAACAGGCATTTCTTTGGCATCAGCTACTGGCTTCTTGTCACTGTGCTAGGCATTTTACTTTGGGAAGCAGAACCAGAAAGCAAGAGATTAGGGAATCATTGCGATAATAATAATACCTAAAAGCCTGTTGCAGTGGCTCATGCCTGTAATCCCAGCACTTTGGGAGGCCAAGGTGAGCGGATCACCTGAAGCCAGGAGTTCGAGACCAGGGCCTGGCCAACATGATGAAAAGCCACTTCTACTAAAAGTAGAAAAATTAGCCAGGTGTGGTGGCATGTGCCTGTAATTCCAGCACTCAGGAGGCTGAGGCATGAGAATCGCTGGAACCCAGGAGGCGGAGGTTGCAGCGATCAGTGATCACGCCACTGCACTGCAGCCTGGGCAACAGAGAGAGACTCTGTCTCAAACATAATAATAATAATACCTAACATATTATACCACCTGCCTGTGCTAGGGACTTGCATATATCAACTCATTTAGTCTCTCCTAACAACTGTGCAAGGCAGGTATGGTGTCCATTTTACAGATAAGGAAACTGAGGCCCAGAGAGAGAGTAGTCATTGGCCTAAGGCTCCGCATAACTAGTAGAGAGAGCCAGGATGTGAACCCAAATGACAGTCAGAAGCTCTGACTTTCCCCCTGCTGGTGGAAACACCCAGGGATGAGTGCAAGGGGCTGGATGTTGGGAGAATAGAAGAATGAGCCAGGTTGAGTTTGGGGAATGTGTGCTGACACTCGGTTCTGCCCTTCCATCCCTCCCCCCACCCACCGTCGCAGATGCGGTTTATGCTGCTATTCAGCCGGCAGGGAAAACTGCGGCTGCAAAAGTGGTACCTGGCCACTTCGGACAAAGAACGGAAGAAGATGGTGCGAGAGCTCATGCAGGTTGTCCTGGCTCGCAAGCCCAAGATGTGCAGCTTCCTGGAGTGGAGGGACCTCAAAGTTGTCTATAAGAGGTGACTCCCCACCTACTTTCAGACCTGCCTAGATTCCAGTTGGGCAATGGGTTCAAATGGCTGAGAAATGGTTGTCCCTTAGGTCATGGAGACCTGGGAAGCTGAGGACATCTGGAGGACAGTGACGAATGCCAGCTTCCTTTGTTTTTTTTCCCCCAAATTCTTCCTAAAGAAGTTCTCTTTATGACTTGGCTTTGCTCACATTCAACACCTGCCTCACACACGTGTCCCTTTAGGCCCTATCTTGCCCCACTGCGCGTGTCTTACAGTCAAAGGTCCTGCCCTACTTTCCTAACACACACCCACACCCTTTTTGGTTCCTTCTCCTCGGAGCAGGTACATTGCTTGGCCCAGGTTTTTGCTGAGTCAAACTTAGGAGGTCAGAGGGCAGGAAGGAAAAAGCACGTGTTCTTTGACTGTTTTTAAGGTAGCACTAAGAGGCAAGTGAGTTACTATTCCCATGCCCTAGGGCCACCTCGCCTGTGACCAGCCAGGACACAGACCACCCCCAGGCGAGTGGGAGGTTTGAGCCCAGATGCTTGGGTCCTGAAGCAGGCTTGTGGCAATGTCTCCTGCGTTCCTCTCCACAGATATGCCAGCCTCTACTTCTGCTGCGCCATCGAGGGCCAAGACAATGAGCTCATCACGCTGGAGCTGATCCACCGATACGTGGAGCTCTTAGACAAATACTTTGGCAGTGTGAGTCTCCTCTGCCCCCGGTTTCCTTTCCCAGCAATCCCCTTTCTAGCAAACTTTGAGGCCCCTCCAGTCTCTGCGCTGGAAGCCTCAGGGGAGAGGTGAAGTTGGAGCAGTAAGAACAGTAATTAATTTCCCTTTTTAAGCTCTAAGCCTATTAACCACATTCTGTAATGGTGAGTGGGAGGCCGGGGGCAGGATCAGGCACCTAATCTCCACTTACAGCTTAGCTCGGACTTTTCACAGAGAGACCAAGTTCAGATTTTTTTTTTATTTTAAATTTTTATTTTTTTAGAGACCCAGCCTCACCCTGTTACGTGGAGGAATGCCTGCTATAGCTGAAGTGCAGTGGCACAATCATAGCTCACTGCAGCCTTAACCTCTGGCCTCAAGCCACCCTCCTGCCTCAGTCCCCCGCTGTGCTGGGACTGCAGGTGCACACTACCACACCCAGCTAATTTTCGTATTTTTTTTTCTTTAGAGATGGGGTCTCACTGTGTTGCCCAGGCTGGTCTCTAACTCTGGGACTCAAGTGATCCTCCCACCCCAGCCTCCCAAAGTCTGGGAATACAGGCATGAGCCACTGTACCCGGCCTCATAGTCAGATTTTTATCGCTGGCTCCTGACTTGGATTTACACTGGAATCTTCTGGAGAATGCTTTTTGAATAGCCATGTCCAGACTCCACTCCTAGAGATTCTGAAATAACTTATCTGAGGGATAGCTCAGATCTTAAATGGGGCATAGTAATAACTCCCTAATTTGTGTCCTGCTTAACAATTGATAAAGTGCTTTCGGGGCCTCTTGTTTGCTTCTTATCCCATCCTCTCAGTAGGTGTTGGTATCTCCATCTTCAGGCCAGAAAACTGAGACTCAGAGATGTTTTAGGACATGTTTAGCTAGATGGTTGGTGTTAGAGCCCTGCTTAGAACTCAGGTCTCTCACCCTGTGGTCCAGAATCCCCTCCTTTCCTGCGCCCCCATGTCTAGGAAGAGGGGGCTAGCCCAACCTTTGGTGGGAACAACATCACAGATTTTGGGGGAAAGGCAAGGGGAGCCATAGACAAAAGTAGATAGGACAACTAATGTTTCATGATCAGGAAGAAAGACGAAGAGGGGAAAAAACTAATTCAAGGCAAGGCTCGGTGGTTCATGCCTGTGATCCCAGCACTTTGGGAAGCCGAGGCAGGCAGGTCACTTGAGGCCAGAAGTTCGAGACCAGCCTGGCCAACATGGCAAGACCCCGTCTCTACAAAATATTTTTAAAATTAGCTGGGCATGATAGCATGTACCTATAGTCCAAGCTACTCAGGAAGCTGAGGCAGGAGGATCACTTGAGCCTAGGAGTTCGAGGCTGCAGTGAGCTATAATCATGCCACTGCATTCCCCAGCCTGGACGACAGAGCAAGAGACCCTGTCTCTAACAAAATAACAAAACAAAAAAAGTGAAAAAGCTGAACCAACTACTAAGGCTTGGGTGTTGGGGGCAGAACCCAAGGTGGGAGGCATGGTCTTGAAAAGGAAGTGGCAGCAGTTGCACGTCTACCCCCCCGCCAGGTGTGCGAGCTGGACATCATCTTCAACTTTGAGAAGGCCTACTTCATCCTGGATGAGTTTTTGATGGGGGGGGATGTCCAGGACACCTCCAAGAAGAGTGTGCTGAAAGCCATCGAGCAGGCCGACCTACTGCAGGAGGTACGGGCCAGGGACAGTGAGGAGGAGGAGGAAGCGCACAGTGGCAGACACCCTGCCCGCCCTGCCCACCATCGCCAAGGGGGCCCCCCTCCCTGTGACATCTGACCCCCAGCACACCCAGCTCTAAGCCCTGACCCCCTGGGGTGGGAGGTAGGGTGGCAGATAGCCCACCTGTGTACCCCTCACTCCAAGCTGTCCTTACCCCAAGCCCCAGATGTGTTGTGGCCACTTAGTCTTTTTTGTTCAATTCTCTGAGCAACGCTTAACGCCAAGGGGTTGAGGGTTTGCTTTGGAGTTAAGGGTTGCTTGCAGGATTGGAGAAGGGGCACCTGATAGATCTTTCCTTTCTTCCCTGATTTCTTCCCCCACCCCTCTTTTTTTTTTTAAACACACACATACTCCAAAGCCTCTGCTTCTTAGGAGGAAGAGACTATGGGGATTTGGGGGCTGGGGCAGAGGCCACCTGGACATTGGTTCTCGCTGCTCTCTGACACCCCCACCCTCACCCCATTACTGCCTGCTCCCTCTCTGCTGTGCCATCACCAGGCCCTGGTGCAGGGAGATGAGTCACCGGAATCTGCAGTGATGAGCGAGCCCGGCCTGAGCTGGCTCTGAGGAGGGGGAGAGATGGGAGGTGAGGGGGGGCTCATCTCTGCAGTGAGAGAGGGCAGAACTGAACTTGCCACCTCACTGGTCGAGCTTCACCTTCACACATGCACACACACGCACACACATGCCCTGGCACACACACACACCGTGTCACCAGTTTTCCGCTCAGACCCTAATGATGTATCTCCCTGTGGTCTTGTTCACCTTCCCTCAGGCACCTGGCACTCACCTCCCACTGCCTCCCCCAACTCTGAAAAATAGGACCCAGCCAGCTGCACCCCCCAGGCCCCCAGAAAGATCTCCCACCTCCCCATCCTGGCTTCACTGCCTTTACTCCCAGGTGCCAAGGTGGGGCCCCTGCTCACCAAGTTCCTGGCTTTGGGTTCTCTGGGTGGTGATGGACTCAACCTGGATCCCACCTGCCACTGTTGGCTGGCCCTGGGAGACTGGTGGGACCCCCCTGAAAGGCTCGCTGGTCTGGCCTTGGGCTCATGTTGGCTTTTCTCCCCCTCCCCCGTGTCTGTGCCTCCCCCGTCTGACTCTTTCTCGTGACTGCTGTCTTGCCCACCCTGTTGGCCTCTCCTGGTGTCTCTGCGTCACCCTCTGTCTGTCTCTGCCTTAGGAGGATGAGTCGCCGCGGAGTGTGCTGGAGGAGATGGGTCTGGCATAGCCCCCGGCCAGGCCAGGGCGTGGAGATGGGGTCCTGGCAGTGGGGTGCCAACGCCGCTTCTCTGCCCAGGGCGCTATTCTTGGTGGGACTCAGCTGCCGCTCCTCTGCTGCCTCACCTTCTTCTGGAGTGAGCTGTGGGCTCAGGCCCTTCAAACATTCCCTCCCTCCACCCCCTACCTCCACTTTCCCCTTTTCCCATGAAGGTTTTAAGAGCTAGGAGGCAGGAAAATGTGACCCAGATGGGGGTGCTATTGGCTTTTATTCCCTGCCTTTGCAGAACGGATGTCACCCCAGACGTCCTCCCCTCCCTAATAACTGTAAATATATAAATATGTCGGGTTAAAGGGAAAAGGTTTTCAGGGCGCTTCTCTTCCTCTCTGCCCCGTAACCTACCTCCACCCTCCCAATAGCCAGCCTGGGCGGCTTCTCTGCCTGGGAGGGAAGCCTGGCCCCCCTCTTTCTCTTTGGCAGCTGGGCCTCTATCCTGTGCCAGGGAGGAACAACATAGTTAATAATTTTCTAAACTTGCCACTTTGAGGGAAGAAAGGGTTGGGGGAAGGGCAAGCTTTAGGGGACCTTGGTCCTGGCCCTGTCCCTCTTTCACTCCAGTTCTGGGTGAGGCAGGAGCTGGGAGAGGGGCTGGGAGGGGGAAGTGTCTGCCTTTATTTCCTTTCTTCTGAAATAAAAGGAAAAGCATTTCTGGACTTTGCTGGCCTTGGGCTCTGTGAAGGAAGGCAGGGCTGCTGGCATCATCGGAAGGCCAAGGGATCCTGCCAGCCTTGGGAAGAAGCAACGTAGAGAGCACTCAGTGAAATTAGAATTCCAGATACATGAGGAATCATTTTGAGGATAAATGTATCCCATGCAATGTTTGGGACACCCTTAAATCTAAAACTGCATCCGTTGTGCATCTGGAATTTCAAATGTCCATGTCCTGTATTTTATCTGACCGCCTTACCTTAAACAGATTTTTATTCAGAAAGCATCTCCAAACAGGCTGCCCCCAACTCCCTGAGCTGCCTTTACAGAAGGAGGATCAGCTCCTCAGGATGTGGGTTCATTGTGAGGGGATTTCATTTGCCCAGCTTAGTTTCATTTGAATCAGTTCACAGGTACCTGTGATTAGGAAAGTCTAAGGTGAGAGGTCCAGGTGAGCAGGTCGCTTGAGCCCAGGAATTTCAGACCAGCTGAGCAACATGGCAAAACCCCATCTCTATCAAAAAAAAAAAAAAAAAAAAAAAAGCAAAAATAAGCTGGGCACGGTGGCGTGCACCTGTAGTCCCAGCTACTCAGGAGGCTGAGGTGGGAGGATCACCTGAGCCCAGGAATTCAAGGTTGCAGTGGGCTGTGATCACGCCACTGCACTGCACCCTGGGCTGTACAGAGTGAGACCCTGTCTGGGGTGGGGGGGAGCGTTAAGAAGTGGCTTTAGTCAGGGTGTCTCTGTGGCTGCCACCCCTTCCTCCCTGCATTTCTGGCAAAGTACCTAGGACCAGAGAATTTAGGGAGCAATGGAGGGAGGTGGGTGGGTGAACCCAGGAAACTCTGGCATTATCCATGCAACCCCGGGATCTTGGGGAAAAGGAGCTGGCTGGCACCCAGAGCTGTGGCACCTCCTGCGGGGTGCCTTTTTCTTTTGAACCAGAGGTGGCTGGACCCATCCTAGACAATTGGCTCTTTTATTGCATTCTGCTGGGCTTCTGTCAAGCCCTGGGGAAAGATGACTTTACCACCATTCCCCAAGCTGGAAGTGGAATTTCGGGTTTCTTAATGGGCGTGAGCCATATTCTCCTCTAAAAACCGTTTCAGGACTTTCTCCACTCATCCCTCGACTTGATTTGGGGACAGGAAGCAGGAGGAGATGGGGACTGTGGCTGGCGCTTCCCTCACCGCCCCTTGGGAAGGACCATACAGGCCCAAGGGGACGGGTGAATAACCGAGAACAAAGTCCTAATAAAATAGTCACTTTTATTTCTTAGCAAAACTATTTCCTCCGTGAGGGGTATTTACAACAGAGAAAGGAAAGAAGGGGTCAATTCACAGCGACTTGGAGAGGTTGGAGGGGTTCGTGGGAGGCCCGAAGGGCTGGAGACAGACACACTTCACACAATTAATTGGAACCGCTTTTTCCGGTTTCGGATGGGGACGTCCCCAGGGGGACTTGGTGGGGTCGGAGTCCCCCGCAGGGAGGGAACTGGCACAAACCAGCGGTCCTCCTGGGCTGGTCCCGGGTCACCCGCGAGTGAGCTCGGGGAGTTCGGGCTCTGGACCCGGGAAGGGGGTCTGGCAGGTCCCGGAGCAGCCTGGGAACGGGGCGGGGCCGAGGGGCGGGGCCGGGGCGCATGCAAACACCGAGGGGGAACGGGCGACACGGAGGGGGGCGGTGGCGCGCGCGGCGGGGGCGCGCGGGGGCGGGGCCGGGGCGGGTCACGGGCGCCGGAGCAGCACGTGCTCGATGTAATTCTCCAGCTCCTCCTGCTCCTGCAGCCGGCGCTCCTCCGCCTCCGCCTCCTCCTGAGCGCGCCGAGCCTGGGCCTCCCGGTCGGGATAGTGGCGCGAAGGCGGCAAGGCGTGGTGGTAGTGGCGGCGGCGCGAGGCCGAGGGCGGCTGCAGTGTCCGCGGCCGGATGTAATTGGGGAAAGGGTGGTACGGCCCTGGCGGGTACACCTCGTCCTCCTCCCGATCCCAGGGCGGGAGCACCTCGTTCCAGTCCGGCAGTTCTTCCCGAGCCGGGGCGGGGGCGGGGGGCGGGGGCTGCGGGGAGCGGACGTGGGTGGGAGCGGGGGCGACCCGGGGCGGCGGCACGGGCTCGGGAGGGGCGTTCTTCTTCCGCTTCCGTTTCTCCTCCACCTCCTCGATGATGCTGACCACGTCG
Organism: Callithrix jacchus; assembly: GCF_049354715.1. NCBI lineage: Eukaryota > Metazoa > Chordata > Mammalia > Primates > Cebidae > Callithrix > Callithrix jacchus. Next base: position 12,600,417 of record NC_133503.1, on the reverse strand, counting down.
TCCGCTGGCAGGTGGAGTTTGGTGGACAGCTCAATAAGGCTGTCGATCGTCTGAGGGTCCATCTCCTCGTCGTCATCCTCCTCCTCCCCGCCCTCCTCTGCCCCCTTGGCCTCCTTCTGCCGGTGGCCCGGCGTCTCTTCCTGGGAGCGCTTGTCCTCGGCTCCGGCTTCCCCGTCCTCCTCCTCCGCGAACAGGAGCGCGTTCTGCCGCGCCCTCTCCGCCTCCTCCGCCTCTGCCTCCGCCTCCGCCGCCTCCTCATCCTCTTCCCCCACCCTCTCCTCCTCGTCGGGTCTCTCCTGCTCCGCCTCCTCCTCCTCCCTTGCGCTCTCTCTCTCCTTCGCCGCCTCCTGCAGCCCCCGACCCCCCAGGCCGCGCTGCCGGGCCCCGCCCTGCAGCAAATACTGGAGCAGCAGGTCCGAGGCAAGGTCGGCCAGCCGCTCTTCCTGCGCCGCGGCCTGCCGCGTGGCCTCCGCCTGCCGCCGCCCGGCCTCCACCTGCGCCAGCCCTTGCTGGAGAAGGCGCTCGCCCGCCTCGGAGCCACCCAGGAGTGCGCTCTCCGGCCGGCGCGCCTTGGGGAACGGGGCGGCCAGGCCTTGGTACGCCTTGGACAGGGGTGCCAATGCCTCGTCTAGGTGTGTTTTGGGGGAGGACACTCCTTCCCCGAACTTGTGGGTTTCGGGAAGGGGCCCGCTCTTCGGCACAGGCGCCTGGAATTGCGAGGGGGCCGGGGGTGGCAGGGGTGCGCGCTCCGGGACGCGCGCCTGGAACTCTCCCCAGGAAGCGCGCCACACGCGTTCTGGCCCCGGGCTCTCCAGATTCACTCGGGTCAGCGTGTGCGTGCGGGTTTCCGTCTCTGCTGCCGCCGTCTCCTGCTGGCGCTTGGCGCTACTTGGACTAAAATCTCGCAGTTCCTGGAGCAGGGACGCTAGCGCCTCGAGCTCCTCGGAGGGATCGCTCGCTTCGGGCCCATTCTCCGGAGTCTGAGGGCGAGGCGGAGCCGCGGGCGCCGGACTCTCTGGCGCCGGGAGGCTGTGGGTCTGGCTGCGCACGGTCTCGGTCAGCAGAGCTTCAGCTGCTTCTTCCGCCGGCTCCTGCTGGGAGCCGCTCGATGCTGGGGGCGAGGCGGGGCGGTCGAGTGCCTGCAGCAGCACCGCGGCCAGCGCCCGGGGATCCACGCCCTGGAAAAGCTCTCCCTCGTCCTGCAGCTCGGAATTCCGAGCGGCTCGGACCTCTGGGGCGCTGCCATCCTTTGGCCCGGGCACTGGGTCCCCGGCCACCGGCTCTTTATGCTCAGAGCTGAGGGGAGGAGGCTGCGCCTCAGGGCGACCAGAGGGTGCTGCCCCTAACCCCTTGATTAGCAGAAGGTAGAAGAGGGCGGAAACCGGCAATCTGAGGGCTTTCATGACCAAGAGGCTGCCAGAGACTGAAAAATAGAAGGGACCAAAAAAAAAAAAAAAAAAGAGGATTTCTGTAAGAATTCCCCTCTCTAGATCTATGTTCCCTTCCCCCACCTTTCAGCAGGAAACCCAGGGCTTCCCTGATCCCCCTAACCTTACCCACAAGAGGAACGTTTAGGAGCAAAGGAGGAAGATGTTGTGCCGATCTCTGGAGTCGTGTAAATGGGAAAAGAACGCCCGAAGCCCTCGCTTACCCAGGGCTTCCTCGCCCCCTTCCCTGAGCCATCTCACTGCCATCGCCCACGTACTAAGCAGCAATATGGGGGAAAAAAAATCTCTGCTCCCTCCCTCCCCGTAGGACTCCCCGGATGGTGCGTGGGCGACTTCAGCAGCAAGAGAAAAAGCTGCGACTCCCCCATTTACCGGGGACCCTTACCAGGGGGCTCCCGCTGTGCTTGCAACGCCCCCATCGAGAGGAGAGAGAACCCTCCCTCACGCCCACGATTTGAGGGACGGACAGCGGAGTATTTACCAGCTGGTGTCACGAAGCGGGAGGTGGAGAGGAGGGTCGGGGCGGGATGGGGACTGGGGAAGATCGGGACGCGTCCGCCTCGGCTCCGAGTGGTGGCCGGGGTAGGAGCGACGGTCGAGGTCTGGCGTCCCCTGGGCTGGGCTCAGCTGGGTCGGCGCGGCTCCGGGCGGCTCGCTCGCTCCGGCTTCAGCACGCTGGACAGCGCCCGCGCCTCCACCGCTTTATAAAGGGGAGCGCGCGGGGTCACGTGGGCGCGCCCCGCCCCATTGACGTCAATGTTCATTCATGGGGAAGCGGGCGGGCGCCCGGAGGAGGGAGGACGCCCTACGATTGGAGGGTGCCTGCCTCTCCCGGCCTGCGCCTGCGCGCTGGGGCCTTCGGCTGGAGGGGTGTGCGCTAGCGGAGCTCCGGGAAATGAATGAATGAATGAATGAATGAAATGCTGAAGCGGGCGGAGCGGGGGGCTATGAATGAATGAAGGAGGGACGAGGAGAAAAGGATGAATGAATGAATGGGAGAATGAATGGAAGGGTGGATGCAGAGGCGCTGGAAGGCGGGAGGGTGGGTTGCAGAGCAACTTGGAGCTGCTGGATGGAGTCCGCCGTTGCCGAGTGGACTTGGAAAAGGGCAGCCCCAGCGTCTCACTAGGCACCAGTGGGAGATAAATACTGGGGAGGGGAAGGATAAAGATTCGACAGCCGAGGAGGGGGCTGGGCTCGCCACCCCGAGCCCACATGCCCAAGGACGGCATGAACCTGAGCACGGGGGGACATATCTGCGCGCCCGCGGGCGCTGTCCGCGGATCGGCGGTGCGGGGTGGCAGCCCCCTAGCAGGGGCAGATGGGTGGATCTTGCGGTTTTGGTAATCCCATCGGAAAGGGTCGGAGTCGGAAGAGAAGGGGGAAGGAATGAGGATGTGTGTGCCTCTGGGTCGTGTCTGTTTCACGACCCGTGCTGTGTCTGGAGAAAAAGGTGTGTCTGTCCTTCTGTCCCCCGACTGCCGCTAGTGTCAAGGCCCCCCGCTGTGCCCCTTCGGCCCATCTCTTCCCATTCTCCCCCAGTCGCTTTCCCTCCAGCCACTTCCCTCCCCCAAGGACGTTTGGAGGGCGACACCAGACCAGGTGGGGAGGGGGTTGCGCAGGTGGGGGGTGACTCAACTCCAGCTCTCTCCACCGCTTAAAGGGAAGGTTTGAACGCGATGGGAGGGGGGGCATGCAACGTCACAGATACCCCCTCTCTGCCACCAGACCCTTCGACCGTATCTCCTGCCAGAGAGGTTGGGGCTGGGGGCTTGGACAGCTAGAGGTTCCGGGGGTGGGGGGCGATGACGCACAGATTTGCGCAAAGAGAATCCATCAGCGAGCCGGGTCCGGTGAAGGGAGACCGGCCGTGGGCGGGGGTGGGGGAAGAGGACGGAAATGGGGAGGGGGCAGGGGAGAGGAGAGGGTGGCAAGGGGGGCAGCCACTGCAGGAATTAAGGGGAGGGAGGGAGGAAGGCTGGAGGGGGCTGCGGTGCTGGCAGAGAGCGGTGCGGGGGCGTGGACAGGGAAGGGGGGAACGACAATGACACACGCCAGACACACACGAACTGCGGACACAGAGATGCTTGTGGGCACAGCAGGGCACCCGCACCCTAAGACTCTGAAAACCGAGGTCAGGGCTGTCTGCCATGGGCTCAGAGACTCTTTCAGAGACAGTCCTCATCCCCCTCCTCACCTCTTCCTAGAACTGACCCTCCTTCCAACCTCCCCCTCCCTACACACACACTCACGTGCTTTCTCTCTATAACCAGCAGTGGCTTCTCGCTTCCATCAGTGGCTCGACTTTCCCAGAAGAAAACCCATCAGCTCTGCGGGGAAATAAATGGGGAGGAGTGAAGAGGGGGGAAAGAGAGAAGAGATGGGGGCAGGGGAGGAGGAAGGAAGGAAAGGATCTGGAACAGGTAGAAGGAGCAGGCTAAAGGAGAGAGAGAGAAAAAAAAAACAACTGAGAACCAAGGTGACAGTGGAGATTCCAAGGAAGGAGGGAAAGAGGGGTTAGGAGACCCTGAGGCAATGCCTCCCATCCCCACACACAACTAGCCACAGCTTCCCCTCCTTCCTCTCCTCTCCCCCCATCTCCCCTTCATCTTCCCAGCCTGGATACAGAGAGCAGTGGGATGAGGAAGGGGTCACGTTACCTTCCTGAGGAGGATGAATCAGAGAGAGATGGCTCAGACATCTGGAGAGGGGGATGGGAAGCCATCCAAGAGAGAAGGGAGAGGGGAGGGAGGGAGCCAAGGGGGCTGACTGAGTGCTGATGGGGATTAGAGACCAAGTTGCAAGATGAGAGACAGGCACCTAGAGAAACTGTATTTGCCTGTGGGCTTGTGCGTGTGCACACACACCTGGGTGTGCATGTACATGGCTTGTGCACGTATGTTTATATGTGTACAGAGATGAATTAGATACATGATGGGGGGGAAAGTGTGTGTGTGTTGGGGGGGTTTCTTATCTCTTCTTCATGCCTGTATGCCCATGCTGTTTGGGGTCTTTGAACACACCAAGTTCTGGGCATCTGCTCGTGTCCAAAAACTGTGCCTGGCTTGGTGGTACACAATAATGTGTGTGTAAGCATACACATGCCCCCACTTCCAATCCCTCCCTTCCTCCACTTAAGCTCAGAAGCCCAGGAGAGCTTCTCAGAAATCAGCGTCCCCAAGGCTCCAGCGTCTTGTGGTGAGGGAGCAGGGTGGAGGTGAATGCCTGGGGCACCAAAGGCTTGGAGATTCCACAGTGTGGGTCTTGATTCTTTATGTCTGCATGGTCTCTGGTGCATGGTCTCTGGACTCATTGTTTCTGCTTCTCTTCGTCCCAGTTCCCTACCTGGGGCAACTCGATCACACACTGCCCCCTCTACTGGGGGTGAGCTGTGCTCTTCATACCCTGCTGCGTTTAGGGGCTTCTAGACTGGGCACAGGTTCCTGGGATGGGGAAAGGAGAGAGATAGTGAGAAAAAGAAAGAGAACTGAAGAAAGTGGGAGAGACAGTGCTGGAGAAGGCAGAGCTGAGATGGGGACCTGGTTGGGGATGCCTGGTATTGGCTCTGACCTGTTTGTGTGAATCCATCATCTCTCTTTGTGTTTGTTCCTGAATCTCCCTCCAAGAGGGTAGCTGGAGAAGATGGGGTCCAGCATCGAAGGAATCTAAGCTCAAGATATGGAAAACCAGAGGATCGGGGAAGAGAACTGGGTCTTTTCCCTGAGAGGTCTGGGAGAGAAAGAGAGAGCAGGGGCTTGTGGACCCCGAAGCTCACAGTTCCCTTCTTCTCCTCCCCCTCCCCCCAACCGGTGACTCACCTCTGCAGCCTTTAACTGCGTCAGCCTTGGTGGGGGGGCAGGCAGGGAGGGGGTACTTTATGAGAGGGGAAGGGGTCTCCACTTTGAATTCACAGAAGATGCTAAAGGCCCCCTGAAAATTGCCCAATTTAGAACACACTCTTGCCGTATCCCCTTCCCATCCCAGGGCTGGGGAGTCCCGGGGAAGGGACTGAGGGGAGGGCTAGGGGGCTACTGGAGGGTCTGGAATGATGAGTGATGGGAAGGGGGTGCTCACCCTGATTTTCAGTCCCGAGGCCCCACTCGCCCTCAGACCCCCACCCACTCCTGAGTGGGGGAGGGGAGAGACCCAGCAAGCGGGGGAGGGCAACGCCGCAGAGATGAGTCACCGAGAGAGAGAGAAAGAGACAGAGAAGGGGAGAGACACGAAGAGAGAACCACTGGAGAGACTGATACACACTCACACACTTAAATACACACATAGACACACACCACGAAGGTGGTATCCACCAAGAGAAAGAAAGCCACTTCTGTAATCCTGAACCAGCCTCCTTCAACTTCCACCTGTCACACACACAACACACTGTCCTAGAGAATCACACAGAGATTGGGAGACACACCCACTTACACAAACACAATGTCACACCTCGCCTAGCAGTCACCAAGACCGAGGCTGGAGATGTGTCCAGGGCGATGGAGATGTTCACTAAGTGTTCTCATTCATTCCTTTTACCAGGTGGAGGGAAGGGCGCCAAAACCCTCAAGGAATGCGACTTCAGAAATCCAAGACGCGGTTGCAGGGACTCACAGGCTGCGCTGTGCACACTCGACAATACACATAAGTCTCCTGCTTCCCCGTCCACACGTACATAGTAACATATCAAGCATCGTCCTCATCAAAAAAGAAAACAACAAAAAAAAGCCACTTGAGGTACCTGATTCTGGGGTACACCAGGCACGTTGTTCCGAATCCATCCCACCCAGACACCCCCTGACTCGTGCACACATGTCCAGAAACGCAGACACACAAAGACGCCCACGAACACACTCACACGGACGAAAACCACCTTGTGCTGCCTCGCCCGCGTCCGCGCACGTCCTGGCGCCCCCGCGTGTTACTTTGGGGGATCGCAGTCTCTGCTGCTCCAGAGCAGGCTGGGTGGGGGGCGGTGCCCAGGCTCTCTCCACCTCCTCCCCACACCGTGGGTTGCCCACCTAGAAATGGGGAAAGCAAGCCAGGCTGGCCAAGGGCGACTCTGGAACTGGAAGTTAGATACCTGGATCCTGGCTGATGGAAGCTGGTCTTTGATGCCAAGAGGGACGTGGGAGAAGAACCTGCAGAATTTGGGTAGCAACAGATTCCCAGATCCAGGGAAAAACAAGGCCGGGCGAGTCAGGGGGCGGTGCTGCTGCCCACCTCGGTCCTGAGCAGTGGTTTCTTTCCTCAATTGGCAGGGGTGGGGTCGGGGCGCACGGCCAGCAGCCCACCCCAGAACCCCTCCCCACCTCTTCCCTCGCCCCAGTAAGTCATTAGCTCCATTGCCACAGGGTTTAGAGACCCTCTCTGATACAGGCTGCTGGGGAAAGGGGAAGGTAATGTGTCTCATCCTCCCCACTGAGAAGTGAAACAGACACAGAGGGTGGCCAAAAGGTCCATTTTATTGTCGTACAGTCGTGGTTACTGTGACAAGGAGGGTGGCAGCATGGCCATGTCTGCCTGGCACAGAAAACAGCCAAGCAGAGCATCACAGTAGCAAAACCAGAGCTGGGGGAAGTGGTGAAGTGGCAGGTGCCCCCCCTTTGACCTGCTGATGTCCCCCTCTGCCCACATCTCAGATCTCATCCCCAGCAAACCCCAAACTCACTGCCAACATTCTCCTAGCACCTAGGCATTGCCCAGCAAGAAGTTCAAGCGAGCATCATCAGACAGAGTAAAGTTCTAGGTCATGCGCTAGGCTTGGGACACCTGGGTTCTATTCGCTGGGAGGCTCCCAGCTACTTTGAGTGACTTAGAAGTCACTTTGATCTTTCCCAGACTTCTGTTTTCTTCCTCTGCCTTCGATGTGGGGATCCAGCATTGGAGGCAGCGCTGTGCAGATGCAGCTGTTACTACTTGCAATTAAATAGAAGACTCTCAAAGTTCTAAAAGCATAAATGATCTAGAGGAAGGGAGTGGTGTCCAGAAATACCAGGAGGTGGGGATTCCGGTTGCACTAGAAGGCAGCCTGGTTGAAACCAGGAGACAATCCCTATGCCAGGCTGAGGGACCTGCCCTCCGTTATACCAAACTCTCCAGCCAGAACCCCTGTCCACCCCTCCACCCCCACCTGGGTTAGCTGGGGCAAGGGGGAGCCTGCAAAATAGCAACGTTGTGCAAAGCTGGAGGAAACCCCAGTGAGAGAGGCAGGCTCAGAAAGTGCATCACCAAGGTGAACAAGGACCCAAATGGGGAACATTCTAAATACATTTCATTTTACAGGGTTTCCCTCTCTGGATTGACACTGGGCTGGTGATGGAAAGGGGAACAGAGGGGCAGGTAAATGAGCACTGCTGTGCTAAGGGTCATAGAGATCCAGAGAGGATGAAGAAGGGGGGACTAGGGAGAGGGCACTGATCTCTGGCACCAGAGGCTTGAGAGCGGGGTGGGAGATAGAGGTGGGGAGGGAAGTGCAGTGCCAGTTTTGAGGGCTTTAAAAAGGGCAGGAGGAAGAAGAGAAACCCGGATTGAGCGGCTGCACTCGGGGAGGAGGCTGGGCATCCCACACACTCCTGCGCGTTTCCACCCACGAGGGGGCAGGAGGGAGAAGCCAGGAAAGGCGGAGTTCATGCCAGGGCTGGGGTGATGGACAGGGAAGGACTCTGAAGCCTGTGCCAGGACCAGTTCTTTGGAAGAGAAGAGAGTGGATAATAGTAGCTCAAGCCCGCCCGCCCCCAAATCCGGCAGTTCAGGTCGGGGAATAGGCAATAGTGTTTGGGGGCGCTAGAGGCGAGATAGTAAGGGGAAAAGGGACAGAGTGCAGGGACCTGCGCCGGTAAGGGTGGGAGTCAGAGGGAACTTCCCAAGGGACGCAGAGTAGGAAATGGCAGGGAAGAGGCTGGCTGGGGAAACTGCGGAAGGGGGCAGGTCCAAAGTGCTTCATTTTCCCCCACCCCGCCAGAGGAGAGGTCTCAGATGTCGGCCTCCAGCAGGTACTGTTCAGTATAACCCTTCACCAGCTCCAGCCCCAGCCCGGCCTGGCAGAAGTCAGCCAGCTGTGACCACAGCTGGGGCTCCAGGAAGAGCTGGCACATGACGTTGAGGCCGGCGAGGCGCGGGGCCTGGCGCTGCAGGTGCCACACCAACTGGCTCTGCACCTGCGCGCCGTCGCTGCCGAAGGCGTCGATGTTGAGGTAGCGCCAAGTGCCGTCCCCACCGTGCGGTATGGGGAAGGGGCGCGTGCACAGCGTGAGCACGCGCGGGCGCGCGCGGCTGTCCACGCGCCACTCCAGGCCCTTAGCCGCCAGCAGGCGCAGGTTGCTCTCGCTGGGCCGGTAGGGCTGCCAATCCTGGATGATGGTCCCTCCCGGAAGCACATCGCGCTGCACGGAGGGCGACAACAGGAGGCGTGCCACGTCGCCGCCTGCCTCGGACATGGCCTCGGTGGGTAGCGGCGAGAAGGTGCCGGAGGTCCGCAGCTCCGCCAGCCGCGCGCCCAGCCGGGCCAGCAGCGCGGACGCGTTGAATCGGACCAAAAGGATGGCCTGCGGGGGGCACGAGTGAGCGCGAGGCGGGCGCGGGAGGGTTGGCGAGCCCGGCGCCTCTCGGCAGGAATCTTCATTCTACGTTCACGCCCACGGGCTCCAGAGGAGCGACCGTGACGGCTGCGGGCGGAGTGGGGGTATGGGAAAGCCTGGGTTTCAAGGGTACCAGAGAGGGACCAGGGGCACGGGCTCCCAATACCTGGATCCCCAAGGAGAGTTGGGATCATTGTGGAGTAGCCAGGGAACCGAGGGTGCGGGTCCCCTAGTCTCCAGGGACGTGAAAGCCAGGGAGGCCGATCAGTCAGTAGGATTAGGGAGGCGCAGAGGGAGGACAAAGGCTCAGATGAGGATGCTTGGGTCACTGAACAGAGGCAGGATCCTAGGGGAGGCAAGGTCCCCGAAGTTGGGATGTAAGGTTTCAGGCTGGGAGTCAGGAGTCTGACTTCCCCTGAGTCAAAGGGTCTGGTAAGGACTGGAAGTCCCAGGGCAAGGCTCATGGGCCGCACCACTCAGTAGAGCCCGGAGAGAAAGCAAACCCGGGCTCCGCTGGGCGTGGGGAAGGTCTCCCCGTGTGCCCCAGCAGAGGCCCAGCCATCCGAGCTCCCCGTCCTTCTCACCTGCTTGGTGATTAGGCGGTATTTCTTCAGCTCCCGGGGGCCCAGCTGGTCATCCCGGGTGAGCCGTGCCACCTTGACCCCCGGGTGCTGTTGCTTGACCAGCTGCGAGCAGAAGCGCTGCAGCAGCCCGGCCACTCCCTTCCCGCGCTCCCAGGGCGCCACGCGCAGCCCCTCCACCAGCGCCGTCTCCCCGGCGTCGATCACGTTCACCGACTCCAGCGCGATCTGCGGACCGAGGCCGTTAGCGGGGGACCCTCCCCGCCTCCGCCCCTGCCAGGGCTGTTGGCTCACTGAGCTCTCCTCTTCCCACACGCTGATCACTCCGTCGACACCACCCGGGCACCAGGCCAGGTCTGGGGCAGCACGGCACCTGGGCCTCAGATTCCAGAGCCGGCAGAACAGTCATTCGAGGGGGTCTCATCCAACTTTTTTTTTTTTTTAATTTAAGACAGAGTCTCGTCATCCCAGGATGGAGCGCAGTGGTGCGATCACAGCTCACTGCAGCCTCAAACTCCTGGGCTCAAGCGATTCCCCCCACCCCCAGCCTCCCTAGTAGCTGGGACAACAGGCATGCATCCCCACTCCCGGCTTTTTATTTATTTTTATTTTTTAGAGACGGGGGTCTCGCAAGTTGCCCAGGCTGGTCTGAAACTCCTAGCCTCAAGTGATCCTCCCGCCTCGGCCTCCCAAAGAGCTGAGGTTACAGGCGTGAGCCGCCGCGCCCGGCCCCTTTCACCTCTCCAGAGGCTCCGAGTGCAACTAGTTCTGGACCGTTCGCCACGCCTCTTACTTGGCTCCTCCCCCGGGAGCTTGTCACGCCCACTTCCTCTTAGCTCCTCCCCCAGCCCGACTCTAGGCTCTTCCTGCTCTTGTCTTCCAGATCCTCTTCCTGCAAGGATTTCCTGTGCTGGGAGGTCCTGGTCCCAGTCTAGCTGCTCCCACCCCTAGCCTACCCGCTCTCTCCTGCTCCTCACCTCTTGTGCTCTTGCCCCCAGGAACTTCTCCAGTGGATCCTCAAACTTTGAAGCCCTCTCCCGTCCCTCCGGTGTCTCTGCTTTCGGAGTCCTCCACGTCCTCCACCCCATCCCCACTGACATAGCCCCTGGATCCACACTGCACGCCTTGCTTTTCTGTACTAAAGCAGACTGTTTCCTCAGCATCCGGACGAAGGCCGGGGAGAAGCTCTCCCCCTCCTTTTCCTAAGATGCACGCACCCGCTGGTGGCTTCACCCCATGTCACCTGGGCCCTGCCCCCGGGCTCACCACGCCTCCGTTGCGCTTGGCCAGCACCACTGTGCGGTCGGGGTCCCGGAGCCAGCTGTGGTAGCGGCTGGGAAGGTAGTCCAGGCCGCCGTAGATGCCCCCCGAGATGGCCATCACCTCCTCAAACTCCCGTTCCGTGGCCACCACGAAGTCCAATGGCTCGGCCTCAGCCTCAGGCCCCGATCCCGACCTAGGCTCGGCCCCCGACAACTCTGCCTTGGCCTCAGGCCCTGACTCGGCACCCAGGGACTCAGCCTCAGCCTCAGGCCCCGATCCGGACCTGGGCTTGGCCGCCACCTCCTGTGGCCGGGTTTCGGAGCTTGGCTCTGCATCTCCGGCAGCCTCCTTTTCCGGCTTGGGGACCTCTGAGGTGGCTGTACTACAGCTGGCTTCCAGCTTCATGACCCTGCAGAAAAAAGAAAATTCAGCACCTGGATAGAGCCCTTTGTTTCCACATCTGGGCCCCTGCAGGCAAACGGTCCCAATGCCCCTTTCTATAGAAACACCCACCCCCCTTTTAGTTATTTATTTTTTTGAGAGGGAGTCTCATTCTGTTGCCCAAGCTGGAGTGTAGTGGTGCAATCTCAGCTCACTGCAACCTCTGCCTCCCAGGTTCAAGTGATTCTCCTGCCTCAGCCTCCCGAGTTGCTGGGACTACAGGCACATGCCACCATACCCAGCTAATTTTTGTATTTTTAGTAGAGACCATGTTGGCCAGGCTGGTCTCGAACTCCTGACTTCAGGTGATCCTCCCACCTCAACCTCCCAAAGTGCTGCGATTACAGGCGTGAGCCATCACATTGGCCCCTTTCTTCCTTTCTTCTTCTTCTTCTCATTTTTTAATACAGATAGGAATCTCACTATGTTACCCAGACTGGTCTTGAAATCCTGGGTTCAAGCGATCCTCCTACCTCAGCCTCCCAAAGTGCTGGAACTACAAGTGTGAGTCACTGTACCTGCCCCACAAACACCCTTTCTTTTCTGCTGTCACACAGACCGTGAGTGTGAAGGGTTCCCAGCTCCCTTCCTCTTCCCACCAGCTCTCAGAAAGCCCAGCTCTACCCACTCCACTCATACTGGATGCTCCCTAACAATCAGAAACGCAGAACCCTGTGAGCTCCCCATACACCAGCCCCAGATATCCTCCAGGCCCAGCCAGCAACCAGGGCCCCAGGAAACAGAAAGAAGGCACTTGGGGGTAGTTAAAAAAAAAAAAAAAAAAAGGAAGGCTGGAGCACGGAGGCTCATGCCTTTACTCCCAGCACTTTGGGAGGCCGAGGCAGGTGGATTGGTTGAGTCCTGTATTTAAGAACAGCCTGGACAACATAGTGAGACCCTATCTCTACAAAAAATTAGCTGGGCATGGTGGTGTGGTGGGCCTGTAGTTTCAGCTACTCTGGAGGCTGAGGTGGGAGGATCGTTGGAGCCAAAGAGGTGAAGGTTGCTGTGAGCCGTGATCACACCACAGCACACCAGCCTGGGTGACAGAGAGCCTGTCTCAAAAAATAAATAAATAAAAATAAAGACACACCCCTTCAAGGATCCCATCACCTCTCTAAGACCTCTACAAGAACAACACGAGAAACTTCCACCATCACCCCTCTGCCCACAAGAGGGTTCCCAGAGAAGAGTGGAGGAATCACCTCCACTCCATTTCCTGCCACTGCCAGCTACAGTCTCAGGGCAAAGGGAGGAGGGTGTAGACCCCAAATCTCCTCCATTTGCTGCCCTAGTTCCCTATCCCCCCACCTCCACCTCTTGGCACACACATCAAAATATAAGCAAGTTACACAGCTCCACTAGAAAAATGTCAAGCCCTTGTTCTCTAGGGAAAGAACCAACAAAAACAGAAAATGTCAAGCCAGTCTGACGCAGTGGCTCAGCCAAGGCGGGTAGTTCACCTGAGGTCAGGAGATCGAGACCAGCCTAGCCAGCGTGATGAAACTCCATCTACCAGAAATACAAAAATTAGCTCAGCATGGTGGTGGACACCTGTAATCCCAGCTATTAGGGAGGTTGAAGCACAAGTGAGGCTCCATCTCACTTGAACCTGGGAGGTGGAGGTTGCAGCAAGCTGAGGTTGAGCCACTGCACTCCAGCCTGGGCAACAGAGTGAGACTCTGTCTCAAGAAAAAAAAAAAAAAAAACCCTCCACTCCCTCCCTTCCTCCCTTCTTTCCTTTCCTCTCTTTCTCTTCCTGTTTCCTTTTTCTTGCTGATTTTATGCAAAGGGCTAGCATTCTCATCGCTCTTTTTTCAGGTTTAATCCTTATTTTAATAAAGTTTTCAAGCAAAAAAAAGAAAGAAAGAAAGAAAAAATGTTAAGCCGTTACTTCTAAGCCAATCAACCCCTCCTTTCCTTCCTTCTGCCCCTCTTCCCCATAGGGAGATTTGGGCTCTGTCCACTCAGGGACTAGGAACTGTTTTTAAAGGGCTCTGTCAGAGCGCCACCAAAATAAAATGGAAAGCCCCCTATCCAAGTCCCAGTGACTTCTATTTCTAGGCCTGTCTCTTCCAGACCAGCCAAACCAACCAGTCAAATTCCCCCTCTCTCTTTCAACCAATTATGATGCTCACCTCAGATAACCTACATTAAGCCTCATTAGCCAACATCCCAAGGGCACACAGACCAGCTACTCTGTGGGGGTGATATTGACTTGGCTGGTCTTTTATTTATTTATTTATTTATTTGACCTAGGTTTGGGGAAGTTTGACCAGCAGTGGCACTGAGGAGTGGTTTGCCCTCCCAAGCCGGAAACAGAGCTTTCCCATACAAACCAAGCTTCAAAACAAGAGTTCCATCTCCCTCTTTCTTTTCTGTTCTTTCTCATCTGATTCCACCTGGAGATTTCCTGGGTATGGAGCCAGCATTATCAGAGGAGAGGAGGAAGCCAAGCTCAGAGGACTTAGAGACCCTGATGGGGCCATTAGAGACCATCAGGTTCAACCCATTCTTTTCACAATCAAGGAGATTAAGAGCCTTGCCCGAGGTGAATCAGCTCGGGCAGAGCCAGGCTAAAAGTTAAGTTTCCTGGGCTTCCAGGCCAGGGGGCAGATCTCTTATTACTGTTGTTGTTTGTTTATTTAATTTTATTCTTTTGAGACAAGCTCTTGCTTTATCGCCCAGGCTGGAGTGCGCTGGCACCATCACCGCTCACTGCAGCCTCAACCTCCTGGGCTCAAGCAATCCTTCCCCCTCAGCTTCCCATGTAGCTGGGACTACAGGCAGGTGCCACCACACCTAGCTAATTTTTAAAATGTTTAATTTTTTGTAGAGATGGGGTCCCACTATGTTGCCCAAGCTGGTCTTGAACTCCTGGGCTCAAGCGATCCTCCTGCCTCCAGTTCCTAAAATGCTGGACTGTTAGGTGTGAGTCACCATGCCCAGCCAAGATCTCTTTTTAGTGTATCTGGATCTCTGAACCCAGCCTGAAGAGCAAGGAGAGGAGCTACTGGGTCCTTGAACAGGAGTTGAAGGGTCCAGGTGGGCTAAGCTTAAGAAGAAGCAGAGATGGGGCTGCTGGGAACTCCCCAACTGTCTGACCCACACTGTAAGCAATCCCTCTGGTACCACACAAACCTCCATTCTTGGGACCAGCCCAAGCCCCAGACCTCTTGCACCACACTCTGGTGACAATGGGTCCCAAAGAAGAGCAAGTTAGCTCTTGACTCCATCTGCAGCTCCAGGCAACATGGACCAGCTGTTCCTGGGAAATTCAGTGGTGCCTCCAGCAATAGCCTCACAGCCCAAAACGGTGATGAGGTATGACAGCCGGCAGACTGAAACCCACCTGACTCACTCAAGACATTCAGCTCCAGTTTCCTTCCCTTGCTTACAGGAAGGGAGGCCCTTTCCAAATGGTATTTCTACATCTCAGATAAGGTTGCTTGTGGTGGGAGGCAGGGGTAGGGGCGGACGTGGGGAGTTCCCGGCGTCATGGAAAAGGAAGAGCTTCCCAACACATCCCTCATCTTTCCACCTAGGTGCAACCTCTAGCCCTGTTCCCTTTTTGGGAACATGAACAAAGGTTCCCAGGTTCTCAAACCTTGGAGGAGGTAATAAAACAGGTCAGGGATTCCAGGCCAAGCCAAAGCTGTGGGCTGGCCCTGTAACGCTTGCTTCACATGCTGACTAGTTCCTGCTCTCCAGTCCAGCACCTTCCAGACTGGCTCCTTGGCTGTCTAGGCAAAGGCCGAGGCAGCTGGTGCCTCCAAGGCATTGTGGGAGGTGCAGTCCAGATATCTCCTGGACCAAGCTCCCTTCCTAAAGAGAAACAATATTTCTTGGCCAGGCATGGTGGCTCATGCCTGTAATCCCAGCACTTTGGGAGGCAGAGGCAGGTGGATCACATGACATCGGGAGTTCAAGACCAGCCTAACATTGTGAAACCTCTTCTCTACTACACACACACACACACTTAGCCGGGCGTGGTGGCAGGCACCTGTAATCCCAGCTACTCAGGAGGCTGAGGCAGGAGAACTGCTTGAATCCTGGAGGTGGAGGCTGGGGTGAGCAGAGATGGTGCCACTGCACTCCAGCCTGGGCAACAAGAGCGAAATTCTGTCAAAAAAAAAAAAAAAGGGACAGCATTTCTCTCTCCATCCCTATCTCCATATCCTTGGGGACCTTCTTGAAATCTCATAAATATGAATGATTGCTTTGGGGGGGGATTGGAGTCATAGCTGGGCATGCTGGGAGCCCACCCGCTTGCACCCCACTCCCACCGCACCCCACACACCTGAAATGTCGCTGCCCTTGAGACCGATGGCTTCTTGACACTGGGGAGGGAGGAGTGGGAGGGAAGGGGGAGCCCAGTCGCGGGAGAGGCGGAGACAAAGAAGGCAGCTGCACAAAGCGCCCGAAGATGAGAGCGAAAAGGACGGGAATGGAGGCAGAGAGCAGACAAAAGCAGACAGGAGGTGCGGCCGCAGGGGATGGGCAGGGAGGCGGGAGGAGGCTCCGAGACGGAATCACAGATATGACACCTCGTGATTCCGGGACCTGCAGATGCCAACAACAAAAACAACTCTAGCACGCACCCCCTCCCCTGGGACACCATAAATAGAAAGGAGCGTGACACACCCCCTTCGCCCCAAGGTTTGGGGGCGGGGAGCCGGGGAGAGGAAGGGGTCAAGGGGAAAAGAAAGTCAGAAAAAAGGCTGGAAGAGAACAATCCTGGAAACCGAGATAGGGGAGAGGCGATAAAGTGGGGGCGGGAGGGAAGGCCTGGGGGTGGGCAGAGGCAGGGCCGAGGAAGAGGGCCCAGCGAAAGAGGGGAACGTTCCCAGAGGTGTCCACAGTTGTGGAGGAGGGGGCCTGTCCTGCAGGTCTTCCCGAGTGAGGGTCTTCCCTCTGTCCCTATCCCGGAGTGGGGGCTAGGGCTTGGGCGAGAGGGAGATTGCAAAGGGAGCGGTCTGCTTGGCGGGGTTTCCCCTGGGCACGGGACCCTGGGGACAGGTGGGAGCAACAAAGCAACAGACGGGGGCGGGGGAGCGCTTCTGGACACCTGAAGCGCAGCCTCTGATTCAGTTTTCTGGGTCACCAGACTGGAAGGAGCTGGGCAGAAGGGGGCGCAGCCGCTTGGTCCCACTGGGGGGCAGTGGCCTTCTGCTGCCCTATTCCGCGGCGGAGGAGCACGCTAGCCCCCTCCGAAGTCCCCAGGCCCGGCCGCCCCCCTACCTCGCCGGAGCCGGAGCCCGAGCCAGGATCGAGATGTTGCGAAGCCAAGCGGGGCAGGTGGCCGGCGCAGACAGCCCCGGTGCCAAGAGAGGGGTCTCTTTGGAGCCCCCAAGAGTCAAAGGAGGATGACGTGCGGGGACCCGGCCGCGCCGTCGGAGCCCGACTCAAACTTCGAAGGTCAGCGCTGGGGCTACGCCGCAGATCCGTTGGCGACGTGGGCCGGGGCACCGAGAGGGTCGGGGGTTCGGGTGGCGCGCGTGGCTCCCTCGGCGAGGCTCCAGCGGCAGCTTCGAGGGGCGGAGACCCCGGCGATGCGGGAGAAACCCGGGACGGATCCGGAGCGGACTCGTGCCCTGTTGGCGGGGCCTGGGGTCCGGGTGCGCCCTGGGCAGCTGGGTGGCCTCGAGCCCCGCTGGCGAGACTTGAGACTCCACCCCGTGTCCCGGCTGGGGTGTGGGACTGGGAATGGGGGTGTCTCGGGTTTTGGTGGTGATGCTGGAATTGCTGACTTAGTTACCTCCCCACCCCACGCCCAGCACCTCTGTTCTCTGTTGGGGGGTGTCCCCCACTGCCCCGAAGTCCCCCTCCTCCAGGAGCCACCCCTCAATGGAATCTCCTCTCTCCACAGTAAGAGCGTCTGGAAAGATGACTCCTAGCCTTCCACCACGGAAACCGATAGAGAGAATCAGAAGCCCTAGAACACCAGGAAGGCGAAGAGACATCAAGGGACAGAATTTGAGAGACTGAAAGGTGAAGAGCAGGCCAAGACCTCTGCATCTTCTCACCAATGCTTGGGTGCCCCGGGTGCGTAAGGCGTCCTCAGTCCACACTACGTGGGGGACAGCAGGCAGAAAGACTTCCAGGTACACAGGGCACACCCAGGCACATTCACACAGACCTCTGCACGCAGGAGGCTCTGCACCCCACGCTGATCCTGGTGGGTGGGGAGGAGGAGGGAAGTATGGAGCTGTGACCCGGTTGGATGCAGCGCTGCCCCTGGCTCCAATAAGCTGGTGGCCCAGGCTCTTAACTCCTACAAGGTTCTCCATCCCAGCCTTAACTCCTACAAGGATCTCACTTCAGTGAGATCAAGGCCCGGAGCGGTGACTCACGCCTATAGTCCCAGCATTTTGGGAGGCCGAGGTAAGCGGATCACCTGAGGAGAGAGTGCAAGACCAGCCTGGCCAACATGGTGAAACCACGATTCTACTAAAAATAGAAAAATCAGGCGGGGACAGTGGTGTGTGCCTATAATCCCAGCTACTGGGAAGGCTGAGGCAGGAGAATCTCTTGCACTCGGGAGGCCGAGGTTACTGTGAGCTGAGATCACACCACTGCACTCTAGCCTGGGGGACAGAGCAAGACTCTGTCTCAAAAAAATAAAAATAACTAGACGAGGTGGGGCATGCCTGTAATCCCAGCTCCTCGGGAGACTGAGGCAGGAGAATGTCTTGAACCCAGGAGGCGGAGGTTGCAGTGAGCTGAGATTGTGCCACTGCACTCCAGCTTGGGCGGCAGAGCGAGACTCCATCTAAAAAAATAAATAAATAAAATAAAAAATAAGCAAATAAAGTGAGATCAGAACACCGTCAGTTCTACCCTGTAAGGAACCGGGAAAGCGATGGACAACTGTAAACTGCTTTGGAGATGCAGTGAGTAATGTTAAGGACTCTTGAGTTCTGCTGGAGTCCTCTCCCCAGGAGCAACCCAGCTCTCATGCCTCGCTCTCCCACCGCGAAAGTCATCGTTCACCCATCTTATCCCATTTTTTTCTCTCTTTTTTTTTTTTTTTAACCTTCCGAGGTTATAACTTCATCACCAGGCAAACTGATGCCATTGGGTGTGCCAACGTAATGAGAAGGAAGATCACGTTCCTGGAATCCCACAGACAGGAATTCCAACCGAGGGTTAAAGGGCCAAACAGGAGTAACACCAAGGGTTAAAGGAATGAAAATCAGGACTTCTAGGCTGAGGTAGGCCGAAATGCAACCGAAAAATCATTCAACATTTTTTTAAAATTTTATTTATTTATTTATTTATTTTCTGAGACTGAGTTTCGCTCTTACCCAGGCTGGAGTGCAATGGCG